>NC_060121.1:738894090-739213923 GCF_021461395.2 Schistocerca americana | reverse complement strand
ATTTTAAACTCAGTTTGGAATGTGCATATGATATTCCTTAAAGAAATTTTATTTTTATGAAAGCACAATGGTACTACACACTATTCACAATAAACCCATGTAAATCCTTCACATCCAGGAAATTTACATCTCTGCCTTGTTTCCAAGTGAAATGGAAAATGACCCACTTGGTCCAGTATTATATCCTTTGTTGGCATGTGAGCAGTTGGTCCTCTTCTCTTCTTTGCTTGGATTTGTTGTTCCAGTTCATTACTTGGTCTCCCATGTTTTGGTGTTGTGGTCCGTGAATGGCATAAACATTCAGCAACATCAATGCAGAATTTGCTTAGCTTTACGGTCTTTTGATTGCCTTTACACTCTGCTACTCTTTTGTACTCACGTCCCAAAAAGTTATTAAACACATTAATCGGCGTACAAACACACTTTCTGGACTTCCATTTTCACAAACAAAACGCGAGGTTCAGGAGCCACACAACTGTACGAAATCTCAATTGTAGAAGCCTTGTGGTGCGATCTGTTGCAGTTTTCTTATACTATGTGTCGAATTGAGAATATACACGAACGAAAACGGTACATATTACGGGCAACAAACTCATGCGCTGTGAATCGAAGAGGAATGGTTTGTAGCTGATCAGCTACACTGTGCATTTAAGGGTTAATGACTGAGTGATGATGCGTCAAAGTACTTTCATTCCCTATTGTTTGCTGTTAGCTTCATACTGAACTGTTTCCTTTAGACTTTGTTGATTAGCTACAGAGGATGACCAAACTATGGAATCAGCAAAACACAATGCAGTATAATGCCTAATACAGTTCAGAAACCTGTTGCAATTCTAAAACCGCTTCCAGTGGTCTCGGATGGACAAATAAAAGTTTTCAAGGGAATCTCATATCATCCTTCATGCAAAATAGTGGTGAACTGTCCATCTCTTTCATAAACGAAATAGTACTTAATAATGTGAAACTACCCTGGGATTAAATTTCGGACAAGTTAAATTCAGCCAAAGAACAATCTTGAACATAAGAGAAAGGACAAAATTACGCTCGAACGTGAAAGTACATAGGAACAAAACCCAGAGATAACAGTTTCAAATTCACAGCACTTCATCACTCTACTTTACATCAAATATTGTTAGCAACACGGCCCCAGGCTCTGCATTATACCAACAGTGGTCGCCTGCCGTATCATGAACGTTCTCATTACAATTTGATACAGGAAACCTCTAAAACAAGAAAGGAGTATACATGTAACTACAAACATGAGTTCACAAGCCCACAACCAGTCCCGAGCTCGGATTGTACAACACAGTGGTGACAGCTATAATTTAAAAATATTTTTAGAGATAAGAATACTTTAATGCCCAACCTCAAATAAAATACACACGCCAGTCAATGGCGCCGCAGAATCACTTTGCAGGTAGTTTACTTGAAAAAGGCAATACACTATGGGAATAACCATCAAATAATAAACAATTACTGAACAGTTTGTGATAAGCCAGTGGCACAGTGATTGCAAACTTTGTTAAACAAGAGTGTGTTTCAATATATGCGGCCTGCTTAAGATAACTCGACAAAATGGAAATCGTAAAAGCTTTAGAAGGAACTTTAAGACACATACGAAAATAAAATACTTAGTTTTTGAAAAGCAATCAGCACATTAACCTACTAAATTCACATAAGGCTAATAAGATTTATTGCAGTTAGGAACAGGGCAAAGTACACGAAACAATTAAAGCACAGGCAATGTGTATAAGTTTTACTGACTTGCAGATGCTCACCTACATCATGCGGAAGGAAAACTCAATTCTGTTCAACAACATAGAATAACTTTCCATCAGCGCACAACAACTAAACGGGCTTAGCACCGATGGTATTCGACTTTAGCATGCCACAAAATGCCGCCAGCTAGTACAACTGCAACAGCCAATTCGACTCGCTGGAACAAGGAACCGTCTCTTAATGTAAGCCTGTATCTGCTTAACAAAACGTCACAACGTTGCTCGGCTTGGCTTCCACTGCTGTGAACAACAAGTTTTTAAGTTTTTCTTATTTTTACAATGCGCCCGATGGTAAACCACCACGTTTACTTGCCCGTCCACAACTATCTCCACCGGTCACCCCTTTCCTCCTTTAAGCTTCAACTAGGTATACATCGCGGGCCGACAGCAAGGCTCTCTGCAATCGAGTACGGACCGTCTCTACATCTACATCTACATCTACATTGATACTCCGCAAGCCACCCAACGGTGTGTGGCGGAGGGCACTTTACGTGCCACTGTCATTACCTCCCTTTCCTGTTCCAGTCGCGTATGGTTCGCGGGAAGAACGACTGTCTGAAAGCCTCCGTGCGCGCTCTAATCTCTCTAATTTTACATTCGTGATCTCCTCGGGAGGTATTAGTAGGGGGAAGCAATATATTCGATACCTCATCCAGAAACGCACCCTCTCGAAACCTGGCGAGCAAGTTACACCGCGATGCAGAGCGCCTCTCTTGCAGAGTCTGCCACTTGAGTTTATTAAACATCTCCGTAACGCTATCACGGTTACCAAATAACCCGGTAACGAAACGCGCCGCTCTTCTTTGGATCTTCTCTATCTCTTCCGTCAACCCGACCTGGTACGGATCCCACACTGATGAGCAATACTCAAGTATAGGTCGAACAAGTGTTTTGTAAGCCACCTCCTTTGTTGATGGACTACATTTTCTAAGCACTCTCCCAATGAATCTCAACCTGGTACCCGCCTTACCAACAATTAATTTTATATGATCATTCCACTTCAAATCGTTCCGCACGCATACTCCCAGATATTTTACAGACGTAACTGCTACCAGTGTTTGTTCCGCTATCGTATAATCATACAATAAAGGATCCTTCTTTCTATGTATTCGCAATACATTACATTTGACTATGTTAAGGGTCAGTTGCCACTCCCTGCACCAAGTGCCTATCCGCTGCAGATCTTCCTGCATTTCGCTACAATTTTCTAATGCTGCAACTTCTCTGTATACTACAGCATCATCCGCGAAAAGCCGCATGGAACTTCCGACACTATCTACTAAGTCATTTATATATATTGTGAAAAGCAATGGTCCCATAACACTCCCCTGTGGCACGCCAGAGGTTACTTTAACGTCTGTAGACGTCTCTCCATTGATAACAACATGCTGTGTTCTGTTTGCTAAAAACTCTTCAATCCACCCACACAGCTGGTCTGATATTCCGTAGGATCTTACTTTGTTTATCAGGCGACAGTGCGGAACTGTATCGAACGCCTTCCGGAAGTCAAGAAAAATAGCATCTACTTGGGAGCCTGTATCTAATATTTTCTGGGTCTCATGAACAAATAAGGCGAGTTGGGTCTCACACGATCGCTGTTTCCGGAATCCATGTTGATTCCTACATAGTAGATTCTGGGTTTCCAGAAATGACATGATACGCGAGCAAAAAACATGTTCTAAAATTCTACAAGAGATCGACGTAAGAGATATAGGTCTATAGTTTTGCGCATCTGCTCGACGACCCTTCTTGAAGACTGGGACTATCTGTGCTCTTTTCCAATCATTTGGAACCCTCCGTTCCTCTAGAGACTTGCGGTACACGGCTGTTAGAAGGGGGGCAAGTTCTTTCGCGTGGCAAGTTGAGCTAAGGCTGACAGAGGCGGATAGCGATCAAGGAACCTTGTTTCCAAATTGGACCACCAGGGGTTAATAATACTGAGATCTGGCGGCTGTGGTGGCCAGGGAAGATCTGACAATTGCCGGACAGTCTGGAACCGCGCGACCGCTACGGTCGCAGGTTTTGCGTGTGATGTCCTTAGCTTAGTTAGATTTAAGTAGTTCTAAGTTCTAGGGGACTGATGACCACAGCAGTTAAGTCCCATGGTGCTCAGAGCCATTTGAACCATATGACAATTCAGTCACGTGCTTACAAAACCAGTCATCTTGGAACACAGTATCACGACATTGTACTGGTAGGAGGGGGGAGGTGGACGTAATAAGAGTGAAAGAAGGGACAGGGTGGTCGCACTTAAGACATCAGGGAATAGCTTCTCTAGTTCTAAAGGGAGCTATAGAGAGTGAAAATTGTAAAGGAAGACAGAGACTGGTGACTCAAAAACATTGTGTATGTGACTTTTTTTCTTTTGACTTGTCCTACATCAAGTCCATTACTGATGTAACAGCTGCTTTATTGTGAGTGATAGCTTAGGAACCTTGTGACAGGGCTACCTCTCATTTACATGTCCATTTCTAAATAGATGGGCTGCTAGACTATACCGTCTTTCATTTGTCTGTAGCTTCCCTGCTGTCATTTTCTGTTAACCAATTCTTTAACAGTCTATGAAACACCTGCTGCAACAAACGAATTCCAACACCTGGGACAGAAGATCAGCAGGTGGGTGATCTGCTAGGGAACGACGACAGATGTACATTTTTTCCGTCTTTCGTTAATCTGTATTAATTAAGTCACTTAAGTGGAGAGACGACACAGACCAGAGCTACAGCTACCCAACAACACACCCTACAATGTCTTTCCGCTTTCTCTGTGTGCATGGTACCTCTTGAAATACGTAACACTTTGCCTTCTTTCGTCACGGAAGCAACGAACATACAGAGTGTTCGGAAATTCCCTTTAGAAACTTCTAGAACTTGTAGAGCGGAGTGAGTACATAATAAACTACTGGCCATTAAAATTGCTACACCAAGAAGAAATGCAGATGATAAACGGGTATTCATTGGACGAATATATTATACTAGAACTGACATGTGATTACATCTTCACGCAATTTGGGTGCATAGATCCTGAGAAATCAGTACCCAGAACAACCACCTCTGGCCGTGATAACGGCCTTGATACGCCTGGGCATTGAGTCAAACAGAGCTTGGATGATGTGTACAGGTACAGCTGCCCATGCAGCTTTAACACGATACCACAGTTCATCAAGAGTAGTGACTGGCCTATTGTGACGAGCCAGTTGCTCGGCCACCATTGACCAATTGGTGAGAGATCTGGAGAATGTGCTGGCCAGGGCAGCAGTCGAACATTTTCTGTATTCAGAAAGGCCCGTTCAGGACCTGCAACATGCGGTAGTGCATTGTCCTGCTGAAATGTAGGGTTTCGCAGGGATCGAATGAAGGGTGGAGCCACGGGTTGTAACACATCCGAAAACGTCCACTGTTCAAAGTACCGTCAATGCGAACAAGAGGTGACCAAGACGTGTAACCAATGGCACCCCTTACCATCACGCTGGGTGATAGGCCAGTATGGCGATGACGAATACACGCTTCCAATGTGTGTTCACCGCGATGCGACCATCACGATGCTGTAAACAGAACCTGGATTCATCCGAAAAAATGACGTTTTGCCATTCGTGCACCCAGGTTCGTCGTTGAGTGCAGCGTCAAGGGTAACCGCGGCCGTTGGGATCCAGCACGGCGTTCCGTATTACCCTCCTGAACCCACCGATTCCATATTCTGCTAACAGTCATTGGATCTCGACCAACGCGAGCAGCAATGTCGCGATACGATAAACCGCAATCGCGGTAGGCTACAATCCGACCTTTATAAAAGTCGGAAACCTGATGGCATGCATTTCTCCTCCTTACACGAGGTATCACAACAACGTTTCACCAGGCAACGCCGGTCAACTGCTGTTTGTGTATGAGAAATCAGTTGGAAACTTTCCTCATGTCAGCACGTTGTAGGTGTCGCCACCGGCGCCAACGCTGTGTGAATTCTCTGAAAAGCTAATCGTTTGCTTATCACAGCATCTTCTTCCTGCCGGTTAAATTTCGCTTCCGTAGCACGTCATCTTCGTGGTGTAGCAATTTTAATGGCCAGTAGTAATTTGAACAGGAACCCATGTCCGTACCGTTTCCCTTCTACGACGGTTTCAATTCAGATGTTTAACTCATCCAATTCGGCTTCATGTATTGAATTAGACGTGACGCAGTACAGTTAGGCAACAATTCGAAAGGAAACATAATGAAACATCCATTCATCACTTAAGCACATTTGTATGTATTAACAATGAAACATTACCTGATTACATTATTCGAAAAGAAAAAAGAACGTATAGAACACTACTGATGCATTACAAAAGTGCCAGCGTGTCGATTACTAAAGTTGTCCCAGACGTTCTGCCCACGAAATACCTGGCGCCTCTTCAGTTTCTAGTGCAGCGGCCAGAGCCCGTGCCAGCATTTCTTCCACTGTCTGTACACGAGTCTCGCAGCTGGGCAGACGTTAAGAGACATCATATGACCGTTTGACCTACTACACGTCAACCCTATTGCACATCTGGACAGGCAACTCAAACTTTTCTCTTTCCCTCAGCAGACGTGGACGCGTTACACATCTGAATTGAAGCAGTTGTAGAACGAAAACGGTACGTTTCCGGACACGTGTTTCTGTTCAAAATATTATGTACTCACTCCCTTCTACAAGCCCTACAAGTTTGTAACGTGAATTTTCGAACGCTCTGTACGCGCACCCAGTTTGAACGCGTTCGTATTCATTTAGATCCGACATAATGCACTCACAACTTCACAAAATACTGATCTGACCACGAATAACGCTTGAAATGCATATAGGACATTGCCCGCGCGCCGTTCGTGGTCAAATACGACAGCGTCACCTCCACTGATGGTTACGCACGCATTTCTCGCGGTGTTTCAGTATTTTTGTCTAACCTCTGTACATGATGAAGAAATGAATTCCTTTCATTCATGCTTCAGTGGTAACTAGCACGAGTTCTCAACTTTTCCTACATCTACATCTACATACATACTCCTCGTACCACAACTAACATCTTCTCTCCCTGTTCCACTCCCAAACAGAAAGAGGGAAAGATGACTGCCTATATGCCTTTGAACGAGCCCTAATCTCTCTTATCTTATCTTTGTGGTCTTTCCACGAAATATAATTTGGCGGCAGTAAAATTGTACTGCAGTCAGCCTCAAATGCCGGTTCTCTAAATTTCCTCAGTAGCGATTCACGAAAAGAACGCCTCCTTTCCTCCAGAGACTCCCACCCGAGTTCCTGAAGCATTTCCGTAACACTCGCGTGATGATCAACCTACCAGTAACAAATCTAGCAGCCCGCCTCTGAATTGCTTCTATGTCCTCCCTCAATCGGACCTGATAGGGATCCCAAACGCACGAGCAATACTCAAGAATAGGTCGTATTAGTGTTTTATAAGCGGTCTCCTTTACAGATGAACCACATCTTCCCAAAACTCTACCAATGGACCGAAGACGACTATCCGCCTTCCCCAAATGCTTGTCCCATTTCATATCGCTCTGCATTGTTACGCCCAAATATTTAATCGACGTGACTGTGTCAAACGCTACACTACTAATGGAGTATTCAAACATTACAGGACTGTTTTTCCTATTCATCTGCATTAATTTACCTTTATCTATATTTAGTGTTAGCGGCCATTCTTTACACCAATCACAAATCCTGTCCAAGTCATCTTGTATCCTCCTACAGTGACTCAACGACGACACCTTGCCGTACACCACAGCATCATCAGCAAACAGCCGCACATTGCTATCCACCCTACCCAAAATATCATTTATGTAGATAGAAAACAACAGCGGACCTACCACACTTCCCTGGGGCACTCCAGATGATACCCTCACCTCCGATGAACACTCACCATCGAGGACAACGTACTGGGTTCTATCACTTAAGAAGTCTTCGAGCCACTCACATATTTGGGAACCAATCCCATATTCTCATAGTTAGGAGTATGCAGTGGGGCACCGAGTCAAACGCTTTCCGGAAGTCAAGGAATATGGCATCCATCTGATACCCTTCATCCATGGTTCGCAAGATATCATGCGAAAAAAGGGCGAGTTGCGTTTCGCAGGAGCGATGCTTTCTAAAGCTGTGCTCGGGACTTCACGTCGGGAAAGAGATTCGCGATAAATGCAAGCTAAGTAAGGAGCCAGTTCAAATGGTTCAAATGGCTCTCAGCACTATGCGACTTAACTTGTGAGGTCATCAGTCGCCTAGAACTTAGAACTAGTTAAACCTAACTAACCTAAGGACATCACACACATCCATGCCCGAGGCAGTATTCGAACCTGCGACCGTAGCGGTCACTCGGTTCCAGACTGTAGCGCCTAGAACCGCACGACCACTCCGGCCGGCAAGGAGCCAGTGCAGTAGAGTACTCTCTGTAAAACCGAACTGGAATCCCATCAGGACCTGGCGATTTATTTATTTTCAACCCATCCAGCTGCTTCACAACCTCAGGGATGTCTAACACTATGTCCTCCATACGGGAATCTGTACGAGACTTGCCGGCCAAAGTGGCCGAGCGGTTCTAGGCGCTTCAGTCTGGAACCGCGGCCACTACGGTCGCAGGTTCGAATTCTGCCTCGGGCATGGATGTGTGTGATGTCCTTAGGCTAGTTAGGTTTAAGTAGTTCTAAGTTCTAGGGGATTGATGACCTCAGCTGTTAAGTCCCATTGTGCTCAGAGCCATTTGAACCATTTTTTTGTACGAGACTCAAACGGCGGTATGTTTGTACGATCCTCCTGTGTGAAAGATTTCTCAAATGCTAAATTTAAATTTCCAATCCTGTTTGGCATAAACAGATGCAGAAATCAAGCGCTTAGCTGCGAGACAGCAGGGCTACCTCCTTTGTGTGGTGACCTCGCGCGACGTGGCCCTCGCCTAATGAAATATCCGCGGTCTGCAGCGGTGTTCGTTAACAGTGTTTCCCGCGGCGACAGCCTGCCAGGGCGACACTGACACGAAGGAGGAAGTCTGCAAGTACGTCGCGGCGCGACGCAGGAGGCGCTCACTGCGCGCCCAGAATCGAATTTCCGAGAGGCCCTGAGCCACGCGCCCCAGCCGAGCCCAGCCCGGCGCAGCCGCAGGCGAAGGGCCCGCTAACCTAATAACGCGGCGGGCGCGCTTACCGCCGTGCCGCGCCGCCAACCTGAGCACCTCGAGCACAACCTCGCCACCACTTGCAGCGCACCTCGTCTGCCCTACAAATAAGGTGACTGTCGCCAATAAACTCCAGCGCAGAGCTTCTTCTTACCCCCGGTCTGACAGCGATACCTGTTGGAACTTCCAGTTCTTTATCGTCTTTTTCTCCTCCACCCTCTACCCTCCCGTGTAGTCAATGTCGTTAACGCAAGCCAGTGAGCTCGTGCCGGATTCGGACGTAACTAGGTCGAAACCTCTTGGCTGAAATACCTGTCATGACTTCATCATCAACGTGAGGAGAGTTGACGGCGTGAAGTTGCTGATAATCCGACTTCATGCGAATGTCTCAAATTCCTATCTTTCCCACAGTATCCATGGAGCGAAGGCATGTGACTCTGTTGATTGTGATCTGTCATCGGTCAGGGATGTGAAGTCCGGTAGCGTCCTCAGTCTAGCATACATACAGTCGCGACACTCACTGTAGTAAAAATTATTACCGTCCGACAGTTCGAACAACACTAGCGCCCCTAGCTGTGAGAAAACATGTCGTAAGGTTAATATTCCTTTTTAATTATTTTTCTACTGAATTAACGAAATAATTGCCGTATTTTTGCGTTCCGAGTATTAGTAAATTATCAAGATTCAGGAATGATGGTAAAATAGATGTAAAAACAGTTGAATCTCGCTGATTCAGTGACAAAAGCTGCAACTCACTCACGAAGAAATACTTTAGAATATGTGTATAATTCCAGTTTACTCAGCTGAAAGAAGTAGAATATCAGCACACATTTCATGAACGAGGAACGTATATTTATCTTGTTGTCGGTTCTTATTATGTTTGGCACTTTCCTCGACACGAAACAATTTTCTATGGTTCTAGCAACCCGCACATTCTTACGCTTCAATCGACTACCTAATACACGAATATTTTTGTAAATGTAATTCGTTTTGCTCCAAAAGGGAATCTGTTGAAGATACTTGCTGTTTATGGCTCAGATGCAGCAACAACTGAGAAATGGGTGTGTTCTGTGTCGGGAAACAGTTTTATTGCTTTTGACGTTTTACTATAGCGTTTATCATGTCTGTGTGGTCTCCCTTCTGTTACATTTGCGGTGGCTTATTTCGTAGTTGCATACTGTTGCTATGGCACTCCATACAACGTTCCTGCGTGCCACATTCACTGATTTTAACAGAACAGTAATGAAGAAAACTTTTGAAAAGGGCCATGTCTTTTTTTTTTACTAGTCATTTTTTGTTCTTAAAGAAAAGCGACATTCTTTACTAAATATTTGTACTTTAAAAGATAATTGTAAATAAATGCCCTTTACTGTAGCGTTTTATACCGCCCATGACCCTTAGTAGATTAAATAAAGGCAAGGGTAGTGTAATTTTTCTGACAGTGCAAATTTCTTAGGCACTACATACGCTCCCTGTTGTAAACAATAGATTACAAATCAATATAAACCATATTATTCGCGCCGGCCGGAGTGGCCGTGCGGTTCTAGGCGCTACAGTCTGGAGCCGAGCGACCGCTACGGTCGCAGGTTCGAATCCTGCCTCGGGCATGGATGTGTGTGCTGTCTTTAGGTTAGTTAGGTTTAATTAGTTCTAAGTTCTAGGCGACTGATGACCTCGGAAGTTAAGCCCCATAGTGCTCAGAGCCATTTGAACCATATTATTCGCACTCATCCGATATCGTATTCAGAAGTGTAGCTTTCTGTCCCCTTGGGGCGTTCCTGTCGCAGTGTACAACAGAAATCAATAAGAGTGTAGTGACTGTATATGTTAGACTGCAATCACCTGGATGCTATTCGAAAGCAGTAGGCTATCAGCAGGCACAGAGTTTCACCCTATCCTCTCTAAACAACACAACAGAAAAGTGGCACAACACTATACACTCGCGCGCACACACACACACACACACACACACACACACACACACACACACACATGCCGTTACCGTAAGCGACATTCAGCACAACTGACTCTCACATACCGCATGGAAAGGAGAGCTGCTGTGCATCGTAAAGGAAAACTCTTTCCGATTAGGGGACTGACTCTATGCGTTGCAGAGTCTCAGCCAACAACATTATACGACTCTTTCTTTTTCCTTTGAGGCATGAACACCTGTATGGATGCAGTTTATCCACATACTATAAATTCAAGCAAAAGAAATGGATCCTAATATCCAGGAATATATAGTATTGGGTGACAAGAACTTCCTAACCATTTCTGATGAGCAGCACTTTAATTCAAATAAAAAGTTTACAATATGAAAGAATATGACTGTAACATAGAAGAAGATACTGTAATTCAATGAAATGACTGCCGTTTGACACGACTGATCTCCACATCCAAACAAAGTTACCGCTTCTCTCAGTGCACCGAAACACATGCTGAAACATTGCTATGGTATTTGTACGCACTGCCGCCGCAATGTGTCCAAACAGATGCTGGAAATCCCAAATCTTCACCTAGTACATCTGACTCTTTATGTTACCCCAGGGAAAGAAGTCCAAGGTGGTTGATCAGGCGAGCTTTCTGGCCAGAACCGTGGTCAGCCACGTCTACTCCAGCGTCCTGGGAACGCTTCGTTGAAGTAATTACGTACCACATACGCAAAATGCGGTGGGGCCCATGATGTTGAAACATCATGAATCCAGAATGTCGTCAGCAAACAACTGGGGCTGAAGAAATTGCTCAAGCACATCCAGGTAAGATGCTGACGTGATTGTCGCTTTAGCGAAAAAGGAAGGACCATGAATGGTGTTGTTCAATGACGCTCAGTCACATACCTTCCTTTGGTTGTTTATCATCCCATGCCCTGCTATTGTGGCGACAGAAGAGACCACAGGTATAAAGTTAGCTTCATCACTGAATAGGTCGTGAACCAACAAATAAATGTTCATTGTTTGCTGCCACATAGCACAAGGCCATGCGTGTTGCATAGTCCTCAGATTCTAGATGATTGAGCACCAGAATGTGATAAGCCATTTACTTCAGAATCAAATGGTTCAAATGGCTCTAAGCACTATGGGACTTGACGTCTGAGGTCATCAGTCCCCTAGACTTAGAATTCCTAAGGACATCACACACATCCATGCCCAGGCAGGATTCGAACCTGCGACGGTAGCAGCCGCGTGGTTCCTTACTGAAGGGCCTAGAACCGCTCGGCCACCGCGGCCAGCTACTTCAGAATCAACCTCAAGGTTTGTCACATAACTGACTTTAAGATAACATGTCCTTGGCTGAGATGACGTGTAGACAATTTTGGATTCTGCTCGATAGCCTGCCGTATTGCCTGCACAGTTTCCTGCGAGGTTGATGGCCGCCCAGAACATTTGTCGTTACAGACATTCCCATTTCGCTGTAACTTGTTGACCAAACCTCTAAAGGTTGTTCAAAAAAATCAAATGTGTATGAAATCTTATGGGACTTAACTGCTACGGTCATCAGTCCCTAAGCTTACACACTACTTAACCTAAATTGTACTAAGGACAAACACACACACCAATGCCCGAGGGAGGACTCGAACCTCCGCCGGGACCAGCCGCACAGTCCATGACTGCAGCGCCTGAGACCGCTCTGCTAATCCCGCACGGCTCTAACGGTTGTTCGCATTGGGGGCTTCAGTGTGGTAAATTCGAGGAAACCGTTCTTGAAACTCAGCAAAGGGCAGTCGTCTTAGTCTCCAACTTAACGACACGGATTCGTTGTTCTGTGATCAGTGAGCTCCAGATTACTTGCAACATAGAGACAAAAATTAGAATTATCGCAGAAATGGTTAGGTCCCTCTGGGTGCCCTGACTTGTAAAAGACCTGAGTATAGGGGCTTGCTCACTCCTTCCCCCCACCCCATCATCCCACTCCATTCACTGTCTGTCTCTGTGAGAGGCTGGCAGTCACCTGTCAAAGAGAGAATCGCCCCCATCTTCTCACTATTGTACACTAGAATGCTGCTGAGAAGGCAGGAGGGACCCGTTATCAGATGAAGCAACAGACGGTACGAGTGGAGGCCCCTATCAGACGAGAGGTGCCAATGCGAAAAGGGTGATGTGCAGTTTGCTAGAGGATAGAATGCTTACTGTGTCCCTTTAGCGTATGCGGTCCTCTCTTGCCGAGAGACGTGTGGGGACGTTAGCAGAGTAGCAGGAGGTGACAAATGGATGGGACATAGGATATCCAATCTTAACAGGCGGCCTGTAGTTTGCCCACAATAGTCTACATGAGGTTTTCACTCGTTACCGTGAGAATTTGGGAATTGTGGATGATGCAAAAACATTTCGCAATGATACTGAATATTAAGTTCATTGGACAGAAAAAGACTATGAGCAAGCTAATCGAGTGTGTGGCCACGACCAGGGACACAGCTCCGGAGAACGCAAAGAGATAGCCTGGGGGACGCTTGTGATTGAGCCGGGGAAAGAAGACACTAGTTGACAAGACGCGTGATCGGAAACGGCACTGCTCGCACGCCTACCTGCTCTCCTCACGCTGCCACACAGCGGCGCAAGCCGACATGCAGCGCATTTTCCACCGCAACACCGGCAGATCGATCACTGACCGGTGAAATGCGCTAATGCTCACATTTAGATGCGCCTGCCAGTTCCATTTGCCTCACAGCAACAACGATTTCTAACAACCTCGTAACAGCCTTATATTCTTGTACTCGTAACTGATAATGAGAAAATTATTATTTACTTCTTCCTGAGTAAAAGTCATTTGTAAATTCTATTTGAATAACAGCGGTCCAAAGGCATTTTTCTTTCCTAAAATAGGTACTGACGATTAATCGCTTTGTATTTTTGCGGCTGTTCTTCGTAACTCTCCCCCCTTTTTTTTAATTGCCGCATTCAAATTCTGTTTAAGGTGTTGTGATTCTATATATTTGAAGAGCAGTTCAACGTATTGTGATTCCCTTGAATTAATACAAAAATGCCGTCCTAAAGTGCAAATTATATTTGTACAGGGTGGCCATAAACATGCTGACCGCGCAAATTCAAGCGGCTTGCCGGAATACAATTAGTGTCAGTTTCTTTTGTATCGTAAATGATAGCACTGAGACTGCTCGGCCTTTATCGAGGGTACGTTTATTTACTAGCGTTCCATGTCCAGTTTTTGTATCTCTTGTTCGGTTTTAGGTAACCAACGTTTTGTGACATCGTCTCCGGCGCGCCGCTTGAATTTGCGAGCATAGCGGACTAATTTGCAAATTTCAGTGCTAATTAACTCAGAAACGGCGCAGCGCATCGAGTTTTTTCTTAACAATTATGTCTCAGCACATCCGATCACTTACGAGAGTATGTGATCTTAAGTCAAACGCAGCTTTATTTCCTTTTCTTATTTTCTTTTCTTCCCGAAACCTCTTCACCGGTTCACCGTGTTTTTTTCTTCTTTTCCCCCATCCATTTTTTTCCCTGTTGTTTCTTTCGTTGAGACTTGTTCAGTCTTCTGGTTTCTGATTTTTCTTCTGAATAATTTTTTGTTTCTTGTCCTCAGTTTCTTCATCTGAAATGTACAGTCCTTGCCCGTCTTCTTAAGTTTCTTTCTTTCAACTTGTATTTTATTTGCTTGCATTGTCAATGGCCAAAACT
Organism: Schistocerca americana; assembly: GCF_021461395.2. Taxonomy (NCBI): domain Eukaryota; kingdom Metazoa; phylum Arthropoda; class Insecta; order Orthoptera; family Acrididae; genus Schistocerca; species Schistocerca americana. The sequence goes on along the minus strand of NC_060121.1, from coordinate 739,199,380 downwards.
TTCTTAATGAGTCTGTTTTCACCCACCATACGCAGGTGTCCATAGAGCTGTAGGCGTCTTTTTCTAAAGTTTTCTGTGATGTTTCCCTTGTGTTCGTAGCGTTCCTGCATCTGACCCTATTTTCGTCTCGGAGAACAGCGCCGTAGATTTGTTTGAGAATTTCTCATTCTTTTTTCCCGAAGTTAAGAATTTTCGTGATACCTCTAATTACAGTTGTTTCTGCCGCGTACAAAACTTTTGATGAAACAACTACGTTGTAGTGTCGTAGTCTTGCATTTCAAGATATTGTTCCTTTGTTTTATGATTTGGGGGGGGGGGGCAGTTTGTACGTCTTTTGCAATTTGAATATTGTTTCTGTGTTGGAGATTATATTCAGTCCTGTGGATTGAATGGATTCTCCTTAGTACTTCTACTAAGTGATCAGTCAGATCTACCCATAATTTGTTTTCAGAAGAAGTTTTTCCAGTTGATCAGGTGTCCATGCACTGAGTTTTTTCATAGCAAATTTGGAATACGGGTTTGCTGAAGGTTTCATGTAATTCATCTAATACTAGTCTGACTTCATGTTTTTGTTAGTTAATATATAGTCAGACCACTCATTTCACCGTGACTATTTTTCTGTTTCTCATTTCCAGTTTGGATACCTTTGATGTACTTCTTCTATCCCCTGATTAATTTTTTCAGTACGACGTAGAACAAGAGCGACGATAAGCCGTCTTCTTGTCGGACTCCTGTGTGAATTTCGAGTGAGTTTGAGATTGCTTCCATGAAAATCACTCTGAGGAGGTTCCCGATAAAGTTTTCTGGATGATGGATTTAGTCTTTCTATTGATTCCTGATTCATACAGACTATGAAATAGCGTTTGACTGCCAATAGAATCGAAAGCTTTTCTGTAATCCACAAATGTAACTGCGGTGTTCCGGCACCGTCTGATGTCTAGTATGGTTTTGGGGTTCAGAATACAACATCTCCCTTTTCTGAATCCTTCCTGATACTTGCCAATCTGTGTTTGCGCTTGCGGCTCAAGTTGGTTCAGCAATACCTTAAGAGAGAATTTTAAAAGTCACTGGAAGAAACGAGATTCACTTGTAATTGTCTGGGTCTGTTTTGTCTCCTTTCTTGTGGAGTGTGAGTATCAAGGTGCTCTTCCATTCTTTTGGGATTGTCTCTGTTTTCCAAGCATCTGATATTAATCTGTCAATTTTTTGTGTTATGTTTCTGTGGTTCAATTATCACAGTTCAGCAATAATTCCATCTTCGATAGGTGCTCTATTGTTTTTCAATGTTTTGATTATTTTCACTAGTTCTTCGTGTGAGGATGGAAGAGAATCGAGAGTTGGTGCTAGTTTCGCAAATCGGAGCTGTTCAAGGCGGCTCTTCGCCGTTAAGGTGTGTGTGAATGTACTGAAATATTTGGCTACACTGTCACAATTTTTTTTTCTTAGCTCACAGGGATATAGAAGGTGATTAACGAGTAAAAAAATATATGGTAGAGCTGTTCTTATCTTCGTGATAAACAAAGTTACAGGAAAGGCAGTCACACGATAGTTTGCTTGATACTTTTTATTTCTGTAAAAGTTGTTTGAAGCGTCAAGACAAATGCGCAATGTATACAGGGTGATTCCGTGATGATATTAAAAGAGGGACACTGGTCCGGAAACTACCGGATCGAAGTTATAAGCCAAAATCGTTCTCATACCTTTGACAGCGAAAAACACGCACCGGATCTGTTGTCCTAAAATGAGAGGGCATGCAAACTTAAGAGGTGATAATATGGACCCCAACAAGAAAAAATGTATAGTACACATGGACTCTAAAACAAGTACTTGTTCACCTTCGATACCGTGAAACACATCTCTGTAAGCCTTTTGGTTTGAATGTTTTTGGAGGAGGTAACATGAAGAAAGACATGAGAGAAATTGTCAGTAAATATGAGTAGACAGTCAAGGCTCACCTCGGAAGATTTTGCCCGCAGTTGACAACGAAACGTCAGGAGGAAGAATTTTTACTGTTTTTACCAGGGCCTCTTAACCCGGAATTTTTATTAATGAACCAAGGAGAGTTATGGGCCAAATTGCTGACGTCTCCAACAGCATTCCAGGATTTCTGACAACAACGCGTCTAGACAGTTGCACCAAGGAAAAGACTTCATCGCTCCTTAAATTCTGACATCCTGTGCCACAGCCCAGTGAAGGCCACCCCCCCACCCCGTCCCCCTGTGCTTCCGATCGTCACGAAATTAATTTTCATGTGGTGCTGTTTAACTTACGCTTGCGAACACTATATTTGTTGTAAACAAAAAAGTGTTCACAAGTATCCGAACGATCAGACTGACGGCGTCACTCGTGTGTCAGTGCGTCATTCTTGCGTCACTTATCCATCACTCATGCGTCACTCATTTGCCTCTCGTGCACCACTCATTTTCCACTCTTCGTTCCACAAACTTCACAATGGCGTAACACATTGCCACAAAACCACCTCATTGGTCATAACTAATTAGTGCTAATCATTTGCTACCTGTACGTCTTGTTGAGAGTAGCGTGCTCGAAAGTATCCGAAGGATCTGGCTCTCCAACTTATAAACGTAAGACACTTTGACATCAGAACGTATGTATGACATATTCTGGGCTGTGCTCAAAATATCGAAACTACCTGCGCGCTGGTATCATGCTAAAGTGTAATCACCATAATTCAACTTCGTGAGTATCATCATGCTTTTGGCCAATAGTCAGGCGACTCAACTATTTTCGGAAAATTTACTCTGTGCTCTGTAGTTAGAGGATAAACGTTTTTGGGTATTTGTTATAAATAACAGATTAATTATATTATTATTCCAACCCTGTGCGTTTCATTCCACTGCTCTTGATGTAATGTCAACGTCATGACGCTTTCAATCCCATTGCCCTTCAGATATTAACGTAAGAAACTAACATTAAAGTGTGTGTATGATACATTCTGCCCTGCTTTCAAATGTGTCAGATCTTTATAAATATGTATATATATATATATATATATATATATATATATATATATATATATACATTACCTCTCTCTTTCCTCTCCTCTCCTCCAATCGTGGCTCCACTGCTCTCAACAAATTGGATTTCCATTGTAGGTCTGTGCTCTGTAGTGAGAGGATCATGGTGTGCCACCAGCTATCTTATATCGTAGTCGCCCATCTTGGTTCAAAATGGTTCAAATGGCTCTGAGCACTATGGGACTCAACTGCTGAGGTCATTAGTCCCCTAGAACTTAGAACTAGTTAAACCTAACTAACCTAAGAACATCACAAACATCCATGCCCGAGGCAGGATTCGAACCTGCGACCGTAGCGGTCTTGCGGTTCCAGACTGCAGCGCCTTTAACCGCACGGCCACTTCGGCCGGCGCCCATCTTGGAAGCCATCTTGTTCTGTCATAAGCTGTGTCGAGCTAGCTCTCGTGGCTGCGGTCGCACAGTGGCCTTGGCGGCTACCACACACATGTGTGTGTTGTGCCTATGACATTTTATATATGATGAAGCACGACTGTCAGCAGCGCTGTTCTGGCGGTTGTAGTACTCTCCTCCAGTGCAAAGACAGAACAAATCATTCTACAACCTGCCTCCAGAGAAGCCACATTTCTCACTTTGGGGCATTCTGTGCTGTGCTCGAAACTATTCAGATGACGTTGTGATGTGTCCATACTGGCAACAGCACGGCTCGCTACTACTGCACATTTTTACCGCCGCCGCCGCCACCGATCGTTCGTTTGCTGAATTGCAGAGAAGCTGAGAGCTGGCAAAGCCTCCGATTGTGACATAATAAGAATAACTTGCACTTACTTTACCTACAAGTACGACGAATAGGTATTACTGGCAACATTGCCAGGACCATCGTTTCGTGCTATTGTAACTAATATGTATGATACTTGTACAAGCGTAACGCAAAGCGCAAAACTATATACGATCAGCCATTATTATGAGGTCGAACGGCTGTCACTGCGCGAGCACAGTGCACGTAATACACGGAACACGCAGGAGAGCTGTCATTCCTTCTCTGTCTGTATGCACGTATAGGTCTCATATTCAAATTGATGACATGCTTGCGTTGAACAAAGAAGACTTTGACAAGTCTGTTGTGAACATCTAGTGCACCCCAATTTGGTAGTGTGCAATAAGACGGAAGCTAGCCCACTTGTCGCACATTTTCATCTATCGCTAATACATGATGCACCTATTTGCTACAATGTATCGAACAAATGTAGCTGGATACCTATGGCGAGGATGTCGGGCCAGTAGAAACTCAAAGTCTGGAAAAAAATTGTGTGTTTTGCCTCGATACGTCATAAAACTTCTCTGGAGAAAAAAATTGTTCCGCGTGCTGTTCCATACTTATGCACTGATATTTCTCTACATATAGTACAAGTAATACCACATATGATTAGTAATTTCTCACTTCTAAACTCTCAGCTGTGTTATAGCAGGAAGGTTTTTCGAGAGAGCTATGTGTACATGTGCTCAGCGCTAGCAACTCATGTGATGATTTAAAAATGCAGCCGTCTGGATACTTCGTTTCCTGCATATTATACTGTTCTTCTCCTCGAGGAATTTTCTACTCTTCGAATACACTATATGTTCCGACATCTTGAGAACAACTCTACAGTCCTTAGGTAGACGAAGCTGTTTCCACAGTGTCAAGTGTTGTAACGCTTATGTATAATATTTACGGTGGTGTCTGTGTTACCGATTGCTCCATCTTGTTACAACTAAATTGCAGTACAGTACCACACATTATAATGAGTGGATTCTAAGTTAACTTCCGCCGTTACCAGTGTGCTTCGGTAGCGTCATAAAACTGCCCCTCCCTACTCCTCCTCCTCTTCTGTGCACGATTTAATGTTATTTTTCTTACATTAAATGTTATTTTTCTTACGTAACTGCGAATTATCTTGAAGATGGCGAGAGGCAACGTTACAAACAAAGTGATGCGTAACCTTGTAATAAAATGTGTGCATTACGTAATAACGTTTCTTTGGTAAGGCACCGAACCTCTTATAATAACTTTGAGTAAACACAGGTACCTTTTCCTTATTTTATCCTACCACATGTCACCGAGACTGCAGCAGTGTCGGTGAATGAGTTGTAACACTGTATTAGTAACTTTCCAACTTCGTCCGCGGCTCACCGTCGTAATTCTGAAACAGACTCAAGTGACATAATTAGGACATGACACGATAAAACATTAAACATTTAAGACGTCGTATAAAATGCCCTTATTATTTGTCTCATTAATACTGTTACAAAACTGATGAGCAGCTTGTGGATTTGTCTTCAAGAGAGGCTACCTAGGAAGAAGACAAAACAAGACAGTTCTCTCAGTTGTTTTGGAGTAAACTAAAAACAAGTAACCCAAAGATTGCTTTGCTCTGCTCTGAAAGAAAATGGGTAACAATGTTCTATAATGTTTTATTATTCAACTTGCTGTCACTTTACACTTTCATTTACTAACAGCTTCATTCCTTTCATTATTTGTAAACATTTTTCAGTACATATGGAAATATATTACATATTATCACAAACGAAAGTAAATATATTCAGTTAACACAGATAACAATTTTCTTTTACAGTCGTTAGACTTTATCAACTTTTTTCATTTTCACTTCATAACGATAGATATAATTATTCATTTCGTAGGAACTTTAACTGATTAGTATATTTGTAGTATTCGATTAAGTTGACCCATGGAAAAACGACCGGTCGCAGGGTTGGACTGGAAACAGGCATGACGCATCAAATAGGTTGACACTAGTTCAGGCATCATGGATACAGCAAGGGTCAGAGTCCATGTAACAGTTGGAGGGAGGGATGAGGAATAACTCTGCACAATTCACGATGGTTGTGCTGAAATGGAGGTTATTACAGAAAAAATTTCTTGTCATAAGTTAAACCAAATTAAATAAGAAATACGTATAGAAAAAGGATTACTGCTATGGCTATACTATCTTAGACTTTACTTCTTGCAACATTTCTTTCTTATGTTATTTCGTTTTGTGTAGCAGTGAATTTTTAAATCTTATGTTCATTGCGCACTATAACTTCCAATTAATCAGTCTTATATTGTAACTAAGTTCAAAACGGGCACAGAAAGTGTCCTCATTAGACATATTTTCGTGTAAATTTTATCGGCAGCGCGTTAGATGGATTGTGGCCAGGACCGCGTGACTTAAAGCTTGCAGTCCCTTTGATTCAGTGCGGTGCCCGCTGTGTTCCAGCACACGGTTATGTGAGATTCCTCGTAATTCAACCCAAGGAAGTCCTCTTTTGCACGCAGAATCATAGACAGATAGCAACATCAGGGACTGAAGCCAGGTAAGCGAAGTTTTCAATTCTCTCACGTCAGCAAAACTGTCCGCTACACCATGCAACACGCGCTGAGTACAAGATTTCAGTCGCTCATCGCCCAGTCTGCTAGTATTCCTATTCTGGTCACTTACATATACAGAAACAGATTATACAATAGCTTCGACACTACTCGCTTTAGAGTTCTTTTAATTATGTAACGTGAATACATTTTAGATGAGTCACCAAGGATTTCGGTAACTTATATGTAATTCAGAATCTATTTACTATATTTTCGTATCAGTTTCACATCCATCGTTACATCTAGTTTTTCTTACTTAGAAAATTATGTGCCTTATGACAAGAATAGAATAGAAGATTTTGAAATGTGGTGCTATAGAAGACTGCTGAGGATTGGGTGGGTAGATCACATAACTAATGAGGAGGTACTGAATAGAACTGGGGAGAAGATAAATTGGTGGTAAAGCCTGACTAAAAGAAGGGTTCGGTTCGTAGGACACATTCTGAGGCAGAAGGGATTACCAGTTTAATGCTGGAGGGAAGAATGAGTGTAAAAATCGTAGAGTGAAACCAGAAATGAATACAGTGAGCAGATTCAGAGTGATGTTGGTTGCAGTAGTTATTCGGAGGACTAGAGGCTTTCGCAGGATCTAGTAGCATGGAGAGCTGCGTCAAACTGGTCTTTGGACTTAAGACCACCACAACAACATATACCTTTTACAAGAGCACCCATTATTTTTCATTTGAGTTACATATGGGATTGGGTTGTGGCGATTCCGAGTTGAGGGTTTGCTATGATAAGGACTTGGCACAACTTAAAGTTTGGACAACGGATTTTTACCTACTCGCCAAAACAGCTCATCTGCATAAAGCAGAGCAGTTACCACGCATATGTGCGTGATATACGTAAATTCAACTAAGATTCTCAGGTAATGTTCAGAGGAGCATGTGTCTGTGCTACGCACGATTTCCACACTAAAATATTCGTCCACTACTGAACTACAATTACATTTACCTTTTTGCAGTTAATGAACTAAGAATTTGTCTCGTTCAGGCTCATGAAATATCATTTCACAATTATATGTCGTTAGAGTATTAGTTAGGTATATCATTAGTTACAATGTAAACATTTACATTTACTTTTCTGCTTGAGAGCTTTAATAGTTTCACTTACTTCAGTGACATAGTGAGGCAACCATTCATTACACATAAGAGTTCTTAAAATATTAACAAATCTTTATATATAGAAAATACAGAAGGCTTGTTATCTAACTACTGACATTTGAGATTAGGAAAGCAGTGCTTACTTTAAAGAAAATAAGAGTTTTTTGTTCATAATAAAATTATATTGTACAACATCGTACCACAGTGATTCCTTATTCGTAGCATACATTTGTGTGTAGTGTGTTGTTGTCAGTCTTTGGAAAGAAATATAGGGTGAGCACAGAGTCTTGCCCTGATTATAAAAGTTTGTAACAGAATAACCGTTTGACGTAATAAGTTACATTTGATGCCGTTAAATAGGTTAGTGTTACTAGTTTTTTTTAAGACCACTTACTTTAGTAAACCTCAACGTGTGCTCCCTTGGTAGCTCGGAGAATGTCAAGGCGGTATTGCAGTTGCCGCAAGGTGTTTCGTAACATGTGTTCTGCCACAGGACACACAGAAGCTTGTATCCTAGCCTTCAGTTCGTCGACGTCAGCAACTGGTATGACGAAGACTCTGTCCTTGATATAGCCCCAGAAAAAAAGTCAGTGGGCGTAATGTCTGGAGAACGGGGTGGCCAGGGTGTTGGACCGTTCCTTCCAGTCCACCGATCCGGACATTAACGGTAAAATAACAAAATATATTGAGCAGTTATCATTTTATAGATCCTAGAACATCCCAAGGATATCGTGAAAGGAGCAATGAATATGGAGAGAATATACGCAAAAGTACGGACGGTAAAAGTCAGCGTAAAATTTGTAACCTACTGGCAGAGAGTAAAATAAATTTTCAGCGACAATGGAACCGAAAATATGATTCCTTTTTCCATTATCGTTTACGTTGAACATTGTGAATGCACGGCCTTTCTGCATCGTTATGTGAACTGACAGTCGGGCTAAACTCATTCTCCAGAAATGAAATGTGTATAACTTGGGGATCGTTAAATTGAACTGGACACTCAGAAAGGGCTATGTCGTAATTCCTTGTGCGACACGTTCCTGAGGAATTGATACGCCGATCGCAATTAAATTTCACCAGTCGATGTGAAACATCGGTTTGCAATGTTTTAATTTCGCACAGAAGTTCTTCAATAACGTACTTCTTCTGTAGATTAAATTACGTTAGAGATGAAAGGAGACAAACGTTGATATTTTATTGGTATCTTCAGCGGATGCAGACATATATGCTCAAATTGTACGTGTAAATTGGAGCTTATAGCATTTCATGAATCTGTGCTTGTAATTACATTAATGAAATTTGAAGTATTTGCACACGGCACCAATGTTAAATATTGCGATCTTCTTTATTATTCTGTAGTGATATTATAGGATTTGGAGAATTTCTTTGCCTTTATAAATACTGCGTAGTCGATGAATGTTGTGCGTTGTTCACACGTTTAACGTGATGTGGCACCATTGTGTCGAGTAAAGTAACATAATATTTTAAAACTGTATGTGGCTGCATTAGGTCTAGCAACTCCACCCTTCACTCATTGGCCTGCGGAGGGTGAAGTGACGGGGCTAAGCTCTATTTTTTCCATGAACTAATACTTCTGATAATACGTGATCACTCCCTATGTCCTTCATATGGGAACCCACTTTTACTTCTATCCCTTATCAGACAGTTCCTTGTGTGGAGGCTCTCGGTGTACACATTCCGCCTCTTCGCTTTCCCTTCTGCGTTTTACAGAGAAATCCCTTTGTATGCTAAATCTTGCCACCTTTTCTTTTAAATTCTCTGAAAGTTATTTTGGGTTTTCTGTACGGTAAATCTGCTCTTCTGAAGACCATTCCTTTTACAATGTCTTCACAGTTTTCCTGGAAACATTGTACTTTAGCTTCATTCTACCTGTTATTTATTTAAGTTGATATCAATTCTTTCTTTTCCTATCATTTCGTGCTTTATTTTTCTTCGTAAGTCGATAGAAATATTTCTTATCTTCCCACAATTTCTTCTCAGGTGCCTTTCTGATTTCTATATTTGTGTGTCCAACTTGTTTGATTGTATGTTTTAGAGACGTCCATTTCTCCTTAATTGAATTACATTCTGTGGAATTCAGTATCGCGGTAGCTATAGCCAGAAAGAACTTCAAACGCACGTAATTGTTCTGCTTACTTCAGTGTCTCATTTACGTGTACACAGATCCTTCCCGACAATTTTCTTGCACGTCGGACAACCCTTCTTGTTTAATTATTATTCTGGGTACATATAGTAGTCAAATATCTCATTTTGGAATCTCATACGAGTATAAAGCAGCTGGTATTGTCTAGTCTATCCTAGCCTTTTCTAAATATAAGTCCTCCTGTTCTAGTTTCTGAATACTATATTTCTTATAACTGAATGAAATCGTTCTCCTCTCTCTTGCCTGCTGTCGAGCCTGTGATCTCCCGTACTTCCACTTGCTATTAGCTCAACATAAAAGGCGAAATTTACACATATTTCTACATTTGTATTGCAAGGGAGAGACTGTACAAAAGTTGTTTCTTAAGTAAAGCTTACTGAAACGTTTTAAATATCTTCACACAGTAGCAATAACTGCACACTGCTTGTGAGGTTGGTATGCATGTACTGAGACGAATTCGAGAATGAACGTGTCATTTATATTTCATGTTGATGTGTTGCATGACTAAATTAACTTTGTTTCTGTTGCATTGTATTGACCCATTTAGGTAATTCCTGTCACCCAATACTACCATAAACTAGCATTTTTCCATTCAATGATTAATAGATTAAATAACGTCCTATTAGATTTAGTAACTGCTGAACTGTTACCATACTGAAATTTTGTTTATAACTTCTAAGTTCGTGAGACATTTATTTTATTACTCTACTAATATGAGCGTGGCAAGTAAAGTGTCCTATAATGATCCCGTTAATCTTATCGCAGATTAGGTATGGAATGTAGCAAGGTATTTTCGAAAAACTATGTACCTTGTGCAAGTGAAACAATTCACATTCGGCTGAACGTTTTGAGACAACCGTAAAGGTACAACAACAATTAAGAGCGGTTTTTAGATGCAGGTGATGAAATAATACGAACAAATGAAGACCACATACAATGTGTATGGTCCATGAAAAGTAAATTTATATATCTGCGATTTCTCAGTCTAGCAAATTATATTTCTGATTACAATTTTTATTTACACTTCTAATGTGCCACTCATGATTAACTCATCGTGTCTGGAAAACTATTTGAATAGGGGGAATCAGCTGGTTTCTATTATGTATTCTATCACAACACCCGCCATCCCTACACTGATCATCAATCAAAAGTATATACAGTTGCTTTCCTAAGATAAATTTATAAGGCATCTTTTGATGAAACAAAGTAGATGAACACTTGTGCATGATTAACTGTTTGTGGAATTAAATAAGTTACACAAAATGAACAGTAAAAACTGGTCTTGTAAGAAGGCAAAGACTCTGTGTAAACTCCTCATTTACGAAAGTATAATCATATTTTCCATGTATAAACTCACATGACTTTGTTTCCGTCTTCCCTTTTTAGCAGTAGTGTGATAAAGACGTTTCTTCGCTGTAGTTTTTTGCCAATAGTAACTGGAGGGGTTTATTTCAGAATGCAATTTTATTTTGTGATGTGATCAAACTTCCAGTTTTCCTGTATTAATTATATGAAGGAAATAATTTCTGGCCGTATTTTTTAAGTTGAGAGCGACTTGCTTGTTGACATAGAGATTGATGTGTTGGTAAATGTGCCAACACCTTGTAGATAGAGGAGGCCTAAATGCACGCTATTTACTGCAGACGGGCGTGAATTCTGGAACAGGATAAGTAGTGAATGGTAATAAGAAAAGTATGCAGCTCCTCGAATACTTAACTTTTATATAGTCCTTTGGTACATCGCTCTTGATAATACAAATAAGACTATCTTCAGATACGGTTAATGGCGCCTTGCTAGGTCGTAGCCATGGACTTAGCTGAAGGCTATTCTAACTGTCTCTCGGCAAATGAGAGAAAGGCTTCGTCGGAGTAGTCGCTAGCAAAGTCGTCGTACAACTGGGGCGAGTGCTCGTCCGTATCTCGAGACCTGCCTTGTGGTGGCGCTCGGTCTGTGATCACACAGTGGCGACACGTGGGTCCGACATGTACTAAATGGACCGCGGCCGATTTAAGCTACCACCTAGCAAGTGTGGTGTCTGGCGGTGACACCACATTCCTCCCCCGCAAATCGGCGAACGGTCATGTTATAAGGCTGCCGCCCGCCGTGGGGAGGACCCCATGTTGACGTATGCGATGAGGTGGGGAGCCTAACAACAGGCGAGGCTGTGCCACCCGCACCCGGCCATTCGGTCCGAGGGGAGCTAGGAAACGCCTGAAAACCTAGTCCAAGGTGCACGTCAACATGCGGCGTATGCGCCCGTAAAGAGACAGGAGGGGCCGAAGGGTCGACCTCCATTGCGTCGGGGTATCCGACGCGCGATGACGTCATGTGGTCCGGAGCGGGCAAGAGTTCCATGGCGGAGGACAGCTGGTCACGGGAAGCGATCGGCGGCGCGTGAGCCAGGGAGGCGCTTGGCGGCTGCAGCGAGGCGTCGAATGCGGGCGGCGCCGGCGGGAGAACAGGCGGCGGCGGCGGCGGCGGCGGCGGCTGCGGTGGCGCGTCGCCATGGGGCAAAATGGAAGGCATCGTCGGTAACACCTGGGGATGAGGCGAGCCAGTAGATGGGTCCCCAGGGCGCTGACCGGACGGCACCGTCGCTGAAAGCAGACGGGGAGCGGCAGAACCCGTGCGACGACAGAGGCGCAGCTGATTGAGATGCCGACGCACCTCACCAGAGGCCCCCAAAACCAAATACATTGCGCGGCCGAGGCAGCGAAGAATGCGCCCTGCGAGCCAACGCCGTGAACCTCGATAGTTGCGAGAGAATACAACGTCGCCTGGAGCAAAAGCAGAAGTCTGCCGCTGCAATGGAACCTGATGCGGCGGATGCAGCAAAGACATCAAGGTTCGCTGAGGACGACCGTGGAGCAACTCAGCCGGCGAGCGACCATCTCGGGGCTGAGAGCGATACGAAGACAAAAAGAGCAACAATGCGTCCTCCCGAGAATGCGACTCTTTCAACTTCAACATCTGCGACTTGAAAGTCCGGACCAATCGTTCAGCGGCACCGTTTGACTGAGGCGAAAACGGCGCGGATGTCAGATGTTGAATACCATTGGCCTGGCAGAAGGACTGAAATTCTGCGGACATGAATTGTGGGCCATTGTTGGAAACAATTGTCTGTGGAAGACCTTCAATGCAAAAGATAGCAGACAATGCTTGGATGGTGGCGGAGGACGTCGTGGAAGACATCCGGACAACAAAAGGAAAATTACTGAAGGCATCTACCAGAACCAACCATCTAGCATTCCAGAATGGACCAGCAAAATCGATATGTAAGCGTTGCCAAGGGGAAGTGGCTTTTGGCCATGCAAAGACTTTCCGCAGCGGTGCGGATTGTTGTTCGGCACACGCCATGCAAGAAGAACACATATTCGTAATCGCAGCCTCGATTCCGAACCAAGTACAGTGCTGACGAGCAAGTTGTTTCGTTCGCACTATACCCCAATGTCCTTGGTGAAGAAGTCGTAAGACAGAGGACTGTAACGAACGTGGGACTACGACTCTGGACTGATCATTATCAGAACGCAACAACAAAACACCACGTCGAACAAAAAGTCTCTCCTTGTGAGCAAAAAATCGGCGAACCAACGGATCCTCGATCCGAGACTTTGGCAAAGGCCATTGCGTAGCAACAAAACGCAAAACGGTAGCAAGGACAGGGTCAGCAGCTGTGGCTGTAGCTACACGACGAGAATCAATCGGAAACGATTCGACCACTTCATCGGTTTCCGAATCAATGAACATGCAAGCAAGTTCGGAAGAATCGAATGCTTTATCCTCAGCAACAGGCAAACGGGACAACGCATCGGCGTTTCCGTGCTTAGCAGTGGACTGATACAAGATATCGTAGCGGTACTGCGATGCGAGCCAACTTTGTGCGCAAGCACAGCACCGATCCCGAAATCCGATGCATCTACCATCAACAAAAGGGGTTTCTGGGGATCGAATGGCGTAAGGCAAGTAATAGAAAGCAACGCCGATTTCAACTGGCGAAAGGCGCGTTCGCATTCCGTCGTCCAGACGAACGGAACACCTGTACGGCATAAGCGAAGAAGCGGAGCTGAAAGGGAAGAGGCATTGCGCACATTCACTCACACCTTGTGATTCTAAATCGTGTAATGTTCTTGCGACCTCAACACGCAATGCATGAGGAACATCGCGTGCTCTGAATAATTTCGGTTGCGCGTCGACTTTCAGTTCCAAATGTGCTTCATAGTTCTTAGCGCAACCAAGGCCCGGTGCAAAAATGTCTGCAAATTCTTCACACAGATGAGAAACACTATCTGAAGGCACAGTCTGGTTCACGAGCCTGAGTGTCCTTGGTTCGATTCCGGCGCGAAGCAAAGGGCCTGGAATGATTATGATTGTCTGATCGGAGCTTTTTCTGGCAAACACTTTGAACATGTCCTTTCCGATTACAGAAAAAGCAAATAGCTTGGCGTGACGGGCAATGTTCACGCGAATGTCTAGTAGCACACCGCGGGCATGATTTCACTGCATTTGTAGGCTGCTGCGACACACCCGGCGTAGAACGTGGCGGCAGCTGCGCAGACGTGCGCGAGGGCAGTTTACCGGGTCGCGCAGCGCGCCCGGCCGGCCGGTTAATGTTACACACGGCTGGCGAAGTCGCAAATGATTCCTGAGCACAGTCAAGCGTGTCTTGTCTATCCAATATGTCTATCACTTGTTGAAGGGAGGGATTAACTAGTTTCAAAATTTGCTCCCGTATACGAACATCAGAAACGTTCTGTGCAATTGCATCACGTACCATTGTATCTGAATAAGGAAGGCCACAGTCACATTCAAACGCACACTCCCTTGTAAGGCATTGCAATGTTACAACCCACTCCCGATTAGTTTGACCGGCCGTACGTTTTGTACGAAAGAACGTATACCTTTTTGCAACGACATTTACTGTTTCTTTGAAATAGGCGTCCAATGCCGACAAAATTTCTTCGTAGGACAGAGTTGCTACGTCGCGGCGGGGAAATAATTTCACTATCACGTGGTAGGTGGACACACCGACACACGAAAGCAAAAACGGCTGCCGCTCATTACCTGGAATTCTGTAGGCGGCGAGATGGAATCCAAATTGGCGTGACCACTCAGTCCAGGTCTCGTGCTGTGCATCAAAATTGCGAAACTGCGGTGCAACTGCACGTTGTGGCTGCAGGAGCGATGAAGCGGCGGCCGCCGCATCGGTTTGAATGGCACGTTGACCCTGGACGAGCTGTCCAAGGGCATCCAATAACGCCTACGTCTGCTGATTCTGCAAGCGATAAAATTCGGACAGTACATCTGGAGATTGTGGCGAAGCCATGACACAAATAAATCAGAGCAAGTTACTACCAAAATGACTGCAATGTGGGCGCGTCACCAATACTCGGCGCCAATGATGTGTTGGTAAATGTGCCAACACCTTGTAGGTAGAGGAGGCCTAAATGCACGCTATTTACTGCAGACGGGCGTGAATTCTGGAACAGGATAAGTAGTGAATGGTAATAAGAAAAGTATGCAGCTCCTCGAATACTTAACTTTTATATAGTCCTTTGGTACATCGCTCTTGATAATACAAATAAGACTATCTTCAGATACGGTTAATGGCGCCTTGCTAGGTCGTAGCCATGGACTTAGCTGAAGGCTATTCTAACTGTCTCTCGGCAAATGAGAGAAAGGCTTCGTCGGAGTAGTCGCTAGCAAAGTCGTCGTACAACTGGGGCGAGTGCTCGTCCATATCTCGAGACCTGCCTTGTGGTGGCGCTCGGTCTGCGATCACCCAGTGGCGACACGCGGGTCCGACATGTACTAAATGGACCGCGGCCGATTTAAGCTACCACCTAGCAAGTGTGGTGTCTGGCGGTGACACCACAGAGATCGAGTACCAGAAGTACTCTATCGTTAGTACTTTTATCTTCTGCAAGTCGTACGATCACTTTTATTCAAAGTCCAAACAACACAAAAATGGCGGCAACATGTAAAATTGTTGCATGCCTGAAGAAAGGAGTAAAAGAGAGAGAGGAAACCTACCGATTATCTGTCTGATGGAGTGAGGATAAATGTATATTGTATGAGGAGGAAATTCCAGCAGAGTGGATCTTAGCATTCCTAAGCTCCATACATAAAAAAGGAAGCAATTAAGTGTGTAGCAACTATCATGGCATAGATGTTACAATCTCGGTTATTAGGCTGTATGGGAGGACTTAAAAATCAAGAATGGAGAAGAGTTTAAATGAAATGAAGAACAAAGTGGCTTTACAAGGGGCAGGTTATACACTCCTGGAAATTGAAATAAGAACACCGTGCATTCATTGTCCCAGGAAGGGGAAACTTTATTGACACATTCCTGGGGTCAGATACATCACATGATCACACTGACAGAACCACAGGCACATAGACACAGGCAACAGAGCATGCACAATGTCGGCACTAGTACAGTGTATATCCACCTTTCGCAGCAATGCAGGCTGCTATTCTCCCATGGAGACGATCATAGAGATGCTGGATGTAGTCCTGTGGAACGGCTTGCCATGCCATTTCCACCTGGCGCCTCAGTTGGACCAGCGTTCGTGCTGGACGTGCAGAACGCGTGAGACGACGCTTCATCCAGTCCCAAACATGCTCAATGGGGGACAGATCCGGAGATCTTGCTGGCCAGGGTAGTTGACTTACACCTTCTAGAGCACGTTGGGTGGCACGGGATACATGCGGACGTGCATTGTCCTGTTGGAACAGCAAGTTCCCTTGCCGGTCTAGGAATGGTAGAACGATGGGTTCGATGACGGTTTGGATGTACCGTGCACTATTCAGTGTCCCCTCGACGATCACCAGTGGTGTACGGCCAGTGTAGGAGATCGCTCCCCACACCATGATGCCGGGTGTTGGCCCTGTGTGCCTCGGTCGTATGCAGTCCTGATTGTGGCGCTCACCTGCACGGCGCCAAACACGCATACGACCATCATTGGCACCAAGGCAGAAGCGACTCTCATCGCTGAAGACGACACGTCTCCATTCGTCCCTCCATTCACGCCTGTCGCGACACCACTGGAGGCGGGCTGCACGATGTTGGGGCGTGAGCGGAAGACGGCCTAACGGTATGGGGGACCGTAGCCCAGCTTCATGGAGACGGTTGCGAATGGTCCTCGCCGATACCCCAGGAGCAACAGTGTTTCTAATTTGCTGGGAAGTGGTGGTGCGGTCCCCTATAGCACTGCGTAGGATCCTACGGTCTTGGCGTGCATCCGTGCGTCACTGCGGTCCGGTCCCAGGTCGACGGGCACGTGCACCTTCCGCCGACCACTGGCGACAACATCGATGTACTGTGCAGACCTCACGCCCCACGTGTTGAGCAATTCGGCGGTACGTCCACCCGGCCTCCCGCATGCCCACTATACGCCCTCGCTCAAAGTCCATCAACTGCACATACGGTTCACGTCCACGCTGTCGCGGCATGCTACCAGTGTTAAAGACTGCGATGGAGCTCCGTATGCCACGGCAAACTGGCTGACACTGACGGCGGCGGTGCACAAATGCTGCGCAGCTAGCGCCATTCGACGGCCAACACCGCGGTTCCTGGTGTGTCCGCTGTGCCGTGCGTGTGATCATTGCTTGTACAGCCCTCTCGCAGTGTCCGGAGCAAGTATGGTGGGTCTGACACACCGGTGTCAATGCGTTCTTTTTTCCATTTCCAGGAGTGTATGTAGCTAGTATGTCTACCCAAAGACACATCATGGAGAAGAGATTGGAAAGAGGTCAAAGCAGCCATTTAGGCTTCATAGATCTTGAGAAAGTTGTAACCTCCCCACAAAGAAATGAAATGATATTATTTTAAATGTGAATAGTCATTGAGCTAAGTGTAAGCTCCCCAGAGAAATTTTGAAACACAATAATTGAATGTTAACAAGAATACAACCTAATGCAACCTCCCAGCAAACAAATTTAATGACAATGACAATTAAATAAAAATTAGCAATCTGACCCTAATGTAAGCTGCCCACAAAAAAATAACACAATTCAATGATAATGAAATTTCAGTCACAATGAAAATGCAAATAGACCGAAATGTCGATCTTAGGCCCTGTTCACTAATTAAACTGTAATTCTTACCTTAGTGACACTGCATCTGCTCTTATTTTTCGCCATAGCTTGGAGGAAATTCATTGCAAAAATTTTGAATGTAAGGGAAACTTTTCTTTAAGGAATAGCAAGGGAAATATTTCTTTCATTAAAGGATTCTTTGTTAAAAAATTGCTTTGAAAACAAAATTATTATTGGGGCGATTCTTGGACAAATTAGTTACAGTTAATTTACATCATTAGCTGAGCGCAATGCTCCTTCATTACCTTATTTTAAAATAATATACCTCGTCCTGAATCTTGACCAGAATGCCATGTCGACGCCCGCCGACTGCTCACACACAACTGCTAACCCGCAACTGAACTGTCTCGTAACTCGACTGCCACAGAACTGAACTCTCGCACGGTCAAGCGCAGACTAGGAACGACAAATAGCTCTCTGGTCAGAGACTCTGCAATGCCTCGCCATCGCCGCCACACAACATGCGTGTTTCATAACCCACCACTGGGGGTGCAAAAATTTGGCAGCGATGGTGAGTCATTTGGACTTGCCATCGCAAGAAATTTTTTTTAACTAATTAACTTTACAGTTACAGCATATATACAGATATAGTACATGAATTAAATATGGTGCACATGCACCGAGTACAAAACATTAGACAATGACAAAAAATATATACAATGAGTACAGAGCGTATCAGCAAATCAGAAAAATATATATACAATATAAAAGACAAGAGTGCACATATACTGTACTTCAGAACAAATCGAAAAATGTCTTTTCACAACAAATAAACATAATGGCAAGAAATCATGTTGACAAGTGACATAAGTGTACTTGCATTGGAGTACAGCAAATCGAAAAAAATGTATAGGCCATGAACATAAATGATGTTAGCAAAAAATGATTTTCACTATGTGACAAGAATTAGGATAGGAAAGGGAAGGATTGCATCATGGTTGTAGCACTTTAGATTGCACATAACTACTCTGAAAGTCCATATCTTTCCACAGAAGTACAACACCAAGTGACACAATTTGAAGTTCTTTTTCCATTAGTATTTATCAGCGTAGCCAAGACACTGAAATGTCGTAGTAATCTTCCATGTTATCATTTCGGCAGTACATCAGGTACACCAAACAGTGGGACCATAATAACGTCTTCATCGCTCACGGTGGTGGACAGCATGTCGTGTCAACACCACGCTCTTACAAGGCACACCAACGTAGAATTAGTGCAAAAACCAAATATAGTGCTCCATGATCATGAGGATGGACAAGACAAATGGATATTACAGTAATTCCAGGTAGTTAGGTCAGAAGGTGAAGGACATTAAGTCACGGACTAGACTTGATTAGGAATTACATTAGTAGTTTGCGGCATTCATAGCCCAGTTATTGAACATTTCTGTACCATGTATTTAGTACTACAGAATGATGTTCATAAAATTAAATTATTGGCATCATGAGTAATCGTATTACAATAAACAGCGGCAGTCTTTGGCCAGTTACAAAGCATATTTAGTATGACAGAATAATGTTCATCAGAAGTCTTCATTGAAAAGGAGAGTCAATAATTGGCCTAGCATTAACATAATACATTGAGTTATACAAATTATTGGCACTCATTGGCCAGTTACCAAAACATCAAAAGTCATCATTGAAAACAAGAGCTAATTCATTTAGTTACATTAATTATCAGCATTCAGTGGCCAGTTACCAAAATATGAAAAGTCATAATTCATTTAGTTATATTAATTATTGACTCTCAGTGGCCAGTTACCAAAACATGAAAAGTCATAATTCATTTAGTTATATTAATTATTGGCACTCAGTGGCCAGTTACCAAAACATGAAAAGTCATAATTCATTTAGTGATATTAATTATTGGCACTCACTGGCCAGTTATAGAACATCAAAGGTCATCATTGAAAACAGGAGCTAATTAATGGCATAATTAATAACATAATTAATTAATAACATAATTCATTTAGTTACATTAATTATTGGCACTCAGTGGCCAGTTACCAAAACATGAAAAGTCATAATTCATTTAGTTATATTAATTATTGGCACTCAGTGGCCAGCAAGTATTGTATAGTATAAAACATTGTTCACCATTCAGTATTATTCAGATTTCTCTTAAATAAGTAGCATTATTTGAAACTGGTGATACATTTTTTTTTGTTTCTGTGTTAGTTAGCAATGCATTGCTTTGGGTAATTATAAGGGAAAGCAAGAAGAGAAAAAGAAAAAAAAATTGCTTCTGGGTTGTTCCTGTAAATGAAAAATGTGTAACGTCATTCGTCATGAGTCAGCTGTAGCAAGGTTCTGACACAAGTGGGTAAAAAAAATGCAAGTACTAGTATAGGCTTAATAAGTAACAAGTTTAGTAAGTATCATGAAAAGCTTCTCCTGGAAAAAAATACAAAATGGATTATTGAGCTGAAAGTAGAAACGCAGACTATGCTGAGAAGTAGTGAACTTCGAATTAACAGGTAGTGAAATGTGTATAAAAATGTGTTCCATAGCTGTCCTTTCCAAAATCTTCAGTCGTCATACCATACGATATAAAACATACTGTCAAAACAAACTCCAACAAATACTTAAATAACTACATAGCATAAATACATGACTTCAACATTATCCTCATCTGTAAAGAAAAACTTCATTATCCATATTACCATAACTTCATTATTAACATCACCTGTAAAGAAAAACTTCATTATTCATAGTAGCATATTCTTCATCATTACTCTTCATCAGCATTCATTATCATCTGCAAGAATCACTTCATTATTCATTACACAACTATTCCTTATCTCTAGCATATTTCATCACTTAAAACTAAGACGTGTAGCTCTGTCTGACAGCCTGCATCAATCGCCTTGTATTCTGAAAGAAAAAATTAGTTAAGACTGCTATTCTACGATGTGTATAGTATATTCTTGTTAATGCTTGTTAATTCTGATCCATTTACTCTTCCTGATAAGGTGTTTGTATCTTCTTTTGTCTATTCCGTAGTTGAAATTCCCATTTCTGTTTAATTTATTTCCTTTACGCATCATGTCTTTCTGAAATTGATGAACAAAGATTAATGCCTTGCATTTAAATCATATACCCACTAAATAATGACTGGTTAATGGTGGCACAATTAAGCATACAGCATAACATGACAGAAAACCTAATATGTCAAAAGCATAGACAGTGTTCAAAGGCAAAAATGTACAGAGAATATCACAATGCACCAGAAAAAAAGGAAAATGTAAAATAGTCACGATGTTGAGATATCATATGGCAAAAAATGTGAAAGTCAACTGGTGTGTTATACATTAACTATTCCACAGTGCATACAAACAAAACAGAAAAACAATCATACACACAAAAAAATGGAAAATGTGTACGGTCTGATGTGTAACGACAAGAAAAGCGAGCTGCTAACCTTACCTTGCCGGCCACTTGCCAAGAAAAAATATGATAATCATCAATAATTAGTGATGTGAATATAATTGCATAAATGTTCATAAAAATTAGCAAATAGCATTACAGCGTGATAAATCGTAAAGTATGTTCACTCAATAAAGGGTTTTATGTTGGATAAGTGGTGGTTTCCTTTCGATTTTCTGGTTCTCAGAGTTTCGACGTGTACTACATTGGGGTGAGGAATACTGCGAGTCCGATATGGACCTGCGTATAGAAGTTCAAATTTACTGCACTTACCTTTTAATTTGCTGGATAAATAGTGTGTTCGTACTAATATCTTCTGTCCAATGTGAAAGTCTCGGCGTGTACAAACCTGTTTTTGCTGTCTTCTACGGCGCTCTGCGGCACGTTTGATGTTGTTCAACGCAATGTCAATTATTTCGTGGTGTCTTAGTCGACGAGAGGTAGGGAAGTTTACTAATTCTTTAATTTTGTTTGGTGGTTCAGCGTTTTTCAGTATGACAGACGGAAATAGCATAGTGGATTCATTTGGAATGGAATTAGTTACATCTTGGAATGAGAGTATGTGTGTATCCCAATTAATATGTCTTTTGTGGCAGTATATTCTACACAGTTTACCAATTTCTTTCATTAATCGTTCACAAGGGTTCGAAGAAGCGTGGTACTTGGATATATAGATCGGAGAAATGTTTCTAGCTCGTAACATGCGTGTCCATATAGCAGAACGAAATTGTGATCCATTATCAGAAATTACTCTCATCACATGCCCTACGTGAAATAGAAAATGTTTTACAAATGCTTTCGAAACAGTTTTAGCAGTAGCTTTGCGTAACGGAGTGAAAGTAACAAATTTTGAAGTGAGTTCAACAGCGACAAAGATGTAGCAATAACCTCTATTAGTTCTCGGAATTGGACCAAAAATGTCTACTGCGGCCATATGTCTTAATTTAACAGGTATAATGGGATATAATGGAGGAATATGTGAAGTGGTGTCTGACTTAGCTTTCTGGCAAATGTTACATGACGCTAAAACTCGTCGTATACGTTTTTCCATGTTGGTAAAATAACAGTTCTGTCTCAGTATAAGAAAACATTTTCTGGCTCCATAATGTGCATAACTTAAATGAGTATACCATATTAATTTGTTAACCAGTTCGTCAGGAATGCATAATAACCAATTGTTGCTGTGTGGATGAGAGCGGCGAAACAGAATGTCATTGCGTACAGTGTAGTGGTTCCTAATCGTAACATTATTCTTATCTTGCCAAAGGTGTTTAATTTCTTTCCACACATTGTCTTTACTTTGCTCTTGTGCTATGTCCTGTAATGACGACGAAATAAAATTTTCAAATGCAACTTGCTGAATGTACATGACACTGAAATTTGCTTTGCAGAAGTTGGTTGCTACGTCTTGCTAATTGTTGCTGAGGGAACGCGATAGTGCGTCTGCTATAACATTTTGTGTGCCGGGAATGTGAACTATTGTAAAATTAAATTCCTGTAAATAAAGTTTCCATCTGCTTAATCTGTCGTGAGTAAATTTAGCCGAAAGTAAAAATTGTATAGCTCTGTGGTCTGTGTAGACGGTGGTATGTCTGCCATAGAGAAAGTGCCGAAATCTCGTAAAAGCCCATACAACACATAATGTTTCCAATTCTGTAACGGAATAATTTCGTTCAGCAGGTGACAGAATGCGGCTTGCAAATGCGATATTTTTAATTACTGTTGAGCCGTCATCTTCAATTTCCTGAAAAATGTGTACGCCTAAAGCGGTGTTGGAACTGTCGGTGGCAATGGAAAAATTTCTGGTAAGATCTGGGTGTGATAAAAGTGGTGCATTCAACAAAGCTTCTTTCAGGTTCACGAATTCAGAATGTGCTTGCTTATCCCAGGACCAAATACTGTTTTTACCTGTTAATTGGCATAATCTAGGTGTGTCTAAAGCAGAGTGATGAATAAATTTACGAAAAAAGTTAATTAAGCCCAAAAAACTGCGTAATTGCTTCTTCGTTGTAGGAACAGTAATGTCACGTAGGGCTTGAAGTTTTTCCGGGTCAGGCGCAATGCCTTCTGCTGAAATTACATGTCCAAGAAATTTTATGGAAGTTTTGCCAAAGTGCGATTTACTGAGATTAACTGTGAGTCCTTGTGCACGAAAAGTTTGCAACAGTTGTTCAAGAATCAGATTGTGTTCACACCAGTTAGCTTCTGCGATAAGAATGTCGTCTACGTACGTCGTAATTCTGTCTTTAAGTTCTGTCGGAAGTATTGTGTTCAAACCGCGAATAAAAGCTGCAGAAGAAATAGTTAAGCCGAATGGTAATTTGCAAAATTGATAACAGTCGCCAAAACAGAGAAATGCTGTGTACTTTCTGCAATTCGGATGAAGTTGAATTTGCCAAAATCCCGATTTCAGATCTAATGTGGAATAAATAGCAGTACCATGAAATTTTTTTAGAATTTCCTCTAAAGTCTGTGGTCGATCTGTTTCATTAATAATAATATCATTAATGTGACGTGAATCAAGTACGAGGCGAAGTGAGCCATCTTTTTTCTTAACAATATGTAGCGGGTTTATGTACGAACTAACTGCTGGTTCTATAATTCCTTGATCGGGCATATCCTCCAATTCTTTTTTAACTTGTTCTCTATGAATATACGGAATAGGATAATGCTTAGCTTTAAATGTGTCGTGCTGTTTGACTTGAAATTCATACATAAATCCGGACATAGTACCAGGAATGTTGTCAAAAACTGGAGCTTGCTGTAAAAGAATTTTGTGTAATTGCGTGCGTTCGTCGTCTGTATTTGCACTGCTTTGTTTAACTTTATCGGAAATCATATGCATTACGTCGTAGTCAGCTTCGTCTGGAGTATTATAGTTGTGTACGTACGTATCTGTGAACAATGTGGGATTACAGTCTATGTTACGTAACACGGAAATGACCCGTGTACAATTGATTGTTTCCTCTTCTGCCGATAATGAGTGCTGAAATTCTAAAGCCAATTGCACATTTTCATCCTTCAACATTAAATGGGAATTCTGAAAATCAACCACTGCGTCGTGTTGTACGAGAAAATTAGTACCTAAAATAACGTCTGTAGTCAATAAAGGAACAATTCAAAAATTCGAGTGAAATGTATGACCTGCAATACAAAATGATAAATGCGTCTGTAATTTAACGTCTGCTCCTTTACTCGATACTGCTCCTTTCACTTTCGTTTTGCCTAATGGTAGTGTAGGATATGTATTCTCTTTGTTACACTCGTTAAAAGTTTCCTCATTTATAACTGACATAGGTGATCCGGAATCGATTACTGCTGAAAATTTCGATGAACCAATTTTAATTTCGATGACAGGATGCGAAATGGTTTTCTGAACAACTGGTCTTTCCTGCAAAGGAGTGTCTCTGATATCGTCAAAAGTAATTACATTTTCGTGAACAACATCCTGCGTGTCTAAAGTAGTGCTTGTGTTACTGGAAGATGCGACCTGTACAGTATCTAGTCAGATTCTATCTGACGTGTTATTGTTATCAGGAGGATGCTGTGGCATTTCTACAATTTGAACAGTTCTATTACTTCTTCCAGACGTGTTACGCTCTGGATGATACCTACTGTCGGGTTCATTCATGAGAATATGTTCTTGCGGATGATTTTGCTGTTGGTAAGATCGACTGTTATTAGATGTACGCTGATAATTGTACTCATCATTTTTACGTCTGTCGTGATAGTCATTCCTATACGGTGCATTGCGATAGGAATTGAAACACTGCGTTTTCTGTACGTAGTTGTTCCTTTGCTGCCGTGCGTTACTATTTGTTGGATCTGGGACTACACGTGCATGCGGCGAAACATTAAAGTTAGGTTGACCTTGTGCATTACATTGTTGGTTATGTATTCCAACCGGCTGACTTTCATGCTGTTGTGGTGGAAAACGTCTATTGTTACCAAAATGTGATTCCTGTTGCTCAAAATTTTGACGATATTGATAATTAGAATTTTGTCTGTTATTAAAGTTTTGGTGGTTGTCATTCCTAAAGCGTCTGTTACTTTTACTATTGAAACTACGTGACTGATCGTAATTACTGTAAGTTTGTTGGCCATGATTATTATACGAAAAATTTTTGTTTACAAAAGAATAATCAGATTGTTGTACTTCCAAGAGCTGTAACAGATCTCTGAATGCCGAAATGTTTTCTTTTTGCTGACCCGTTAGAAGTGACACTCTTAATGATAGTGGTAATTTAGAAATGCATAATTGTATAAGTGCAGATTCACTGTACGGTTCACTTAGGTACTGGTCTTGTTGGACCATATGCTCAAAAAATTGCGTAACACTGGGAAAATTTGAGTTCTCATAAGTTGGTAAACTAATTAACTGATCTTTTATTCCGCGCTGTGTCGTCTTCGACCAATACGCTGACAGAAAAGCATTCTGGAATTCTTCTACGTAGTAACATTGTCTCGCGATCGGTCTCATACGAGTTGCCGGTTCTCCTTCCAAAAAACTGCAGATAAATTCAAGTTTATGTGTTACGGGCCAAGTCGGTGGAAAAGCAAAGCTAAATTGTTGTATCCAATCCAGTGGGTGAATCTGTGTTCTGTCATTTTTAAACACTTTAAACTTTCTCACCGACAGAAAATGTTTGTAATCAAAATTATCGTCTCTATATGACGGAACAGGTTCTGTACTGTAAGAGAATCTATTTGTTTGTGTCTGTTCTGAATCTAAGTCCCGTACTCTCTGTAAATTACCCATATTATATGCGCTGCGTGAGTCGGACAAATGTTCGAAAGGTGGCGTCTGCTGTGATGTGTTATTAACTGAAATATTTTTCATCTCTGTTACTTCTTGCTGTAAACTTGACAGTTTTCTACGCAACGTGTTATTATACGAATCGGTCTCATTAATTGTCTGCTGGAGATTTTGAAATTCAGGTGTTTGATTAAATGAAACCGGTGAAGTATCGTCTGATTTGCTGTTATTATTAGTTTCAATAACGTCAAAACGACTGGCCAGTTCATCACATTTTTCAGTCAGTATTTTTACCTGATCATCGGTTTTAGAATCAGACGCATTAATCTGTTTTTGCAATTTACGTGTTGTTTCGTTCAGGTTTTTAACGTCAGCTTGAATTACATCGGAATCCTGTGTTAGTTCTAATTGTTCAAGTCTGTCTGTCACTGTCTGAAAATCTGTTGTGTATGTGTCTGTTTTCGATTTAAGATCGCAAATTTCGTCACGTTATTCTGTGTTCGACTGTTCGATAGTATTAATTTTGTCCGACACTGTAGCAATATTATTGTCTACATACGTTTTTGCCTTCGCAAACATTTTACGTTTGTCTTCTTGTCTCTGAGCAGTGATTGTTTCCATGACTTGACGTTTTACTTTATTTTGATCCTGAATAAATTTGCGGAAACGCGTATCACTGTTTTGTATGTGAAGACTAAGACGTTCGTTAATTTGAGAGTTCTGTTGGTCGAATTTCGCGTCAATCTTTTCATCCATTGTGCGCGAAAGTTCTGCTGTCATTGCTTTAAACTCGTCGCGTAATTGTGTAGCCTTTTAGAGCGTTGTTTAGCGACTCCGCTAATTTCGTCTCGAAGTGTTTCTGTTGTAGCTGTTTGCATAACCCTTAATTCTTGCGCAACAGATCTAATTTCTTCGCTACTTTTTCTTGAACAGGCCTCAATTTCCTCGCGTAACTGTACCTTAGTATCATGACACTGCGCGGCAACGGCTCTAATTTGTTCACTAAGCTGCCTGGAATTGTTGTCTAATTTTTAATTTAACTGTTCGTTCTGTTCACTAAGTTGTTGTTTGAGATATTCTTTAAGACTGTCTTGTTTTTCATTATTGTCATTAAGTTGTTTACTCATTTGTAGCAACAATGCCATAATTGGATTCGACACAAAATTATCATTTCTATTCTTCGTGTTGTTTAGTGGTGTACCTGGAATTGTCTCGCTTTCCGTAACCATTTGGTTACTCTGAGATCCACCAAAAGGTTTGTCAGTCGGATGTACACTGTCAGACATTATTTCGGAATTAAATAAATCCGTCGTACTTTGTGTATCCTGTTCATTTTCATTAGACAAATTTGTGTGTTCGTCACGTGAATTTAGTAAACCGGTTGTGTTAAGCTGGGCAGCGCTCATTACAATAGAGCGCCCCGCGTCATCGATTGTCGTCAAATCAACAGAGGACATAACCGAGTTCGTTTGTTCATCATTAAGATCTACATCATTATTAGTGGTTGGAACGCACTGATTGTCAGTGAACGCAGGATTGTCATCATTACACTGCGTGTCACAATTACTATCGGTCACGTTGTTTAAGTCGGTAAATTCATTCATAATACCTCGCGATACACTATTCATAGTCTTTAGCGGCATTTTTACAGTAGTCAAAATTATTCACAAATAAAATAAGCACCATGCAAAAAGCAACAAACACAAATACAACAGAGCAAAGAATTGCCGATGATCTGAGGAAAGAAATTCACAAATTAGTAAAAGCGTTGCGCCAAATGCTAATTATATTTAAGCAAATAAGAGCAGATATCTGCCTACGTTTCAGAAGATTCTCAACGAAATACGATCCTAGACCGATGTCGCCAAGTGTAACCTCCCCACAAAAAAATGAAATGATATTATTTTAAATATGAATAGTCATTGAGCTAAGTGTAAGCTCCCCAGAGAAATTTTGAAACACAATAATTGAATGTTAACAAGAATACAACCTAATGCAACCTCCCAGCAAATAAATTTAATGACAATGACAATTAAATAAAAATTAGCAATCTGACCCTAATGTAAGCTGCCCACAAAAAAATATAACACAATTCAATGATAATGAAATTTCAGTCACAATGAAAATGCAAATAGACCGAAATGTCGATCTTAGGCCCTGTTCACTAATTAAACTGTAATTCTTACCTTAGTAAAACTGCATCTGCTCTTATTTTTCGCCATAGCTTGGAGGAAATTCATTGCAAAAATTTTGAATTTAAGGGAAACTTTTCTTTAAGGAATAGCAAGGGAAATATTTCTTTCATTAAAGGATTCTTTGTTAAAAAATTGCTTTGAAAACAAAATTATTATTGGGGCGATTCTTGGACAAATTAGTTACAGTTAATTTACATCATTAGCTGAGCGCAATGCTGCTTCATTACCTTATTTAAAAATAATATACCTCGTCCTGAATCTTGACCAGAATGCCATGTCGACGCCCGCCGACTGCTCACACACAACTGCTAACCCGCAACTGAACTGTCTCGTAACTCGACTGCCACAGAACTGAACTCTCGCGCGGTCAAGCGCAGACTAGGAACGACAAATAGCTCTCTGGTCAGAGACTCTGCAATGCCTCGCCATCGCCGCCACACAACATACGTGTTTCAAAGTGTATGACAGAATGCCATTAAAGCTATTGTTCGAGGCGCTGTGGCGAAGGCAATAGCCAAAAATTCATGTAAGTAGTATTATAATCCATGTCAAGTCGGCAGCATGTCTCATTAAAGTGGGGAAAGAAATTTCTAGAGCGGGCTTCAGAATAATTAAAGGACTAAAACAGGGGTGCTATCTCTCTTCAGGATATGTGTGCAGAAGGCGTTGAATCTACTGTGTAGGAAGTGCATGGACATGGCGACTGAAGTAGGGGACCAGTGTATGTACACAGTTTTCTGTGCTAAAGGTGATGATGCAGAAAACAAGGAGGTGGATATATCTTACATGCTTAGGAATTTGTTAAAAGAGTGTAAAACTGGTGTTTGAAAATTAATTTTGAGAAGACGGAATAACAATGTTGTGGAGAGGAGGGAATAAATTGGTCACTGGCGGACATATTAAAGCGTGTAAAAAAATTAGGCACCTGGGTAGTATTCTACCATTTGATGGATGATGAGAGATATTCAACAACGGATTAGGTAGGGAAGGGTGGCTATCCAAAAATTAAATCCTGTAGTTAGTTCATCAGAAATGGGGTTGAATGTTAAAATGGAACCAAAAACAAGCTATGGGGGTGAGTGCTGGAAATTCACAGACAGAAATAAAAAGAAAATACTTAAGGCTTTATAAATGGAGAACTTGTGATGAACATGAAGAATTTCGCGACTTGGTCATGTAAGAAACGCGAAAATAAAAGAAAGGACGTAGACTCGTAGTATTATGCATATTACAGAAGAAAGACAGCTAAGATGGCTAAAGTATGCAAAAGAATGGAATAAGACAGATGGCCCAAGAGAGTACATTCATGACAACCTCCTAGAAGGAGAAGAACAAGAAGACTAATGAAAGGTTGGCTAAGGAGTATCCCAGAAGCGATGGAGCGAACAGGAATAGAAGAGGATAAGGAAGAATGACGAGATCGTGACGTTAGCAAACCTTTAAACAAAACTGGGCAAGCCTTAGAATACTGTGTCTACCATAATATCATTCAGTAAGTTGCAAAAATCTTTTGCATTTACAAGCTGCCCTATACTCCAACCATGTTATCATAGCAAATTAACACTTTAAGAAGCGAATGACACAAGTAGAGCGCGCAAACACATGCTCATTTTCTTGCTTTCGGAGAGGATCAGAAAAACGTAACACGGAAAAAAAAATCGTAACACCAAGAAGAAGCTGTGCAACATAAATGAAAGTTTCTACGTATGAGAGGTGATATCTATTTAAATTTCGCGCGAATCACACGAGAGACGCGCTGCTAGCACCAATATGAGTATGGAAATCAGGTTTGCTTTAAATACATGCTACAATGGTCGTGAGCGTTAGTTCCCTTGCGTTATCTAGGCACGGACTCGTGTTTCAGTAACTGTTGTTCAACATCGATTAGAATGGACAGGGACTGAGATTGCTGTGTTCGGATGAGGGCTGAGTTGGCATCCCTTCGCTCACAGCTGCAAGCGGCGCTGACTTCGGTCGCGCAGCTTGAGACTGTTGCCAGTGGGCACGACTGTGGGGAGCCGGACTTGGGTATCACGGGGATGTCAACCTCGTCCCGTCTGTCCCCAGATCGGTCTGCCGCTGTGGTTACCCCGGTTGCTGCCCGCAGAGGGGCTGAGCCCTCGCCTGTGGTTGATTGGGAGGTTGTTCCAAGGCGTGGCAGGCAGGGAAAGACGTCCCCAGAGGCTGATCAAAAAGCCTCCCAGTGCGTCTGACAAACAGGTTTCAGGCACTGTCTGTGGCTGAGCCAGATGCAGCTGCCTGCCCTGTTTCAGAGGATGATTCTCAGCCTTCAAGGTCCGGGCAATCGCAGAGGGTGGGCTTATTGGTAGTTGGGAGCTCCAATGCTAGGCGCGTCATGGGGCCCACTAGGGATATGGCGGTTAAGGAGGGGCAGAAATCTAGTGTGCACTCCGTGTGCATTCCGGGTGACGTCATTCCTGATGTGGAAAGGGTCCTTCCGGATGCCATGAAGAGCACAGGGTGCAGCCAGCTGCAGGTGGTGGCACATGTCGGCACTAATGACGTGTGTCGCTTTGGATCTGAGGATAGCCGCTGGATTCCAGCGGCTATCTGATTTGGTGAAGGCTGCCGGTCTTGCTTACAAGACGAAGGCAGAGCTCACCATCTGCAGCATCGTTGACAGAACCGACTGCGGACCTTTGGTGCAGAGCAGGGTGGAGGGTCTGAATCAGAGGCTCAGACGGTTTTGCGACCGTCTTGGCTGCAGATTCCTTGACTTGCGCCGTAGGGTGGTGGGGTTACGGGTTCCGCTGAATAGGTCAGGAGTTCATTATACTCAGCTGGCGGCTACACGGGTAGCGGAGGCTGTGTGGCGTGGACTGGGCGGTTTTTTTAGGTTAGAAGGCCTCGGGAAAGTACGGGGTGGGCTGCAATCTCAAAGGATGCATAGCAAATACAGGACGTTCTTGGATCAAGGAACAGTCGGAATTGTAGTTGTAAATTGTTGTAGTTGTGCTGGGAAAGTCCCTGAGCTTCAAGCGCTAATAGAAACCACAGAAGCTGAAATCGTTATAGGTACAGAAAGCTGGCTAAAGCCTGAAATAAGTCATGCAGAAGTTTTTACGAAGTATCAGACGATGTTCACGAAAGATAGATTAGGCAGAAGTGGTGGTGGAGCGTTTGTGTCTGTCAGTAGTAGTTTATGTTGTAGTGAAGTCGAAGTAGATTATCCGTGCGAATTGGTATGGGTGGAGGTTATACTTAACAGCCGAACTAAGTTAATAATTTTCCGACCCCCAGACTCCGATGACATAGTTGCTGAACAGTTCAGAGAAAATTTGAGTATACTTGTTCAAAACCGGTGGTAGGCAGAAAACATCTTTCGAGATTGTCCTAAATGCTTTCTCCGAAAATTATTTCGAGCAGTTAGTCCACGAACCCATGCGAATTGTAAATGGTTGCGAAAACACACTTGACCTCTTAGCCACAAACAATCCAGAGCTAATAGAGAGCATCATGACTGATACAGGGATTAGTGATCACAAGGTCGTTGTAGCTAGGCTCAATACCGTTTGTTCCAAATCCACCAGAAACAAACGCAAAATAATTTTATTTAAAAAAGCGGATAAAGTGTCGCTAGAATCCTTCCTAAGAGACAATCTCCATTCCTTCCGAACTGACAATGCAAATGTAGACGAGATGTGGCTCAAATTGAAAGATATAGTAGCAACAGCAATTGAAAGATTCATACCTCATAAACTGGTAAGAGATGGAACTGATCCCACATGGTGCACAAAACAGGTTCGAACGCTGTTGCGGAGGCAACGGAAAAAGCAAACGAAGTTCGAAAGAACGCGAAATCCCGAAGATTGGCTAAAATTTACAGACGCGCGGAATTTGGCACGGACTTCAATGCGAGATGCCTTTAAAAGGTTCCACAACGAAACATTGTCTCGAATTTTGGTAGAGAATCCGAAGAAATTCTGGTCGTATGTAAAGTACACAAGCGGCAAGACGCAGTCAATACCTTCGCTGCGCAGTGCCGATGGTACTGTTACCGACGACTGTGCCGCTAAAGCGGAGTTATTGAACGCAGTTTTCCGAAATTCCTTCACCAGGGAAGACGAATGGAATATTCCAGAATTTGAAACACGAACAGCTGCTAGCATGGGTTTCTTAGAAGTAGATACCTTAGGGGTTGCGAAGCAACTCAAATCGCTCAAATCGCTCGAATCGCTTGATACGGGCAAGTCTTCAGGTCCAGACTGTATACCGATTAGGTTCCTTTCAGATTACGCTAATACAATAGCTCCCTACTTAGCAATCATACAACCGCTCGTTCACCGATAGATCTGTACCTACAGACTGGAAAATTGCGCAGGTCGCACCAGTGTTTAAGAAGGGTAGTAGGAGTACCCCCCCCCCCCCCCACCATGAACCATGGACCTTGCCGTTGGTGGGGAGGCTTGCGTGCCTCAGCGATACAGATAGCCGTACCGTAGGTACAACCACAACGGAGGGGTATCTGTTGAGAGGCCAGACAAACGTGTGGTTCCTGAAGAGGGGCAGCAGCCTTTTCAGTAGTTGCAAGGGCAACAGTCTGGATGATTGACTGATATGGCCTTGTAACAATAACCAAAACGGCCTTGCTGTGCTGGTACTGCGAACGGCTGAAAGCAAGGGGAAACTACGGTCGTAATTTTTCCCGAGGGCATGCAGCTTTACTGTATGATTAAATGATGATGGCGTCCTCTTGGGTAAAATATTCCGGAGGTAAAATAGTCCCCCATTCGGATCTCCGGGCGGGGACTACTCAAGAGGATGTCGTTATCACGAGAAAGAAAACTGGCGTTCTACAGATCGGAGCGTGGAATGTCAGATCCCTTAATCGGGCAGGTAGGTTAGAAAATTTAAAAAGGGAAATGGATAGGTTAAAGTTATAGTGGGAATTAGTGAAGTTCGGTGGCAGGAGGAACAAGACTTCTGGTCAGGTGACTACAGGGTTATACACACAAAGTCAAATAGGGGTAATGCAGGAGGAGGTTTAATAATGAATAGGAAAATAGGAACGCGGGTAAGCGACTACAAACAGCGTAGTGAACGCATTATTGTGGCCGAAATAGATACAAAGCCCACACCTACTACAGTAGTACAAGTTTATATGCCAACTAGCTCTGCAGATGAAGAAGAAATTGAAGAAATGTATGATGAAATAAAAGAAATTATTCAGATAGTGAATGGAGACGAAAATTTAATAGTCATGGGTGACTGGAATTCGAGTGTAGGAAAAGGGAGAGAAGGAAACGTAGTAGGTGAATATGGATTGGGGCTAAGAAATGAAAGAGGAAGCCGCCTGGTAGAATTTTGCACAGAGCACAACTTAATCATAGCTAACACTTGGTTTAAGAATCATGATAGAAGGTTGTACACATGGAAGAACCCTGGAGATACTAAAAGGTATCAGATAGATTATATAATGATAAGACGGAGATTTAGGAACCAGGTTTTAAATTGTAAGACATTTCCAGGGGTAGATATGGACTCTGACCACAATCTATTGGTTATGACCTGTAGATTAAAACTGAAGAATCTTCAAAAAGGTGGGAATTTAAGGAGATGGGACCTGGCTAAACTGAAAGAACCAGAGGTTATACAGAGTTTCACGGAGAGCATAAGAGAACAATTGACAGGGATGGGGGAAAGAAATACAGTAGAAGAAGAATGGGTAGCTTTGAGGGATGAAGTAGTGAAGGCAGCAGAGGATCAAGTAGGTAAAAAGACGAGGGCTAGTAGAAATCCTTGGGTAACAGAAGAAATATTGAATTTAATTAATGAAAGGAGAAAATATAAAAATGCAGTAAATGAAGCAGGCAATAAGGAATACAAACGTCTCAAAAATGGGATCGACAGGAAGTGCAAAATGGCTAAGCATGGATAGCTAGAGGAAAAATGTAAGGATGTAAAGGCTTATCTCACTAGGGGTAAGATAGATACTGCCTACAGGAAAATTAAAGAGACCTTTGGAGATAAGAGAAACACTTGTATGAGCATCAAGAGCTCAGATGGAATCCCAGTTCTAAGCAAAGAAGGGAAAGCACAAAGGTGGAAGGCGTATATAGAGGGTCTATACAAGGGCGATGTACTTGAGGACAATGTTATGGAAATGGAAGAGGATGTAGATGAAGATGAAATGGGAGGTACGATATTGCGTGAAGAGTTTGACAGAGCACTGAAAGACCTGAGTCGAAATAAGGCCCCCGGAGTAGAAAACATTCCATTGGAACTACTGACGGCCTTGGGAGAGCCAGTCCTGACAAAACTCTACCATCTGGTGAGCAAGATGTATGAAACAGGCGAAATACCCTCAGACTTCAAGAAGAATATAATAATTCCAATCCCAAAGAAAGCAGGTGTTGACAGATGTGAAAATTACCAAACAATCCGTTTAATAAGCCACAGCTGCAAAATACTAACACGAATTCTTTACAGACGAATGGAGAAACTAGTAGAAGCCGACCTCAGGGGAAGATCAGTTTGGATTCCGTAGAAATACTGGAACACGTGAGGCAATACTGACCTTACGACTTATCTTAGAAGAAAGATTAAATAAAGGCAAACCTACATTTCTAGCATTTGTAGACTTAGAGAAAGCTTTTGACAATGTTGACTGGAATACTCTCTTTCAAATTCTAAAGGTAGCAGGGGCAAAATACAGGGAGCAAAAGGCTATTTACAATTTGTACAGAAACCAGATGACAGTTATAAGAGTCGAAGAACATGAAAGGGAAGCAGTGGTTGGGAATGGAGTAAGACAGGGTTGTAGCCTCTCCCCGATGTTATTCAATCTGTATATTGAGCAAGCAGTAAAGGAAACAAAAGAAAAATTCGGAGTAGGTATTAAAATCCATGGAGAAGAAATAAAAACGTTGAGGTTCGCCGATGACATTGTAATTCTGTGAGAGACAGCAAAGGACTTGGAAGAGCAGTTGAAGGGAATGGATGGTGTCTTGAAGCGAGGATATAAGATGAACATCAACAAAAGCAAAACGAGGATAATGGAATGTAGTCGAATTAAGTCGGGTGATGTTGAGGGTATTAGATTAGGAAATGAGACACTTAAAGTAGTACAGGAGTTTTGCTATTTGGGAAGCAAAATAACTGATGATGGTCGAAGTAGAGAGGATATAAAATGTAGATTGGCAATGGCAAGGAAAGCGTTTCTGAAGAAGAGAATTTTGTTAACATCGAGTATAGATTTAAGTGTCAGGAAGTCATTTCTGAAAGTATTTGTATGGAGTGTAGCCATGTATGGAAGTGAAACATGGACGGTAAATAGTTTGGACAAGAAGAGAATAGAAGCTTTCCAAATGTGGTGCTACAGAAGAATGCTGAAGATTAGATGGGTAGATCACATAACTAATGAGGAAGTATTGAATATGATTGGGGAGATGAGAAGTTTGTGGCACAACTTGACCAGAAGAAGGGATCGGTTGGTAGAACATGTTCTGAAGCATCAGGGGATCACCAATTTAGTATTGGAGGGCAGCGTGGAGGGTAAAAATCGTAGGGGGAGACTAAGAGATGAATACACTAAGCAGATTCAGAGGGGTGTAGGTTGCAGTAGGTACTGGGAGATGAAGAAGCTTGCACAGGATAGAGTAGCATGGAGAGCTGCATCAAACCAGTCTCGGGACTGAAGACCACAATAACAACAGTAGGAGTAATCCATCGAACTACAGACCTATATCATTAACGTCGGTTTGCAGTAGGGTTTTGGAGCATATACTGTATTCAAACATTATGAATCACCTCGAAGGGAATGATCTATTGGTACGTAATCAGCATGGTTTCAGAAAACATCGTTCTTGTGCAACGCAGCTAGCTCTTTATTCGCACGAAGTAATGGCCGCTATCGACAGGGGATCTCAAGTTGATTCCATATTTCTAGATTTCCGGAAGGCTTTTGACACCGTTCCTCACAAGCGACTTCTAATCAAGCTGCGGGCCTATGGGGTATCGTCTCAGTTGTGCGACTGGATTCGTGATTTCCTGTCAGGAAGGTCGCAGTTCGTAGTAATAGACGGCAAATCATCGAGTAAAACTGAAGTGATATCAGGTGTTCCCCAAGGAAGCGTCCTGAGACCTCTGCTGTTCCTGATCTATATAAATGACCTGGGTGACTATCTGAGCCATTCTCTTAGGTTGTTCGCAGATGATGCTGTAATTTACCGTCTAGTAAGGCCATCCGAAGACCAGTATCAGTTGCAAAGCGATTTAGAAAAGATTGCTGTATGGTGTGGCAGGTGGCAGTTGACGCTAAATAACGAAAAGTATGAGGTGATCCACATGAGTTCCAAAAGAAATCCGTGGGAATTCGATTACTCGATAAATAGTACAATTCTCAAGACTGTCAATTCAACTAAGTACCTGGGTGTTAAAATTACGAACAACTTCAGTTGGAAAGACCACATAGATAATATTGTGTGGAAGGCGAGCCAAAGGTTGCGTTTCATTGGCAGGACACTTAGAAGATGCAACAAGTCCACTAAAGAGACAGCTTACACTACACTCGTTCGTCCTCTATTAGAATATTGCTGTGCGGTGTGGGATCCTTACCAGGTGGGATTGACGGAGTACATCGAAAGGTTGCAAAAAAGGCAGCTCGTTTTGTATTATCACGCAATAGGGGAGAGAGTGTGGCAGATATGACACGCGAGTTGGGATGGAAGTCATTAAAGCAAAGACGTTTTTCGTCGCGGCGAGATCTATTTACGAATTTTCAGTCACCAACTTTCTCTTCCGAATGCGAAAATATTTTGTTGAGCCCAACCTACATAGGTAGGAATGATCATCAAAATAAAATAAGAGAAATCAGAGCTCGAACAGAAAGGTTTAGGTGTTCGTTTTTTCCCGTGCTCTGTTAGGGAGTGGAATGGTAGAGAGATAGTATGATTGTGGTTCGATGAATCCTCAGTCAAGCACTTAAATGTGAATTGCAGAGTAGTCATGTAGATGTAGATGTAGATGTAGATGTAGTTGTAGATGTAGATGTCGGTTACATGCGGTGAGTTGACGTTTGTTAAGAATATATTTAAGGCGACAAAGACGCCGTTGTGAACAGCTCACTGAGTTTGAACGAAGTTTTGTAATAAGGCTACGAGAAGCTGGATGTTCCTTCTGAGATACTGCAGAAAGACTTGGCAGGACTGT
This sequence comes from Schistocerca americana, assembly GCF_021461395.2. Taxonomy (NCBI): domain Eukaryota; kingdom Metazoa; phylum Arthropoda; class Insecta; order Orthoptera; family Acrididae; genus Schistocerca; species Schistocerca americana. The sequence continues at coordinate 739,162,068 of NC_060121.1, read as the reverse complement.
ATCCACTGTACATGGATCCTGGCAGCGGTAATCACGGGAATGTACAGTCGCAAGAAGACCAGGCTCCAGACAGCCACATGGCGCTACCGAGGGAGAAGACCATTGTGTTCGGCGTGTGGTTGTGGTTCATCGTACTGCGTCTGCAGCCGCAAGTAGAGCAGCAGTTGGCACCACAGAACCCAATGAACTGTTACAAATGAGTTACTTCAAGGACAGCTTCGATCCAGATGTCCTGAAGCGTACACTCTGCTGATACCAAACCACCGCCATTTGCAACTTCTGTGATGTGAAGCAAGAGCTCATTTAGGGCAGGGTGGAGGTCTGTTATGTTTTCTGATGAAAGCTGGCCCTGCCTCGGTGCCAGTGATGGTCGTGTGTTGGTTAGAAGGAGACTAGTTGCGGACCTGCCACCAATCTGTCTGTGTGCTGGACACATTGGACATACACCCGGAGCTATGATCTGTGATGCGAGAGGGGCACTCTCCTGTTTATCCCACGTAGCCTGACTGCAAATTTGTACGTCAGTCTGGTGATTCGGCCTGTTGTGCTGCCGTTCATGAACAGCAAAAAATGGGTCAAATGGCTCTGAGCACTATGGGACTTAACTTCTGGTGTCATCAGTCCCCTAGAACTTAGAACTACTTAAACCTAACTAACCTAAGGACATCACACACACCCATGCCCGAGGCAGGATTCGAGCCTGCGACCGTAGCGGTCGCGCGGTTCCAGACTGTAGCGCCTAGAAGCGCTCGGTCACTCCGGCCAACCGTGAACAGCATTTCATTGGGTGAAGGGTTGTTTTTCAACAGGATAACGCTCGCTCAAATACCGCTGTTGTAATCCAAAATGCTCTACAGAATGTCGACATTTTGCGTTGGCCTGGTCGATCACCAGATCTGTCTCCAATCGAACACAAGTGGGACATCATCGGACGACAATTCGAGCGTCATCCGCATAAAGCATTACTCGTCCCTGTACTGACCGACAAAGTGCAACAGACGTCGAACTCCATCCCACAAACTGGCATCCGGTAACTGTACAACACAATGCAAACACCTTTTCATGCAAGAATTCAACAGTTTGACGGCTACACGGGTTATTATCGTACCAGTATTTCACATTTGCAATGTCTTATTTCGCGCTTACGTTAACATGTGATCTGGAAATGGTAATCAGTTAAATGTGTTACGAAGGCAAATGTATTCGCGAAATTTCATTACTCTCCTTTTTTTCTTTCAGTGTATTTCAGTAAGAACTCAAACTCTTGTACCACTGGAGTCCGTTTGAAAGTTCACTAAAAACCAACTTAACTTCCGAAATACATCCACATTCTAACGGCTGAGTTTGCTACGACGACGGGGCACGCTGTATTGAAGGCCTGGCCGCGTTCACTTCGCAGCTTCGGTCCCCGCGCCGTCCGTCAGGCGAGGCGGAGTCCACCACGCAGGCCGTCAACCCTGTCACCTCGTGACGTGTTTTGCCGTAAAACGTATGGTGACTGACAACATCAAATCTTACCTGTACTTCGGTTAGAGGTGGGCTTGAAGTTATCAAGGTATTATTGTTACTTTCTTTCCTAGCAATAACCAGTGCTTCCGGCTGTTAAACCCTCATGCCTACACAGCTCCAATGGGCAATCCGCTGACGGCTTTATAGCACATATATTCCGCCTTGCACTCCTTTTGGAGACCATTTGTGCATTCACATTACGTGGTATACGTTTTGCAATTGGTATTGTTCTAATAATATGACGTGTGAGAGGAAGTACGGAGCCTCCAGTGATTTGACAGTAGCCCAACCTTTTCCAGAAAAGAAAGCTTAAAGCAACTGCCAACCAAAGAGTAGACAAAATGCCGCCAGTCGCGTGCTGCGAAACTTATAACAATTACACGATATGGATAATGTAGACAGTGAAACCACTGGTCATTCTGCATGAAATAAGTTTTAATTGGTCTACAGACTTAGCATAAATTTTGTCTGGCGCTCTCGAATATAATACGGGGAATTTACATCAACCAGATGAGCATAAAAGTATCCCATGAGTCTCCTAGTTAATTGTACAGCATCATCAGAATATAACACTGTAGAGAAGTTTTGGTACTATTTTTGCTACGCATTGTAGTGACTGATATGATAGCGGCCATTTAGAAATGAGCTGTCAAGAATATTGTAAGCGGGGGTATACTTCGTGAAGACGTCCCGAAATGACGGTTCAGTTACGAACGGCTTTAAGCAAATGCAGCCTCAAAACAAGTACGGTACTTTCATCTTTTCATAGCCTGGCTTGTGGTACCATTTAAATACCCGACACTGAAGAGCCAAAGAAACCAGTACACCTGCCTAGAATCGTGTAGGGACCCCGCGAGCACGCAGAAGTGCCGCAAAAAACGATGTGGCATGGACTCGACTAATGCCTGAAGTAGTGCTGGAGGGAACTGATACCATGAATCCTCCAGAGCTGTCAATAAGTCTGTAAGAGTACGAGAGGGTGAAAATCTTTTCCGAGCAGCACACTGAAGGCATCCCATTTATTCTCAATAATGTTCATGCCTGGGGTGTTTGGTGGCCAGCGGAAGTGTTTAAACTCAGAAGAGTGTGGGGAGTCGCATTGTCTTGCTGGAATTGCCCAAGTCCGTCGGAACGCACAATGAACGTGAACGGATGCAGATGATCTGACAAGATGCTTACATACGTGTCACCTGTCAGAGTAGTATCTAGACGTATCAGGCGTCCCATATCACGCCAACTGCACGCACCCGACACCAATACAGAGCATTCACCAGTTTCTACATCAACATGTTTACGCTGCTATTCACAATAAAGTACCTGGCAGAGGGTTCAATGAACCACCTTAATGCTGTCTCTCTACCGTTCCACTCTCGAACGGCACGCGAGAAAAACGAGCACTTAAATTTTTCTCTGCGAGCCCTCATTTCTCTTAATTTATCGTGATGATCATTTCTCCCTATGAAGGTGGGTGCTAAAAGAATGTCTTCGCAATCGGAGGAGAAAACTTCTGATTGAAATTTCATGAGAAGTTGTCGCAACTAAAAACGCCTTTGTTTTAATGATTGCCACTCCAATTCACTTATCATGTCTGTGACACTCTCCCCCCTGACACTCTCCCCCCTATTTCACGATAATACAAAACGAGCTGCCCTTCTTTGTACTTTTTCGATGTCATCCGTCAGTCCCACCTGATGCGGATCCCACACCGCACAGCGATACTCCAGAATAGGGCGGACAAGCGTGGTGTAAGCAGTCTGTTTAGTAGACTGTTGCACCTTCTAAGTGTTCTGCCAATGAATCGCAGATTTTGGTTTGCTCTACCCACAATATTATCTATGTGATCGTTCCAGTTTAGGTTATTTGTAATTATAATCCCTAAGTATTTGAGTGAGTTTACAACCTTCAGATCTGTGTGACTTACCGTGTAATCGAAATTTAGCTGATTTCTTTTAGTACTCATGTCAATAACTTCACACATTTCCTTATTCAGGGTCAATTGCCACTTTTCGCACCATACAGATATCTTATCTAAATCATTTTGCAAGTCGCTTTGATCATCTGATGACTTTACAAGACGGTATGTGACAGCATCATCTTAAAACAATCTAAGACGCCTACTCAGATTGTCTCCTATGTCGTTAATATAGATCAGGAACAATAGAGGGTCTATAACACTTCCTTGGGGAACACCGGATATTACTTCTGTTGTACTCGATGACTTTCCGCCTATTACTACGAACTGTGACCTTTCTGACAGGAAATCACGAATCCAGTCGCACAACTGAGGCGATACTCCGTACGAAAGCAGCTTAGTTAGAAGACGCCTGTGACGAACGGTGTCGAAAGCCTTCTGGAAATCTAAAAATATGGAATTAATTTGACATCCCCTGTCGATAGCACTTATTACTTCATGAGTATAAAGAACTAGTTGTGCTTCACAAGAACGATATTTTCTGAATCCGTGCTGACTATATGTCAATAAATCGTTTTCCTCGACGTACTTCGTAATGTTCGAATACAGAATATGTTCCAAAACCCTACTGCAAATCGACGTTAGTGATATAGGTCCGTAATTCAGCGGATTACTCCTACTTCCCTTTTTGGGTATTGGTGTGACTTGAGCAATTTTCCAGTCTTTAGGTACGGATCTTTCTGTGAGAGAGCGCTTGTATTTTATCAGCATATTCTGAGAGGAACCTGACTGGTATACAATCTGGACTGGAGGCCTTGCCTTTATTAAGTGATTTAAGCTGTTTCGTTACTCCGAGGATATCTAATTGTATGTTTCTCATCTTGGCAGTCGTTCTTGGTTGGAATTCAGAAACATTTACTTCGTCTTCTTTGGTGAAGGTGTTTCGGAAAACCGTGTTTAATAACTCTGCTTTAGTGGCACTGTCATCAGTGACTTCACCGTTCTTATCGCGTAGTGAAGGTACTGATCGCGTCTTGCCACTGGTGTGCCTTATGTATGACCAGAATCCCTTTGGGTTTTCTGCCAGATTTCGAGACAGAATTTCGATGTAGAAATTATTAAAAGCATCTCTCATTGAAGTACGCACCAAATTTCGAACTTCTGTAAAACTTTGCCAATCTTGGTGATTTTGCGTTCTTTTAAATTTGGCATTTTTTTGTTGTTGCTTCTGCAACAATGATCTGACCCGTTTTGTGTACCGTGGGGGACCAGTACCATCACTTATTAATCTATGTGGTACATATCTCTCAACTGCTGTCGATACTATCTCTTTGAAAACATTCCACAAACGCTGACCTTCCTTTTCATTTTAATCTTAAAAAGGCGTTAAGAGCATTTTTATCAGCTTTTTTTAAATAGATATACTTTGCGTTTCTTTTTGACGGTTGTAGGTGTTACGGTACTCATCCTAGCAGCAACTGCCTTGTGGTTGCTTCCTGTATTCGTCACAATACTCACTGTTTGTCCAGGATTATTTGTTGCTACAAAGTCAAGTATGATTTGGCAACCACTTCCACTTCGAGTGGGCTCATCAACTAATTGTTCAAAATAATTTTCTGAGAAAGCATTCGGTACAATTTCGGATGACGAAATGCCTACCGCCGGCTTTAAACGTATAATTTTTCCAGCATATCGAGGGTAGATTAAAGTGACCACCGACTATAATTGTATGAGCGGGGTACTTTTTTGAAATGAGATTCAATTTTGGTCGGTAAAACGATCCAACTAATAGTTTAGTCCGACTGTCAAGTATAACCTCTACCCATACTATTTCACACGAACTATCTACTTCAATTTCGTTACGAGGCAAACTACCTCTGACAGCAATAAATACTCCACCACAACTGTATTTAATCAATCCTTTCTGAACACTGTTAAATCTTTTGAAAAAATGTCGGCTGAACTTATTTCCGGCTTGAGCCAGCTCTCTGTGCCTACAACTATTTGAGCTTCAGCGCTTTCTATTAGGGCTTGGAGCTCTGGTTCTTTCCCAACACAGCTACGACAATTTATAACTACAATACCAATCGTTTCTACAACTACCTTACTGTGTTTTACCTGCCCACTTTCAGACGGATGCCCCTTCTGTGGTTCCTTGAGACCCTCTAACCTAAAAAACCGCCCAGTCCCGTCCACACAGCCCCCGCTACCCGTGTAGCCGCCTCCTGTGTGTAGTGGACTCCTGACCTATTAAGCGAAACCCGGAAACCCACCACCCGATGGCGCAAGTTAAGAAATCTGCAGCCTCTGATTTAGAACCTCCACTCGGCTCAGCACCAAAGGACCACAGTCGGTACTATCGACGATGCTGCAGATGGTGAGCTCCGCCTAAATCTCGGAAACAAGATTGGCAGTCTTTACCATTTCCCCTGGCCGCCCGAAACCAGACAGAATCTGCTCCAATCCAAAGCGACACACGTCATTGGTACCGGCATGAGCCACCACCTGCAGTTGGCTGCGCCCTGTACTCTTCATGGCATCCGGAAGCACCCTTTCCACATCCGTAATGACTTCCCCCAGAATGCACACGGAGTGCACACTGGCTTCCTTCCCCTTCTTGGCAGCCATGTTCCTAAGGGGACCCATTACGCGCCTAACATTGGAGCTCCCAACGTCAAGCAAATCCATCCTCTGTGAATGCCCAGACCTTGCAGCAGGTCGAGAAGCTTCCTCCGGAAAAGGGCGGACGACTGCATCCGGCTCAGAGACACCATCAGCCACAGATAACGCCAGAAAGCTGTTCGTCAAACGAATGGGGAGGCCCTGCGATCAGCCCCTCAGAAAGTTTTTCGCTGCTTGCCAGACTTTGGAATGATCTCCCACGTGACCACGGGTGAGGGGTTAACCTCAGTGCAGGCAGTACCTGGGGAGGTCACAGCAGTGGAGCGATCAGAGGACACATGGGACGTGCTCGACGTCCCTCGCATCCCAGCGTTCGATCCCCTACAGTGACACCCCTTGGCAGCAGCCTCAAGCTGTATGACGGAAGTCAAAGCAGCCTGGAGCTGTGATCGACGGGTCGCCAACTCAGCTCACATCTGTACACAACAACCACAATTCCTATCCATTACTGCAGTCGCTCCTGTTTGAAGCTCATAAAAATACATAACAAGCGAACAGTGTACTCACCTTATTAGTAGCAGGAACTAGCGGTGCTGCTCTCACTGACAGTCTAACCAAAACTGAATAGCCCCTGCTGACATGCAGGGTCCATGGATTCATGAGGTTGTCTCTGTACCCATACACATACATCTGCTCGATACAATTTGAAACGAGGCTCGTCTGACCAGGCAACATTTTTCCAATCATCAACAGTCCAATGTCGGTATTGACGAGCCCAGGCGAGGCATAAAGCTTTGTGCCATGAAGTCATCTAAGGTACACGAGCTGGTCTTTGCTCCGAAAGTTCATATCGATGATGTTTCGTTGAATGGTTCGCAAGCTGACACTTGTTGATGGTACAGCATTGAAATCTACAGAAATCTGAGGAAGGGTTGCACTTCTGTCACGTTGAACGATTCTCTTTAGTCGTCGTTGGTACCGTTCTTGCAGGATATTTTTCCGGCCGCAGCGATGTCGGAGATTTGATGTTTTGACGAGTTCCTGATACTCACGGTACGGTCGTGGAATGGTCGTATGGGAAAACTGCCACTTCATCGCTACCTCGGAGATGCTGTGTCCCATCACATTCAAACTCAGCTAAACCTTGATAACCTGACATTGTAACAGCAGTAACCGATCTAATAACGGCGCCAGACACTTGGTGTCTGAAATAGGCACTGTCAACCATAGCGCCGGATTCTGGCTGTTAACATATCTCTGCATTTGAATAAGCATGCCTGTACCAGTTTCTTTGGAGATTCAGGGCATAAACTTGGCTGAGAAGCTGACGTTGTGAGGTATTACTTTTGTTGTAGTAAGAAAGTGGCAATATTCAGTAGCAGTTTTGCAGACCAGGCCTAGAGGATAGGTAATGGGATTTTAAACATGAGGTTTACAATCGCAGATGCTATAAGCGAAGTAACTAATACGGTTTACTTCAGTCTGAACCCTCGTATGTTCAGCTCTTTATTGCATTCTGATTGAATGTGGAAACATAGGAAAATATGGTTTCGTGGTATTCTAAGGAACTAACAGGGAAAATCTAAAGATTGAATACGTAGAATTCTGAGTAATTTTATTTTACATAGGCTGTTAAGTCTTCATAGCTCCACTGAAAGAAATTAATACTGCCACAGATTACTCAATGTACAGACATATGATTTAACCTCAGGGTAGCTGCAGCATCAATCAGATAACATGTGACGATATATTCACCGTTTCCACACCATTCTCACAGTATTGTACAAATTTTCTTCGTTATTACGACTGAAGTATCTCCAGGAACAACAGAGATTTCAATATCCACTTACATACATGTACATTAAATGGTTACTTGAGCTGCAAGCTAAAGTACACGAGTATTTGCTGCATCGCTCTATTACGCGTACTTGATCACTTTTCTATTGGCTGGAAAATTCCTGTCCATCATTTACTCGTTAGAACATCATGTAGTAACCCAAATTAACGCCAGATTGAAATGTAAAAATTAATCTTTCGAAATATAATCTACATTGCTCAATAATTTATTGAATGAATTTTGGACTGAAAATTTTTAAGCTAGCAGTTATAAAAATCGTACTACTGTTAATGGCTAGAGTCTATAGGTCAATCTCATAGGCTACGATAATACTCTGTCCCTCCCAATGAATGACAGTATATGCTCAGGTATTTTAAGGGTAGTTGCAGATTGTATAGTGTACGTAATACAGTGTGAGCAGAAAGATTCCATTTTATCCTATCTCATAAACACAATCAAATTACCATGAACTTAAAGAAAGAAGAAAACAGTTTAATGCAATCTTTTTGCTCTAGTCCTACGGTTAGCTCATTCCGTTTCTACGACACCTCAACCACTAAACTAGCATACATGTTCCAATATGCTGCAACGCACTAGATGCCTAATTTTTTTTCTCGTACTATGCTGCAACACATTGACTGTCACTTAATTTCAGATAATAAGCACTGACAAATTAGATCGCCGATTTAAAGGGTGACTTCTGATGTATTTATACTGCTTGTAATGAGGACTCCTAAGTGATGATTAGCATCAACATTAGTAATAACTCTAAAGAAAGTCCTAAATGTGATACATATCGTAGTTCATAATCGTAAACTGATCATTCGTGCTTGCCAAACGATTTCGGACGTAGAATAACCTAGTCTGGGGTGCTGGAGACTAATTACCATCGCCGTCGCGCCTAGGTGGCCGTACGTGCTACTCCACAGAATTAACACTGTAGCGGAGGATATGTTGACAAATTATGAAACGACTCATTATGTTATATAGTAACACAAGTCACTTTTAACAAAAAGAAGAAAGCAAGCTTCCTCCTTCTGACCACACGTGAGCCAACTGGGGCCGATCGAGAGCCGTGGCCCCCTCGGCCAACGGCGCCGTCTGGATACGGTATGGAGGGAAGTGGAGTCAACTCACAACCCTCCCGGCTATTGTCTGTTTTACGTACCTCGGAGCTACTACTTCCCAGTCAAGGCCTGGGACTGAGAGGAGCCCGTTATAGTCCTCCCGCTAAGGAAAAATCCCTGGCAGTACCAGGAATTAAAACCAAATCTTCCGTGTAACAGCTATTTGCACTGAACGCTCACCTACAGGCGCGGACAGTCAGTGTTAACGGTCGAAAGTAATTTTCAGGTATCTTACGGAAACGTGTCGTTCAAGTGGCAAGAGAAGTAAGCTATGCTGTGTCTCTTTCCGAATAAATTGTTTTTCAACCCGTTACTGAAAACTTGTGCGCCTTGAGTCTTAGCAAAGGTACACCATTTCGTGTTAAGTCCCAATAACAACTTCAAAGGACGTACATGATTCATAGATTCGAGAAGTTCTGTACATCTTACTTAGCGAAACATTCATTTTTTTATGGGTACAAGCTGAAGATTGTTAAAGTTTCATTGTCAGTAATGCAGTGCCTTAGTAAGACTTCACATTCGTAATGGTATCACGTACTGAGGACAAAATGAGGATCTCAAACGTTTTTCATGATCAGGTAACATTTCAAAATTACTGAGTTGGAGAGAAACATGCACATTTTGCGCCAAGAGGCGGCTTGCAAGGTAAAGACAGGTAGCTCATGGTGAGCATTTAATGTGACTTTCCGCATTACAAAATATTTGCTCCAAAAACTGTCATATGTACGGAAACAATACGTATTTTAATTGCCTGCTGTTCCTTAATTGTTAAAGTGTTAATCCGATGCTCCGCAATGTTTTTCGTAAGAAGTGCTTCACAGCTATAATTAAAGTAAGTAACTCAGATTGTCTAAACATACTGACAACTACTAGGTGCACTGCTTTTATTTTGAAAAGCAGTTTTAGGTGTTTCAGTCCATCTTCAGGTTTAAAAATGTTAACAGAGTGCACACATGTTCACATTATGATTTCCAAATATGATTATCAAATCAGTCTGTCTCGTTCCTCGAACATAGTGTGAGACTCGTTCATTTGAGGTCTTAAACGTGATTTCACTCTGATTGGCTAAATAAACACCTCTGAAATTCATCGTGTGAACACATGTACATTATGTCGTTGTACATGTGTACACCTGAAGATGACGTGAAAAACCCGAAATGGTTGTAAAATGAAAGCTGTTTATCTGCTTGTTGTCCATGTGTCTATACATCAAGCGTTTCAAATTACTTGAAGAAATACAGCAGCTACCGACATTTGTGTAGCATCGTTTTATGCCAAAACGTGGTTCGGGGTTTCACTCATCGTCAACTGACGTAATATACGTACACGTTCATCAGTATAACGTTTCCATCCACTCAGTTTTAATGCTGTAGTTTCCCTAAACAAAGTAGCAGTTCGATTAGCTATCACGTTTCTTGTCTATTTACGTTTGATTAATAGTTAGTTTGTAAGCCGTATGGGTATTAAAAACGAGAAGTGATATTAAAGCCCTAAATTACTGAGCTATAAAGTAACTATGAACCTCTATGTCCCAGAAAACGATTGGAAACGCAATATGATGAAGAATATTTAAGAGTATAGTAACAGATATACACGCTTACATAATCTAAGCGCAACGAAAAATGAGTTTTTATTAGTTACTGTTCAATTTTAAACAATAAGGATTCGCCAAGAGACTGACAAAAAATTTAATAATCTCTTTACTTTCGGCTTAAGCTCCAAACAGTGCCGATGATGTTCCATCAGATACGTAATCATTGGCTCTGAATTTGAAACAGTAATTGAAATAATACTTTCTGAAATCATTACGGTAATAACATAAGTGCAGAATATGCAGTCCACCTAATATCGTAGTTAACAAGCCCTCAGTATCATGTATGCCTCAACATATCTCGCTAGTTTGCTAGAACGCTCCGCAATACCTTTAGAAGACAGAGATTGTCCTTAATAGCAGCTGACGACCCATCTTTAACTCATCTGCAACATAACTTCGTGCAAGGAAATAGTAATTATTTATAACTGTTTGCTTTTACAGACTTAATGTACTTAACTGTTTGTGATACGTCAGAATATACATAACACAGTCGTCGTCAACAACTGATAACAATAACGGCGAAGTGAAAGTGTGTTGCTTATTACCTAATGTGGCACTGAATTAAACTGGTTTTTGTCGAAATAATTCCGAGGAGAATAGCATTAATATGTACATATTGTAAATAAATGAATGCAGTTGATTTACACGCCTACATAGCTTTTCAGAGTTGCAAATGGAAAAGTAAATCTCAAAAAGTGTAATCAGAATAATATGTTCTCAATACACAGATCCAAATTGGACAACAACTCTTTCATAATTCACGAGAGGGTGATAACTCTGATTCTACAATACGACAAATTGAAATGTAATGTTCCCTCCTATAATCAGCTTCTGTTTAACAAGAGGTGAGCACCCAATAGGCTCAATTTAGCCACGTGGAATGATGTTACCTCTAGTCTCAACGTGATCACAAGTAAACTGTACAGAAATTTAAATAACCTAAGCGTGCACCTAATATCCAACAATTCAAGTAATTTAGAAGATCTCACCCATTTTCTTCATCACTACAGAAATCCGAAGCAGTTGGCAGCGACATCAGAGTAAGCCAACCTCTTCTCAAACCAGACAGAATTCCAAGCGGAGCAGAAACAGGAAATACAGGGTGTTTATAAATGAATATCGGGGTTTTAAAGCTTTATAATATTTATTATATTAAACTTACAGTTATAAATGATATGTCAAATGAAAGAGCAACTCAAACAGTTTTACCAAGAACCTAATAAATGTTCAATGTGAGCACCATTTGTCACGCGGCACACATCAAGTCTTTAGCCGAGTTCTTCCCAAACGTTGATAAGTGTGTCTTCAGTGATTTAACAACAGCTGCTTCAATCCGGTTTCTTAATTCAGAGAGGTCTGCTGGTAGCGGAGGCACGTACACACGATCCTTGATGAAGCCCCAAAGGAAAAAATCGAATGGCGTTACGTCGGTTGTACGTGGAGGCCATGCAAAGCAAGCCCCGTCATTGGGCCCCTTGTGGCCTATCCAGCAGAACTCGGCTATAGACTTCATGTGTGCCGTGTGACAAATGGTGCTCACATTGAACATTTATAAGGTTCTTGGTAAAACTGTTTGAGTTACTCTTTCATTTGACATATCATTTATAATTGTAAGTTAAATTTAATCTAATTTAAATAAAAACCCCGATATTCATTTATAAACATCCTGTAGAATGGTGAAAGCGCATTCAAACAAAGAATACCTCGTGTTTTCAAAACCGCGACGGCTCCCCACTGGCTGCTGGCCAAAGGCCAAACCAACCTCCAAAAAATGCAAAATGCCACAGTGGACAACAAAGAGATAGCTCACAGAGCTTATCTCGAGCAATCAAAGCTGATCATAGCAGATACAAGCAAAATATTGCAAAGATAAATGTCGCGATTTACGAAACATAAAATAAAATGAGCAAAAATGAAATTGCAGCTGAACAGGCAACACTATAGTTGCATCTACTTTTGTTATTGGTCTGGTTCACCGGTCAGCCTGGGAGTGGTTTTAAGAGAATTTCCCAAAGTGAATACTATGTTATTCCGGAATTTCCTCTTTAGAAAACACGACACACTAATATGAAATATGATTACACTCACAACGATGCATATCTGTTTATAGATAAACGATACTGTACTGTTACTGTAGTAGCAATAACGGCACCCAACCACAAACTTAAAAGAAAAAATTCTAATTATGAAACTAGAGTGAATCTCATGAGTGTTGGACAACACTTGAATGAAGAAGCGGGAGATACCTTAAATCACATTTCTGACATTTCCTCGACGGTAAATTGGTTACGATGGTCCAACAGCTTGGTCTCTACTAACATAATCAATTAAATATATTTTGCTTCCGGTTTATACAAGAGTCGTATCTGCAGGATTTTTGTACCAAATACAACTGTCGTAATACAGGCATTTGAAGTTACACTCACAAATAAAGAGATAAATTGATATTTCGGGTAGTTGTGTGTTTTGCGTGCAACTGATGGTGTTTTCACGTTTAGTTACTGTTCACACAACACTCTTTTTACCTTTCTGCCAAAAATAAAAATACATCAACATTGTTACAAGCGAAAGCCACAACGCACACTATATAGTAAACCACGCTCTACTTGTTTCTGAACAGCCATGGTAGTTGCTTTCTGCGGGATTACGTTTTGGGATGATGATAATTACTTATTTAATTCTAACTTACATTGGTTTTCGGTGTTACCACTACACATCACAACAAAAACCGGTAGTAAGCTGTAGCGTACCACGCCCAGCCCTGCTGTTTGACATCCTACTTGCAGCTGGAGACTCCATAACTTGCTTTAAGTGGTTCGGTGAAAAGACATGAGATGGCTACACGTTTCCGATCTAAACCACTTTGTTCTCAGAAACTACCACCAGGCCGGCTTAAAGGTAATGCTCTTTATCAATGAAACAGGTGTTTTCCAACGCCATTGTTCTTGATCAACGAAGTTATTTTTCCAATACATAAAGCGTGCACCGATTCGAACACCTGTTCCTCTGTGCATGTACGGGATATTGTTTAAGCATGACGTAAGTCTGTTGTAGATCTTTGGGGCATGCTCGGGTATTAAAAAATGTCGCGACAGGTAATGTCTCCTATCTATGAATCAGCAATGATCGCCGAAGACTTCCAGCACAAGCAGTCAACGTCTTTGTGCCGACGGCCTTGTCAAAGAGGGCGGAGTAGCGAATAAAGGTTCAGGGTACTCTCTCCTTCTTGGGTAGGGAAACTGCCCCTAAAAGGCGAAAGAATCAGCAGTGACCTTCGGAATGAGGAGGTATACTTGGAAAAGGCTAATAGAATATTCACACGTTACTGTCGTTAGCATCTATGTAAAGAGGTAGGTGAAGAAGATTCAAACTAGGCGTTAATAGGTTGGACGTCCACCACTCTTCACAGAATTTGAGGTTTCGAGGTTTTTCTGTTCTTAGAGGACGATAGATGGTGATCTGTGGCTTCTCTGCCGGAAGAGCACAAAGCTGATCAACGCACAAGTGTTTCGGAGAACACCGTTCATCGTACATTGTTGAACATTGAGTTACGCAGCACTACACTCCTATGTGTTCGCATGTTGACCCCAACGACTTCGGCAATTACGAGTGGAGTGGGCACGGTACTATAGGAATTCGACCGTCGATCAATGGAAACGTGTCGGCTCACTGGGTGAATCACGTTTTTGGTACACTAGCTCGATGATCGTCTCCAGAAACGCCGTTATCGAGCTGAACGGCAGTTCGAAACGTGGCGCCCGCCACGGAAGCAGGTTGGTGGGAGCAATATTATGGTTCAAATGGCTCTGAGCATTATGGGACTTAACTTCTGAGGTCATCAGTTCCATAGAACTTAGAACCACTTAAACCTAACTAACCTAGGGACATCACAAACATCCACGCCCGAAGCAGGGTTCGAACCTGCGGTCGCGCGGTTCCAGACTGTAGCGCCTAGAACCCCAGTATTATGCAAATGGAGACATGCCTCTGGGCTTGCGTGGCACCTGTGGTAGTACTCGATGACATGCTGACCACTGCGAACCAGTTGCATCCTATCATGCTTGATGTCTTCCCCGAGGGAAATGTCATCTTTCAGTAACATAACTATTCGTGTGTCAAAGCCATACCCAAGCTACAGTGGTTTGAGGAGCATTATAGTGAAATCACGATTCGCGACAACCAAATTTGCTTGACATGAATCCTATGCAACCCATCTGAGTCGCTCTCGGGCAGCATTACCTTGTACGCCAATCAGGGGCCCGTTATTTACTCGAGTTAAATGACGACACATACATCCACAAACCTACCAACAAACTGTCGGGTCCTTGATACGCAGAATCAGGATGTATTTCGTTGCAAAGAGGGACAATCAAGCTATTAAGTACGTGATCATAATGTTTTGGCTCATCAGTGTTAAATGGTGCAAGACAACTGAATTTCTGAGTAAAATGGGGGTAGGTTGTAGGGAAAGACGGGTAATATATAATATGTAGAGGAACAAGGACGGAACAATAAGAGTGGGAGAGCAAGAACGAATAGCTCGGATTAAGGAGGGCGTAAGACAAGGATGTAGTCTTTCGCCTCTCCTATCCAATCAGTACATCCAAGAAGCAACGACGGAAATAAAAGAAAGATTAAAATGAGGGATTGAAATTCAAGGTGAAAGATATGAATGATTAGATTCGCTGTTGACATCTCAGTGAAAGTGAACAGGCTAATATGTACAAAATATGGGCTGAGAGTAAATCGAAGAAAAACGAAAGTAATGAGAAGTAGAAGACATGACAACAGCGAGAAACGTAACATCGTAATTGGGGCTCAAGAAGTAGACGAAGTCAAGGAAATCTGGTATCTAGGCAGCAACATAACCGATGTCGGACGGAGCAAGGAGGACATAAGAAGCAAGCTAGCACTGGCAAAAGGATAGTCCTGGCCAAGAGACGTCTACTAGCACCTAAATTTTGGAAATTTGTGGTAAGGTCTTATGCTACCAAACTGCTGATGTCACCGGTCCCTAAGCTTACGCTCTACTTAATCTAATTTAAACGAACTTACTCTAAGGACAACGCACACACCCATGCCCGAGGGAGGACTCGAACCTCCGGCGGGGGAAGCCGCTCGGACCGTGACTAGACGCCTAAGACCGCGCGGCTAGTAGTATCTAACTTAGGCCGTAATCTGAGGAAGAAATTTCTGAAAATGTACATTTGGAACATAGCATTGCATAACAGGGTACATGGCTTGTGGGAAAACAGGCCAGAAGAGAATCGAAGTATTTGAGTTGTAGTGCTACAGAAGAATGTTGAAAATTAGATGGGCTGATAAGATAAGAAAGGAGGAGGTTCTCCGCAGAATCGTTGAGGAAATGAGTATATCGAAAATATTGCCAAGAAGAAGAGACAGAATGATAGGACCCCTTTTGAGGCATCAAGGAAGACAGAGAATGGAATACATTCAGCAAATAATTGTGTATGCAGATTGCGACTCCTGCTCTGAGATGAAAAGGTTGGCTCAGGAGAGGAATTCGTGACGGGCTGCGTCGAACCGTTCAAAAGATTGGTGATTGTAGAGAAAAGGAGTCAGTATGGATTTCGAAAATGACGATCGTGCTTGTGTGACAACCAGCTCGCTCTGTTCGCCCGCTTAGCTGGGTGGTAACGTGCTTGCCTTCCTTGCACTGGCCCCGACCTCGATTCCCGGTCGGGTTGGAGACTTTCTCCGCTCGTGGTCTGGCTGTTGTGTTGTCCTCATCATCGGCGCCGACTGGAATAAGACTTGCACGTGGCGGCCGCACCTGTATGGGACCTCCCTGTCAACAATGTCAGACGTTCATTTCATTTTTTCAGCTCGCTATTTTCGTCCACGAGACCCAGAAAGTAGTAGATACATGTGCCCGGGTAGATGCCGTGTTACTTGCTTTCCGGAAGGCGTTCGATACAGTTCCGCACAGTCGCGTAGTGAACAAATTATGCGTGCAAAGAAAATCAGACCATCTGTGAGATTACATTGACGAGTTTTTAGCAAACGAAACACAGAATGTCACTCTCAATGGAGACAAGTCTTCAGATGTAAAAGTAACTCTGTGCGTGACTTGGTAGAGATTATGGACAGAAGTTTCGAGGAGCCAGTCGGGGTATTATTAGCAGTGTAAATTTTCCAGTCCACTGGTTAGAGGTCGGTAATTTTCAGGAAATGGTTAGATTTCTACATAATATTTATTAGTCGCATTAGTCGCAGGTTCGAACCCTGCTTCGGGCGTGGATGTTTGTGATGTCCCTAGGTTAGTTAGGTTTAAGTGGTTCTAAGTTCTATGGAACTGATGACCTCAGAAGTTAAGTCCCATAATGCTCAGAGCCATTTGACGATATTGTAACCGTGTCTGGCGCATCCGAGTAAACTTGTCAACCTCTCATCTTGGCATTTTACAAGTGTCAACAGCGCAGAAAAGTAATCTTGGACCAACGTTAAACGCGTCCTATTTAACCTTCTAAGGAATGCGTCGTTTAAATTTGTCTCGCATACCACACATATCAAAGAGTATCTTCACTCTGACCACGGCCGCGAGTGGGACTTTCCACGAGGTAACAGAAACTCACCTGGCAAAGAAGGGACGTGATATAGACCTTTTTGAACGCTTTAGGGATTTGCAAAGAAATTGGGAAACGTAAGCCAATATGGCAAGACGAACTCTCGAGACTATAAAGCAATTATCACACTACCTTTGCCCTCTTCGTAAGCAGCTTCTTGTGTCGGGAGAGACATCGCCACACTCCATTTGCCGACCAAAGCAACGTTACAGAATATCCAGTACTGAATACATCACAATCACAATAGGAGACACAGATGTTGGAGAATATATTAAAGCATATTCGAAGTTGGGAAGAGAGGCCGTGGCTGAGATAGGATCCGAAGTAATTAGATTAGCACGGCGCTGTAGATAAAAGTGGCAGAAGTTGCGGCGCTCTTGTTCGGTTCCCAGCCCGGCAGCGACGGAGGCCGGCGTGTGGATTTATGCGCATGCGGGCCGGATGTCGCCCAGCAGCCAGATGTGGCCTCCAGATAAGCTCCCTCCCAGCTACGCTCTGCTGCATCTGCAGCTCTCCGGGCGCACTCATGCGAAACTCAGGAGGAAGATAACGCGAATAGCAGACGCTGAAGCAGTTAATACACTTTCATCGTAGCCAAAGCGAAGGAAGTTGCGGGTAATATACCTCGTTCATGAAAACGACTTTTGCCACTTAAGATTCTCCCATGATGAGAAACCCGATTAATATTGCCCACAGCCGCAACCATATAGTTGGTGTTTAGTAGCAAAATTATCATCGTCGAAGTATGAGGACTTTTAAGCAATCATTATGTGACGAGACACACAGGTGTTGTGCTTGTGTCTGTTCTGAGGTGCCATGACCGGCCTCATTCAAACTCTTCTGTTAGGAGAGTTAATTTAGAGGTGGAACGGCTGCTTCTATCAGATATGGAGTCTCATATCAGTGTGGTTCCTGTTGACTCTATCAGCAGGTGGGACTATACTAGGCATGGCCTTCGCCTCTACAGGAAAGTGAAGGGAAAACTGTCGGGGTAATTACAAAAAATGTTCAAATGTGTGTCAAATCTGATGGGACTTAACTGTTAAGGTCATCAGTCCCTAAGCCTACACATTACTTAACTTAAATTATCCTAAGGACAAACACACACACCCATGCCCAATGGAGGACTCGAACCTCCGCCGGGACCAGCCGCACAGTCCATGACTGTCTGGGCTAATAGCAAATAACTTAATGAGGAGGGGGGGGGGGGGGGGGGGGAGAATGTCACAAGTGGTAAAGAACCAGTGGTTTCAAGTGACAGACCAGCAGTTTTTTTTAGGGAAGGGAGGTCAGAAACAAAAGATATTCAGAGGCAGGCTGAAAATGACATCCACATTGATAAAACAGGCAACTAGAAAGCAAATTTCAATGTACACAATTCATGCAGACAGGCTCTGATTGAATCTAGAGATTCTCAAAAATTGGCAGGAAAATTAGGTTCATCAAGTTGCAATTGAGCCAGTGCACAAAATCAGTTATCGTTATTGCATCAGAATATCCCAGGACTAAGGGATAAGCTTAATGAGTTGCTTATTTGTGTTGAAGATTTAGAGTTCAGCAAACTAGTTGATGTAACCTGCCTCTCTGAACATCATGTGAACACTGGTATACATATGGTAAATGTTACAGGACTCAAGTTAGCTTCTTACTTCTGCAGAGAAGATATGGAGAAAGAAGGAGTTGCCACATTTGTCAGAAACTCTTTTGATTTCAACAATATTGATATTAATAAGTTTTGCTCAGAGCAGCACTTACAAGCTTTTAAAATAGAAGTAGTATTTCATAATAAGTCCTTTCTAATAGTAGGTATATACAGAACACTTTCAGGAAACTTTAAACTCTTCATAAAAAAAATTGAAAGTTCTGCTGTCCCATCACATGGTAAAAAAACAAGGAAATAGTGGTTGCTGGTGATTTTATTGTGTATTTATTGAAAAGCTCTGTCAGTGAACAATTATTGCAGTCAGTAACACTATCATTCAGTTTAGTTTCTACTGTGAATTTTGCAACTATATGTAAATGCTCTGAGACTGCTATTGATAAAGTCTTTGTAGACAAATCTAGAAAAAAAAGTCATATCACAAAACCAATAGTAAATGGGGTGTCTGATCATGACACGCAGCATCTTGTGTTAAATGTTGAAACCTGTCAGAATAAAAAAATCCATTAAATCTGAACTCAGGAGGGTAATAAATAAGAAAAAATTGAGAAATTCAGGAAATTGCTCAAAGACATGAACTGGATAGATGTTTACAATACTTCTGACTCAAATGGAAAATACAAAGTATTCATTAATAGAGCTACCTTCACTTTTGAAAATTGTTTTCCCCTAAAGGTGACTTAAATCACACATAAGTCAAAAAATAAACCGTGAATTACACAATGAATAAAGATATCATGTGGGACAGAAAGAAGACTGTATCTACTATCTAGGAACAGCTCTGATGTTAGAATTGTAAGGCATTGCAAAGAATACAGCAAAATATTGTAGCAAGTAATCCAGATATCGAAGCAGCTTTATTATGAGAAAAAGATAATTACATCAGGCAACAAAATAAAAATTTTATTGTGTGTAGTGGAGACAGAGACAGGCGAGCCCAAAAAGGAAGAGGAAAAGTACCTCTAAAAATAAATGAGACTTTAATAACAATTGCACGTAGTGTTCCAAACCTCTTAAACAAGTACTTCATTTCTGTTACTGACAGCTTGGGGTTATCAGGTTCGGTGAATAGTGCAATGGAGTATCTGAGACCAGTCTTTAAAAATAACTTCAGTAAAATTGAAATGACACTCACATCTCCCAAAGAAGTAACGTCCATCACAAAATCCTTAAAATCTAAGTATTCCAGTGGGTATGATAACATATCAGTCAAGTTAGTCAAAGAGTGCTAATGCAAGTTGAGTATCATGTTAAGTTACTTTGTAATGAACCTCTTATCAGCAGAACATTACCAGACTGGCTAAAATACACTGAAGTTAAGCCTCTTTATAAGAAGAGGGATAAAGAGATGCCATCAAACTATTGACCGATTTGACTTTTGCTAGTTTTCTCAAAATTATTTAAAAAGGTATGTTCAACCAAGACGTTTGAAAAAAACGCTTAAGCATCTGACTGAAAATAATATATTGTCAAAGTCACAGTTTGGATTTGTTAATGGTTCTGGTATAGACAAGGCTATTTGCACTTACAGTGAGAATCTAGTTAATTCATTAGATAATAAATTAGAGGCTACTAGCATTTTCTGTGATCTGTCCAAAGCCTTTGACCGTGTGAACCACAACATTCTTCTAAGTAAATCAGAATATTATAGTGTCACCAGTAATGCTGCAAAATGGTTTGAGTGATATCTGTCTAACAGGAAACAAAGGGGGTCGTTACAAAATACCTGTGCAGTAAGCAGTCAGTCTTCATCTGACTGGGAATTAATTACATGTCATGTTCCTCAAGGTTCCACCTTGAGTCCATTGCTTTCTCTTGTGTACATTAATGACCTCTCATCTGTTACATTGTAAGATGCTAAGTCCAGTTGAGATTTCGAAATAGCTGCTAATCAAATTTTCACTGACATTAATATGTGGTTTAAGGCTAATTCACGGTCGTTAAATTTTGAGAAGACCCACTATATGCAGTTCAGAACCTGTAAGAGATTTCCTTCCAGCGTGTGTATAACATATGAAGGCATGGAGATCTAAGAAGTTGACAGTATTAAATTTCTGGGATTACACCTCGATAATAAATTCAGTTGGGAAGAGAATACCACAGAATAGCTTAAGCACCTAAACAAGACTGTATTTGCAATTAGAATGATGTCAGATGTACAAGGCATATATATAAAAAACTTGCATACTTTGCTTACTTTCATCCTATTATGTCATATCGCATCATATTCTGGGGCAACTCATCAAACAGAGCAAAAGGTTTTAGGGTGCAAAAGCGTCTGATAAGAATCATTTGTGATGTAAATTCAAGAACATCATGTAGAAACCTGTTCAAGGAACTTTGTATCCTAACCACTGCTTCTCAGTATGTTTATTCCTTAATGAAATTTGTTGCAAGTAATACGTCTCTATTTCCAACCAATAGCTCTATTCATAGTTCCATACTAGGAGTAAGGTCAATCTACATAAAGACTTAAAATCACTTATCTTGCTCCAATATTTAGAACACACATTGCCAGAAATCATTAAAAACTTGGATTCAGATAAAGCATGGTTTAAACAGAGTTTGAAAGATTTTTTGGTGCACAACCGCTTCTACTCTATAGATGAATATCTTAACAGAGACTGTTAAGCCAGCTTAAGTAGAAAAAGTCTGATAGATTTCAGTTCGCTGACAACAGTCAAGATTAGATATTCTGTTTATGATAAATTTATTAATAGTGCATAACAATGTTTCCTTGCCCCCATGAACCATGGACCTTGCCGTTGGTGGGGAGGCTTGCGTGCCTCAGTGATACAAATGGCCCTACCGTAGGTGCAACCACAATGGAGGGGTATCTGTTGAGATGCCAGACAAACGTGTGGTTCCTGAAGAGGGGCAGGAGCCTTTTCAGTAGTTGCAGGGGCAACAGTCTGGCTGATTGACTGATCTGGCCTTGCAACACTAACCAAAACGGCCTTGCTGTGCTGGTACTGCGAACGGCTGAAAGCAAGGGGAAACTACAGCCGTAATTTTTCCCGAGGGCATGCAGCTTTACTATATGGTTAAATGATGATGGCATCCTCTTGGGTAAAATATTCTGCAAGTAAAATAGTCCCCCATTTGGATCTCCGGGCGGGGACCACTCAAGAGGACGTCGTTATCAGGAGAAAGAAAACTGGCGTTCTATAGATCGGAGCGTGAAATGTCAGATCCCTTAATTGGGCAGGTAGGTTAGAAAATTTAAAAAGGGAAATGGATAAGTTGAAGTTAGATATAGTCGGAATTAGTGAAGTTCGGTTGCAGGAGGAACAAGACATTTGGTCAGGTGAATACAAGGTTATAAATACAAAATCAAATAGGGGTAATGCTGGAGTAGGTTTAATAATGAATAAAAAAATAGGAATGCGGGTAAACTCCTACCAACAGCATAGTGAACGCATTATTGTGGCCAAGATAGACACAAAGCCCACGCCTACTGCAGTAGTACAAGTTGATATGCCAACTAACTCTGCAGATGATGAAGAAATTGATGAAATGTATGATTAGATAAAAGAAATTATTCAGGTAGTGAAGGCGGACGAAAATTTAATAGTCATGGGTGATTGGAATTCGAGAGTAGGAAAAGGGAGAGAAGGAAACATAGTGGGTGACGATGGATTGGGGGAGAGAAATGAAAGAGGAAGCCGTCTGGTAGAATTTTGCACAGGGCATAACTAACACTTGATTCAAGAATCATAAAAGAAGGTTGTATACATGGAAGAATCCTGGAGATACTAGAAGGTATCAGATAGATTATATAATGGTAAGACAGAGATTTAGGAACCACGTTTTAAATTGTAAGACACTTCCAGGTGCAGATGTGGACTCTGACCACAATCTATTGGTTATGAACTGTAGATTAAAACTGAAGAAACTGCAAAAAGGTGGGAATTTTAGGAGACGGGACCTGGATAAACTGACTAAACCAGAGGTCGTACAGAGGTTCAGGGAGAGCATAAGGGAACAATTGACAGGAATGTGGGAAAGAAATACAGTAGAAGAAGAATGGGTAGCGCTGAGGGATGAAGTAGTGAAGGCAGCAGAGGATCAAGTAGGTAAAAAGACGAGGGCTAGTAGAAATCCTTGGGTAACAGAAGAAATTTTGAATTTAATTGATGAAAGAAGAAAATATAAAAACGCAGTACATGAAGCAGGCAAAAGGGAATACAAACGTCTCAAAAATAAGATCGACAGGAAGTGCAAAATGGCTAAGCAGGGATGGCTAGAGGACAAATGTAAGGATGTAGAGGCTTATCTCACTAGGGGTAAGATAGATACTGCCCACAGGAAAAGTAAAGAGACCTTTGGAGAAAAGAGAGCCACTTGTATGAATATCAAGACCTCAGATGGAAACCCAGTTCTAAGCAAAGAAGGGAAAGCAGAAAGGTGGAAGGAGTATATAGAGGGTCTACACAAGGGCGATGTACTGGAGGAGAATATTATGAAAATGGAAGAGGATGTAGATGAAGATGAAATTGGAGATATTATACTGCGTGAAGAGTTTGACAGAGCACTGAAAGACCTGAGTCGAAACAAGGCCCCAGGACTAGACAACGTTCCATTAGAACTACTGACGGCCTTGGGAGAGCCAGTCCTGACAAAACACTACCATCAAGATAAATGTAAAATTCCAATCCCAAAGAAAGCAGGTGTTGACAGATGTGAAAATTACCGAACTATCAGTTTAATAAGTCACAGCTGCAAAATACTAACACGAATTCTTTACAGACGAATGGAAAAACTGGTAGAAGCGGACCACGGCGAAGATCAGTTTGGATTCCGCAGAATTGTTGGAACACGTGAGGCAATACTGACCCTACGACGTATCTTAGAAAATATATTAAGGAAAGCCAAACCTACATTTCTAGCATTTGTAGACTTAGAGAAAGCTTTTGACAATGTTGACTGGAATACTCTCTTTCAAATTATGAAGGTGGCAGGGGTAAAATACAGAGAGCGAAAGGCTATTTACAATTTGTACAGAAACCAGATGGCAGTTATAAGAGTCGAGGGGCATGAAAGGGAAGCAGCGGTTGGGAAGGGAGTGAGACAGGGTTGTAGCCTCTCACCGATTTTATTCAATCTATATATTGAGCAAGTAGTAAACGAAACAAGAGAAATATTCGGAGTAGGTATTAAAGTCCATGAAGAAGAAATAAAAACGTTGAGGTTCGCCGATGACATTGTAATTGTGTCAGAGACAGCAAAGGACTTTGAAGAGCAGTTGAACGGAATGGACAGTGTCTTGAAAGGATGATATAATATGAACATCAACAAAAGCAAAACGATAATCATGGAATGTAGTCGAATTAAATCGGGTGATGCTGTGGGAATTAGATTAGGAAATGAGACACTTAAAGTAGTAAAGGAGTTTAGCTATTTGGGAAGCAAAATAACTGATGATGGTCGAAGTAGAGAGGATATAAAATGTAGACTGGCAATGGCAAGGAAAGCGTTTCTGAAGAAGAGAAATTTGTTAACATCGAGTATAGATTTAAGTGAAAGGAAGTCATTTCTAAAAGTATTTGTATGGAGTGTAGCCATGTATGGAAGTGAAACATGGACAATAAATAGTTTGGACAAGAAGAGAATAGAAGCTTTCGAAATTTGGTGCTACAGAAGAGTGCTGAAGATTAGATGGTTAGATCACATAACTAATGAGGAGGTATTGAATAGAATTGGGGAGAAGAGGAGTTTGTGGCACAACTTGACAAGAAGAAGGGACCGGTTGGTAGGACATGTGTTGAGGCATTAAGGGATCACAAATTTAGCACTGGAGGGCAGTGTGGAGGGTAAAAATCGTAGAGGGAGACGAAGAAATGAATACACTAAGCCGATTCAGAAGGATGTAGGTTGCAGTAAGTACTGGGAGATGAAGAAGCTTGCACAGGATAGAGTAGCATGGAGAGCTGCATCAAACCAGTCTCAGGACTGAAGACAACCACAACAACAACAACAACGATGTTGCATTCTGACAGTGTGTTAATTCTGTAAGTATTAGCTGGTCCAGTTAACCACATTGTATTAACCTATTTCGACAATGTCCTGACAAACGGTCTGGGTAATAAGTATTATATTCAATTTGTTTTATGTTATATGTACTATCTGACATGTTCCACATCCACAAGAATCATCTCATTTATTGAGTCTAAGGAACTAGAGCTGAATCTAATCTAATCTAAACTTGGTAGGCACTATAATAATGAGTCCCTGCCCAGTCTTAAGCAGCATTTTTAGGACTTATAACAATGAAAACGGTTGGTTATGAAAATTGCAACTCTGTGAGGAAATGGCTTGAAGTGTACTAGATGTACTACTTGACTGGATATGCATGTGATCAGTGACAGCCAGTCATGTGCTGCAGCACACTGTAAATACTGCACTAAAATTATACGATTTCTCTGCCAATGCAAGTTAGAAATCGCACTAAAATTAAGATAATTGTCTTCCAATGTGATCCAAAATCAAACTAAAATTACTCAATTTCTCTTTGAAAGTTTTTTGGTATGTAAACAATGTGGAAGAATCATTAGTGCTCTTTCTGCAGTAACTATAAATCAGTCTCACGTACTGAAATGACTGTCAACCGCGCTACGATCAACTCACAGAAGGGATGCAACTGTCTGTTTTCGACTGCACATGCTCTGATATGAAGTTATCCCTTCCGATACCAAAAGTGCTACAGTGTTCGCAGCACCTGGTCCGTATTTTTCTTTGCATATCGCGTATAGTTTG
Source organism: Schistocerca americana (assembly GCF_021461395.2). Classification (NCBI taxonomy): domain Eukaryota; kingdom Metazoa; phylum Arthropoda; class Insecta; order Orthoptera; family Acrididae; genus Schistocerca; species Schistocerca americana. The sequence continues at coordinate 739,136,464 of NC_060121.1, read as the reverse complement.
CGCTATATGCGATGGTAGAGTAAGGTAAAGGCGAAACAGACGCTGCACATTTTTTTCAAATAAATTTTTATCAATATATAAACACTTAAATCGCAATAAATTTAGGCAAGATTGATGGTTTGAACATTGTATTTTATTATGGAAACCATCGCATTACAAAAAACTTTATAACAAAGGAACATTCTTATGATGCACAAAGGCTTGTAAATTTCAATTAGTAAGTGGTAGGGAAGATGCCGCAGATGGGAGGGACAGATAGCCAATGACAAAATGCATAGAAAATGGCATTCACTTTGATTTTTGTTTTTCAAGTTTATTTTTAAGTCGTCCACACAAACGACACATGTTCTCATTGAGAGTGCATGATTCATGAAGGCATCTAGAACATCCTATACATTGAATCCAGTCAGAGGTAGACGTTGTTTCTTGATAGAGTTCAATGAACAATACTCATTCGTTTTCTTCGAAATTTAATTCATTGGAGGAACTACCATGTGAGGAAATATCATCATCATCTTCTTCTGAAACTGAGTCTTCAAACAGACGCCTCTCTGGCGGTTTTTTCCCTCTGGATTTGGGGATTTGATTTCTTTTTGCTGCTACATTTTGTGGGCAAGAGCTTTTCCTTTCTTGTTTCTTTTGGTGATTTTCTTTCTTTTCGTTGCTATAAAATCGTCGGATGTTATATTTATTGCTAATTGCTTTCTTTTGGATTGATTTTTCTGAGTCAGTATAGGAACAGCCGAAATCTTTTCCAGCAATTTTAATGGAGTCTCTCCAGTTGTCATTTACACAGCAGCTGCCTTGGTCAGTTGGTCGATGAGTAGCCAAATTTGTGCAAGGTCTGCAGGTAGGAGGGTGTTTTCTTAATACATTTGTTTCAGATCTTGATGTTGATGGCTCATCTGGAACCAGATCATTAGAGACATCTGCAGTAGTTGGGAGTTCAGTATTATTAATGTCTGAAACAAAGGCATGGTTTGGAATTACTGCTCAGTCAAGCAGGATAATTCCAGCAGCTCTAAATCCGGAAACACCAATCTGGACAGAAGCAGCACGAGTCCACGCTTTGAAGAGCAACTCTCCAAATTGCTGCCTTCTAATTCTTCTGTCTTTGCTTGCATTACTTACAGTACAGGAATGACAAGACTCTTTAATGTAGGATATCAGTGGCTTGGCTGTAAAAAGTGTGTCGTGTGGCTAGGCAAACAAATTATCGACACTTCATTTTCAACAGCTATATCCAAAAGGGTGACACAATTCATATGAGAGGCATAACCATCTAACAGAAGCAGAACAGGGCCAGGCGCCTTTCTAGGAAGGAAATGGTTTCTGAACGAATCAATGAAAATATCACTGTTGACATAAGCGAATTCTCTCCTCATAACAACAACTGATCCTGGAGGCATGTTGTCTTCAGCGTCTTGTTTTTTATTCACTCCTTTGTAAATGCAGTAAGTTGGTAAGAAATTTCCCTCACCACTACAGCATGCAATAAATGCTATTGTCTCTCCACTTTCAGCAGAATTAACGACATGAACACCTCTGCTTCTTTTTGCCGCAACAACCTTCCCATACTCATTGTTTAACTGTAGACCAGTTTCGTCTACGTTGTAGATACTACCTGGTTTATCCGAAAGCTCATTTTTGGTCAACGTTTATGTTAACAGATCAAAGTAAGAATTGACTTCGTTTCTGTTCATTCCAATCGCTCTGCCTACAGAAAGCCCTTGGGCTTTTCTGATGCTTAAGCCCTCATTGCGTTCTAAAAAAAGAGACAAAACCAATCTTTCCCTGCATTTTTTTCCTTGTTGCGTTTGTTTTCAGTCCCATCTGATCAGCTAAATTGAAAGCTATTTGCCTGACTTCTGACGGTTTGAGAGCAAAGTCACATGATTGCAGTTTCTTTATATGGGCAACTGATTTCCTTTCTGTATTTTCACCCAATTATGACGATGCTCCACACCCTGCTGTCTTGAAATTGTGCTTAGTAAGTCTTCTCCTTAATGTTCGTTCTGGTATATTTTTCATTTGAGCTGTTTTCCTTGTAGCATAACCTTCCTCTTCGACTAGTTTCATTGCCTCTAATAGATCTTCTGCTGTCCATTTACCCCTGCCTATTGTCCTAATGCGTTTTCTCGGCATTTTTCTGAAAAACAAAAACGTATATACTTTGTTAGCATTGCAAGCATTGCGGCATCTGTTCCACAGTAATGGTGCGTCATCTGTCCGTTTTCGTAGGGACTGATGCCGTACCCCCATTTTCACCAAAGATGTTATTGGAAGAAGCCACTATTCGACTGACATAACCTACAATGTTTCAACTGCACAATCTAAATATAAGTTATGAGGTACTAAGCGCGTATCTACTAGTATATACTATTAAAAAGGAATCGTGAAAAATTTCCCTGACTTACCTTGGTCTCGAAATGCTATTTTCTTAAATTTCTCTTCTATTTTCTGCTCCTGAAGTATAAAAATTTGGGAGTAAACTGATCACACCAGCGGGTACAACAACAACGAGCGTCGCTGACGAATTTCTTGGGAGTGCGGCGTCTGTCCTCCCGCATCATCTGTCCCGCTTTTACCTTATGAGGAATTTCTCAAGGGCTGTTTTGTAAGTGCGCTGTTGCCAAATGGGCCAGTTCCACCTCGTGCCCTGAGGGCGGAGATCGCTAGTTTGTCAGCTCACCACAGCGTCACGCGCGCCAGGACTGCTTTTCCTCTCGTGTGTTTCACGTAGTTGTCTGGTCCATAAAGCTAGTAGTTGTGTGTGTCTCCTGGCAGTGATGTAGTCTGCTTGTAATGTCCACCACGGGTTCCAAGTTTCATATAAGAGAAGCTATGGTTACCTTTAGCTTTAACCAATCCTCGCTTTCCGTGCAGCCCGGATCTTAAGAAATTAATGATTGCTCGATAAAATTCACGTAACGTCTGATCAGGTTCATACTGCCTATTTGATTCTGATAACTACGTCCTTTTCTAAAGTTTTGGATGCAGTACAAGTCGATAAGTTGCTCTTGCGTCATCGTTCTCTAGTTCCCTTAAAGCACTGTGATAGTTCCATAAGTATGGTGCTTCTTACTAACGCGTAACTGGATTATAGCAGTGTCCGAGAGTTCAGTCTCCCGCTGGAAGTTGACGACAGTTTAGTTAGGGAGGAGCTGCTCCCTTACCGTGCTGTGAGAAGTATGTGAAGCGAGCGCTGGTCCACTCAACACCGGTTGCTATGCTACACTCCTGGAAATTGAAATAAGAACACCGTGAATTCATTGTCCCAGGAAGGGGAAACTTTATTGACACATTCCTGGGGTCAGATACATCACATGATCACACTGACAGAACCACAGGCACATAGACACAGGCAACAGAGCATGCACAATGTCGGCACTAGTACAGTGTATATCAACCTTTCGCAGCAATGCAGGCTGCTATTCTCCCATAGAGACGATCGTAGAGATGCTGGATGTAGTCCTGTGGAACGGCTTGCCATGCCATTTCCACCTGGCGCCTCAGTTGGACCAGCGTTCGTGCTGGACGTGCAGACCGCGTGAGACGACGCTTCATCCAGTCCCAAACATGCTCAATGGGGGACAGATCCGGAGATCTTGCTGGCCAGGGTAGTTGACTTACACCTTCTAGAGCATGTTGGGTGGCACGGGATACATGCGGACGTGCATTGTCCTGTTGGAACAGCAAGTTCCCTTGCCGGTCTAGGAATGGTAGAATGATGGGTTCGATGACGGTTTGGATGTACCGTGCACTATTCAGTGTCCCCTCGACGATCACCAGTGGTGTACGGCCAGTGTAGGAGATCGCTCCCCGCACCATGATGCCGGGTGTTGGCCCTGTGTGCCTCGGTCGTATGCAGTCCTGATTGTGGCGCTCACCTGCACGGCGCCAAACACGCATACAACCATCATTGGCACCAAGGCAGAAGCGACTCTCATCGCTGAAGACGACACGTCTCCATTCGTCCCTCCATTCACGCCTGTCACAACACCACTGGAGGCGGGCTGCACGATGTTGGGGCGTGAGCGGAAGACGGCCTAACGGTGTGCGGGACCGTAGCCCAGCTTCATGGAGACGGTTGCGAATGGTCCTCGCCGATACCCCAGGAGCAACAGTGTCCCTAATTTGCTGGGAAGTGGCGGTGCGGTCCCCTACGGCACTGCGTAGGATCCTACGGTCTTGGCGTGCATCCGTGCGTCGCTGCGGTCCGGTCCCAGGTCGACGGGCACGTGCACCTTCCGCCGACCACTGGCGACAACATCGATGTACTGTGGAGACCTCACGCCCCACGTGTTGAGCAATTCGGCGGTACGTCCACCCGGCCTCCCGCATGCCCACTATACGCCCTCGCTCAAAGTCCGTCAACTGCACATACAGTTCACGTCCACGCTGTCGCGGCATGCTACCAGTGTTAAAGACTGCGATGGAGCTCCGTATGCCACGGCAAACTGGCTGACACTGACGGCGGCGGTGCACAAATGATGCGCAGCTAGCGCCATTCGACGGCCAACACCGCGGTTCCTGGTGTGTCCGCTGTGCCGTGCGTGTGATCATTGCTTGTACAGCCCTCTCGCAGTGTCCGGAGCAAGTATGGTGGGTCTGACACACCGGTGTCAATGTGTTCTTTTTTCCATTTCCAGGAGTGTATATGTTCAGTGGAGATGTAGTTAAACGTAATATTCCTCCCCATCTACAGGTCTGCAGTTACCGCTTTCACACAACATATAGTGGGTAAGTGGGGACGTGCTTTCTCAGCTGTAAAAGTGACAACATTACATCTAATTGCATGCGGCGTGTATTTGTACAGAAGTCATCATTTGAACAGTGTCGAAATTGATGATAGTTGATCTCGTTTCCAATGGCAAGCCTTCCCCAGGTGCAATGGAACAATAGAGGGATGCCCGCTTAATGCTCCCGACTCCCCGCCTTTACCCTCGCAGCACAGCAAGGTCCTGAATCTGTTTTTGCCAAGCTGGCAGTGTCCACATTGCAACATGAGAGACGTCGTACACAGAATAGTGAGTATTCGGATACGTCTGGTCTAGTGGCTAGCTTTGCTGCCTCTGTATCACGGGGTCCCAGGTTCGATTCCCGGCTTGGTTGGGGATTTTCTCTACCTGGGGACTGTGTATCTGTGTTGTCTTCATCATTTCATCATCATCATCATTCCTGACAACCCTAGATTGGACTGTGAACAAAAAGTTGTACTGTGTAGAACTTGGGACTTTGTACAGGTGCTGATGACCGCGCAGTTGAGCGCCCCACAAGCCAGTCATCATCATCAGATACGTCTACCCGTCACCGACCCTTCCCTGAAGCAACTTTGTAGGCTGATGTCCCTTGTAGTACTGAGTCCTGCATTCCCGAAGGGGTTGATAGCACGAATACAACTGCTGAGGTCTCTGGAGTTTCTGTTAGTGTTCCTCCCGCAGTTGAGGCAATGGTGCCAAAACCACCCAAGCACGGGGAAGTCGCTGAGCCTTTTGATGTTCCAGTGATTCAAGGGCAGCAAACTGAGATGTCCCTGAAATTGCCTGTGCCCTTGACGTCAGTCATTCAGGTGTCATCGGAACGACCAACTGTTGTTACTCCAGTAGAGGCACTTGGTAGCCATGAAATCCTACCAGTCTACCCAGACGCTGCGATTTCTGACTCCTCACCTGTATGTCAATCTGAATTACAAGGATCACATCCTACAGTGTAGGTCTCTGCATTCCTAGTTTGCTACCTAATTTGGTTAATGTTTAGGAACCGCCTATGTCCACGACTGCCGATGCTGTATTTCCTCGTAGTCGTTGACCCTCTGACTCATCATTAGAATCAGCACTGGACCTTGACACACACGCTTATTACGTAATTCAGTTGGTCAGCAGCTCGAATTTCGTGTCTTGTTGTTATGCAGGCATATAGTTTCTTTCTTTGGATGTTGATAGGGTGAAATCGGACCTGTGACTAGACCTATGACTCCTATGCCGATGTCTTATTCCTACAAGAAGTTCAATTTACTCGCTTTTCTCTCCCTGATCTCGTTTCCATTGGCAAGTCTTCCCCAGGTGCAATGGAACAATAAAGGGACGCCCGCTAAATGCTCCCGACTTCCCGCCTTTACCCTCGCAGCACAGCAAGGTCCTGAATTTGTTTTTGCCAAGCTGGCAGTGTCCACATTGCAACATGAGAGACGTCGTACGCAGAATAGTGAGTATTCGGATACGTCTGTTCTAGTGGCTAGAGTGGGCATTCCCATTGAAATGATTGCAATTCTTGGTAATGGTGGAGGAATAATACTTTTCTTTCGACTGACCTTGATTCTCCTTTATACACCGTCCAGCACAGGACACACTTTGGACCGCTGCCGATTTTATAAGGAAGAGTTTGTTTATTTGTTACGGAAAATATTTTGGTAGATGGTGACTAACTGTGTAGCGTTCTGTAGATCAATTTTAATTTCGTTGGGAACTGGAAGATTTAGTTCGTTTCTTGAAACTGCAAGATTTTTGGGTCTGTAAATATCCGACTCATTTCAAAGATACCTATTTTACTGTTACCTCTGGCAACAGGCTTAAGAGACTTTATTTTTCTCATAGGATGCGTGATATGATTTTGGCTGTCGATGTGATCCCCGCCAGCTTCACAGACCACTCTGCAGTGACTTATTTTAACTGACTCGTTGAAATTATTTCGATTGCTTTGGATGCTGAATGTGAAGTACTCTCTCGACGAGGTGATCTGGGAAGAGTGGGACCATAGTCTCCGTTAAACTGTGCGATACGCCTCTATTTTGGAATGGTGGGTTCAGGTGGCAAAGCCGAAGCTCAGACAAACACCGATACGATTCTACGGCGATAGAACACAAAATTTTTACAACTCTCTCTTTCAGAAAGTGCTCATCAGTCTGCTACAGATTGCAGACGTCAGGCGTGTAAAGGCGCAATATTACGGTTGAAGCTGCGTCAAGTCGAAGGGTTGAGTATGCGATCCAAACCATCATGTTCTTCTACATTCATTCTACGTTTCACAGAATGCGATGCACTCTATGGGAATCTATCCTGTCGATACGTCATCCAATTTACTTGTTCAGACTCTGGATCGTAGACTTACACCTGATCATTGTTCTCCGATTCTAGAAGCTTTTTAAAGTGGAGATGTCTGTGATCTTGTCGGATGGCCTTTACGTAAGACACCGGGATTGGATAATGCGCCTAAGGAGTTCTATGTGCGTTTTTGGCCTTTCTTGGGTACTGCTTTTACATTGATTTTGAACGAAGCGTTGAGAGGACGGTTTGTGCGCGACTCGTTTATAGTTGGCTGAAGTGTGTTAATTTCTAAAAGTTCTGGTCAAGCGGCAATTGGTAAACTGCATCCGATTACCTTATTAAATTTTGATTATAAGACTGTGGCGAGAGCGGTGAACAGCCGGCTGTCTACGTTGCCGGAGATCATTGTTGCTAACCATTAAAGTTGTATTCCTGCTCCTACTTTTCTGATCGCGGAAGCTGAATATTGTGATGTCATGTCGTTCGCCGCCGTTACGTTTGTTCCTGGTGTTATGGCATTTTTGGATGTGGATAAACTTTTCCTCAGGATTAGACGTGGCTTCCTACTGCAGGTACTGGAACCCGTTCAGTTCATAACTGACGCCCGCAAAATATTTTTATAATTTGTTCACGGGTATCCAAGCCTCGGTGGCTGTCATTGGCCAGCTGACACCCCCGATTGCCGTGCGTGGGGGTTTTCCTTAGAGAAGTCTGCTTTCAGTGTCGTCGTCTGTTTTATGACTTGAGCCCCCTTCTTCGAAGAATCGTCGCTCAGTTATAAGGACGGATACTCTTTGGCGAGACGACCTCGCTGCGCTCGTACGCGGATGATATCATCATATTACTATGTTCTTCCGCTGAGATTAAATTGCTCAAAGCTACGTTGTCTTTCTCCTTGTATCTGATACGCGAAGGCAGAAGCCGACTGATAAAATTGCAGTGTTTTGATTGTGCTGTCACTGTGTGGGCGACGGTGATCGATAGACATAAATCTTTAGGACAGCCCTCCACTCGAAACGGCTACACTTTATTGGAAGTCACTTACGGAGAGGATACAAGGAGCAGTCCTGGAATATGAACAGCTTTCCCATAACCTGCTTCAGAAAGTTCGGAATACAGATACCTACGTTTTATGAAAAGTTTATTACATCGCTCACATCCCTTCTCTTCCCGCTATGATGGCTAGGAAACTAAATCAGCTGTCCAGTCGGTTTTTTATGGAAGTATCACATTTTTCGATACGAGGTGGTTGCGCTTGCGCGTTCTCTCTGAGGTTTCCGACATTCAAGTATTCTAAGGAAAGCTTCTGTGTTTGTTCGGCGCATTGTGCTGATTATCCCTCACGCAATCCGCTCATCCACGTCTCGGTTATTTTTCTGCCTGTGGACGGGCAGTTGTGATCTGCTGTCGCTGTTTGGCGAGTGAATTTCCAGTTAAAACACGTCCGTGAATTTTACATCACTGTCAGTTATTTGGTGGCTGATGTTCTGCATAGGCAGCGTCTCGCTGATACATTTTTGTTAATGCGGAGGAGAGGAATTGACTGTACGGCGGTTGAACGGGCAACACCGAACTTCTTGGTAGACGGTTTGGTTTCATCTTAGCCTTCCTGTCCTACCAATGGCGTTTGCGTCCTCGTGGTATCAGGTGGTACACAATCTGTTGTCCAATAATGAGCGTCTATTTCGTATTGGACTTAGCGTCACGGATCAGTGTAGTCGCTGTCCCTCCATAACACACTACAACATAGATTTACCTGTCATGCTCACGAAGCGAACTGGCTTTGGATTGCAAAATAATTAGCGTTTCTAATTCAATTCGCTGAGACAGTCTTTTCAGCTGATATCCTATTCCATCCAAACTCCTTCCACTTTCCGATGGCATAGCCATAGACGATTTCATGGTTCTTAGGACACTACGTTCATTACACTGTAGAGGGAAGGTGCGATAGGGACGCACTCACCTTACACCAATATACGGCAACTGCATATTGATAGTGTTTGTGCCTGCCACGGCATGGCTACTTACTCGTCAGTATTTTGAACTTCGTATTTTCTCGTCAAATTATCGGTTAACTGGCGCTCATATGTATTCTCGTCACGGCCCCTTTTGTACTATACTATTAAAGAGTTTATTCCATTTTTGTGGCCCTGTTTGTCTTATCTTTTTTCATTAATAAAGAAATAAACAAAAATTTGTTGCAGGCAACGACAGGAAATATTTCTTTTTTTTTCTTTTTTAAGTGGCTGAAGCCATATAAGTTTAACTGATTTTGTTTCATTCTTCTGGAGTAGTAAGTTGTAAGTTGTAAGTTTTCAAAACAAATGAAAAAATAAAATAAGAAAAGCAAGTCAGTACCATGTGGGGGACCAGCACAGCAACAGGCAGGGGAGGCGTCGTGGCCAGGCAGATACCCATCCACCTTGTGTCCACCCAGCCCGAAGCTGAGTGCGCCCCATTCTCATGGAAAAAAATTGACTGCCAGTTCGTCGACTCAGGTTCGATTCGTGCTGTTACCAATTATTTTCAGCATTCCATCGTGGCAGGCTGTTCCAGCAACCGGTCTAAAAGTGCTTCAAAACAAAAACAGTCTCGGTTGGGAAATTATTTCATGTGGCGTCAATGACATGAAATATTTTCACAACCCAGACAGGTCTTGTTCTGGAACGATTATTTGTCCATTTCATTTTATTTTTTCCAATGGTTAACTGGTGATAGTAAAATTTAAATTTATTTAAAGAGTTCAGTTTATACACGTAAAATAGATATATTCAATGCTACGATAATGGTACCACCCCTGTAAGTCAAAAGACTAGGTGGTGGCAAAAACAGGGAGTATGCGAGAGAATTTAATATGAAAGTGTTACCTATAGATGATCTCCTACTGAGGCCCTTTTCCAGTAGATATTTGGAGGCAAAAGAGAAATGTAAAGAGCCGGCCGGAGTGGCCGTGCGGTTCTAGGCGCAACAGTCTGGAACCGTGCGACCGCTACGGTCGTGGGTTCGAATCCTGCCTTGGGCATGGATGTGTGTGATGTCCTTAGGTTAGTTAGGTTTAACTAGTTCTAAGTTCTAGGGGACTGATGACCTCAGATGTTAAGTCCCATAGTGTTCAGAACCATTTGAACCTTTTGAAATGTAAAGAGTTAGGTAGATCTACTTCGTATGTAGATCTGACAACAGGGGGACGTGAGATTAGACTCAACTACTTTCGCTTACGTAATATTTCGAAATACTTGGAAAATATTTTGATCAGCTTCTTAACTGTCAAGAAGTAATCAATTTGTTCAAACACTTTAACACTCGTGACAAATGTAGAAGACGATTTACTCCAACTATCAAAGAAATGTAAGAAGTTATTAAAGCCTTATTAAGTTAGTGGAGAACACTATTACAGCAGAACTTTTGAATTGGTCTCTACCAAAAATGAAAAATGAACTAAAATTAATCCTTGAAAAATCTGGAAAACAGGAGAACTCCCAGGGGAGTGTAAGGTGACCTTGATACATCCACTACTTAAGAAAGACAATAAACAAGACACTAACAGCTACAGAGGAATTTGTTTGCAACGATTTCTATAGAACATATTTTCTAAGATTAAGCTAAACAGAACAGGAACAACACTGAAGAGTAATTTGTATGAGTATCAAGGTGATTTGAAGAAGTGCACATCATATTCTGCACAAATATTTAATCTGAATTTAATCATATGCCACAGATTACTGAATACAAAAGACGTTTGTTGATTTCCAAAAGGCAATTAAGTCCATTGAGGGAAGTCGTAGATAAAATACAATTATGTCAGTAGAAGCAAGTTGATGCCTCTTCCAAGTTCCTACAATATTTCGCCTCAATGGCCCGTAGGCAAAAGTAAAACGCCCACTAAAGATCTACATGTACAGTGTGAGAGACTTATGAACAGTAATTGACGTCTATAGGATGAAATTTTCACTAAGCAGTGGCGTATGTGCTAATATAAAACTCCCTGACTGATTACAACTGTGTGGTGGACCGAGACGCGCACTCGGAATCATTACCTTTCGCAGGAAAGTGCTCTAGCGACTGAGCTACCCAAGCACAACTCACGACCCTTCCTCACAACTTTACTTCTGTCATTATATGTCGCCTTGGAAGGTAGGAGACGAGGTGCTGGCGGAAGTAAAACTGTGAGGACGTGTTCTGAGTCTTACGTTGGTACGTCAGTCGGTAGATCACTTGCCTGCGAAAGACAAGGGTCCCGAGTTCGACTCTTGGTCCGGCACACAATTTTAATCTGCCTTGAAATTTCAGCAGCTGACGTAACGGAGTGACAGTACAGGGATTGCTGCCACTGAGTGGCAGTTCGTTGACTCGAGTTCGATTCCCACTGCTACCATTTCTTTTTTATTTAATTTTATTCATAGTATTGTTAAACCATTAATTATATAATTTAAAATTGATATAGTTGAATTTGTATACGTTAAAATAAAACGAGTATATTCAATTTAGTTACGATTACTACCCTTGTAATTCAAAATGCTATAGCTCACCACTCTGTAGCACAATGGTAAAATTTTGCTCGAGCCGCACACTTCATATGTTTATCATTTCAGCACAACCTCAAAGCAGAAACGAGTAATGCCATTGACATTCTGAAGAACGAAACATTATGCAGCAGGTTTCTCGTTCATACATCCCATTTGAATGTTTGTTGTTTGTGAGAGCTTCGTGCTGTAAGGTTATTGTTACGTAATCGCCCACCAGAAGACGTCGAAATTTGGGAGCGGTGGGATAGTAGCCCATCGAGAATTTGGTTAACCGTTTCGTGATGTGGCTCCCTAATTAGGATAGGATCCAGTCGCTTTCATGTAAATGTGGCATCATTGTATTTCAAAATGGCCACACTTCAGGCCATGCACGCTCTCCACAACTCCGTGTGACTAACGCCCAAGAGAATATACATTTTGTTCACTTGGCCGTACAGGATCGTACAGTCATATCACGTACCTTAAGTCAGAAAATGGGCTTGTTTGCAGCAACACAAGTATCCACACAGACTGTACGACAGCATCTGGGGTACCACCGACTCACAGTACAGCGACCATTGTTGGGATGCCTTCTGACGCAGAAGTAGCGTGCAGTGAGCTCAGAGCCATTTGAATCAATATCATAGGAAGGGTATTGCAAGCCATCGAGTAACTAGGTCTCCTTGTGCAACTGCATGTATTCAGTATGCAAGAAGATGTATTCAGCATGCCGTCATTGCAAAAGTCAGTGCCACCAATTCTGGAGCAACAAATTACAGCACTGACAGGACTCCTGGAGGCGATGATGTTATAGGAAAGTTGGTGCAAATGATGTCGTGACTGATCAGTGATTATGGCTGGTACCCCAGCGTTTTTATGACTTCAGGCCAGGGGTTCTGCCAGTCCACGCACATAAGCAAATGAGCCTTGCAATTTAGACAGACATTATGCAGTCATCACCAGCTGCTAGCTGCTACGATGGAGGTAGACCAAAGACAGTGTTCAAGATGACAGCAAGGATTAATCACCAGACTGCCCCACTAGCTGACTAGACTTTGCTAAGTCAAGTTGCTGCCAACATCGCATCTTTCCACCAGTAGCCCAATCACTGAGTGACTCTCATCTATCTGATGCTGGCTCCCTCCCTGAGAATCAGGTTTCGAGTCTGGACCATCTAAATTTCCAGCAGTCACCATCCAAGATGGCGAACACCGTCGCATTTCATCGCCCTGTGAGAGCAGGTGCTATTGCCTTCATCCATTCAGGAAGCTACAGTTTGACTGGCTGTGCAGGTGTGCTAAGACTGAGCAGTGTAAGCTGGTCAGCTGTGTGGCTGCGTTTGCTGCCTGTGCCTACCACATGCTGCTGGCAGTCATTCCATGTTACCCTCTCCGCTTCTGTGCTGGTTAGTGATGGGACCACCCACTGTTTTTAACAACCAACTGGTCAGTCGACTGTTTTCTTTTTCTTCGGTCGGTTTTTTCAGTCGAATGAAACAAGGAAATGAAACTAGGCTCTGTGACCACATCAGTTATACCAGTGCTTCCACTCGCCAGGTTTGAGTGGTTTCATTTAATGTGAGAAAACTGACTGAAACAAGTCTCCATCGATGGTAGCCGTTATATGAGAGTTTCCACTCAAGGACCAGGTTTGAGTGGTTTTATTCAATGAGAGACAACTGACTGACAAGTATCTGTCGATTTTGGCTGTTAGATGAGTGTTTCCACTTGGTCTCTGGGTTTCAGTGATGTCACTTTTTTTTCATACGGACGTTGAGGAGGGCGTGTAGCGCGACCGCCATAGCCCCTCTTTCTGCTGTCTAGGTTGCAGCTGGTGCGTGGAGGTGGAGCGGTAACCGACTCGAGCGCATCGAAACACTGCCGAGTTGGCGGCGACTGGCCACCGCGCCACCTCCTCGCGTCGACTGCACCCCTGGCCGCGGCAGCAGTAGGACACTGATGTGAAGCGTGCGGGACGCTCTTTTATGTAATTGGTTAATGGTCATCATCGCATTTTTTCAGTAAAATCGGATGCAAACAGTTGCAAAAGTCTGGCATGTATCTTCTCTTTTTCACATACCGTTAACAGAACTTCTATGCCTGCTGAACTATGTACTCGCAAGGAAGCTTTAATCGTTGTATGATGTTGTTAAACGCACGAGGAACAATTTAAGGCGAAAGGAAGAAAGTCTTTCAGTGCATACTTAAATGAATATTTAAAATGCTCACTTTAATTTTAGCATACCCACTGTCACATGTACCTGGGGTTCCAGCTATTCTCTGGCGGTATATGTACCCCAGGTTGTACTGTATACCACTGCTTTACTTCAGCTACTGAAAGCACTACAGACTGGTTTCGCTCAGAAGAATAACTGGATAATTCAGTCAATTAAACCACTAAACAGTAGGTTCGGATGAACGAACGAATGAATACAAGCGTCAATCAGCAGAAAAACTAAAGACTGTTTCCACATGAAGTAAAAGAATGAATAATTCAACTGATACATAAGGTTATAACCAAATTAGTCGATTGTTTTCCAACAACCGACTGAATCGATTGTTTCATTCGATTGTTGCCAACACTAGTGCTGGTTACACCATTCCACCAGCAACCCCAGTTGCCTGAGGGAAAACGCCACACTTTGTCTGTAGGACGGACACTGCTGACTACAGCAATTCAGCCGAGGCCAACTCAAGACAAAAAAAAAATACATTACGTTGGAATTATTCGAATGGAACAGAAATCCATATATCTAATGTAGAACAGAAAAAAATAATTAAAATTTCAGAAGAATAGGATGATACATTCAAGAAGAAGAGTTTCACAAACAGAGCAAGTCAGTAACAAGTTAGTCTGCTACAGCGCTTATGAAAGCAGTTATTCGGCATGACATTGATTGATAGAGTTGCTGGATGTCCTACTGAGGGATATCGTGACAAATCCAGTCCAATTGGTGCGTTAGATCACGAAACTCCCTAGCTAGCTAGAGGGTTCTTCCTATAATGTTCCTAACATTCTCCATTCTGGAGAGATCCGGCGAAATTTTTGGCCAGGGTAAGATTTGACGAGCACGAAGACAAGCAGCAAAATCTCTCGCCGTGTGTGGAAGAGCAATATCTTGCGTAAATGTGAGCCGACGATGACTTGTCATGAAGGGCAAAAAACAAGGCATAGAATATCGTCGATGTACCACTGTGCATTGCAATCAATCAGAGGGGTCCTGCTATGAAAAGAACTGGCACCACACATCATCACTCGGTTGTTACGCAATTTAAAATGCGACAGTCAAGTTCGTGTCCGACCTCTGTCCATGGAGTCTTCAGATATGCCTCCGGCCAGGAATCCAATTGACTGGAGAAGATTTGTTTTCAGTGATAAGTCCCGCTTCGAATTGAGCGCCAAACTTAGCGAAGACATGTCTGGAGACTCCCCAGACAGCGGTGTGGTTCTAGCCTGACTATCGTGCGCTATACAGCCTGACAACCAGGAGTAATGGTCTGGGGTGCCATTTCTTTTCATAACAGGACCCCTTTGGTTGTCAACCGTGGCACCCTTACAAACAGTGGTACGTCGACAATATTCTACGGCCCGTTTTGTTGTCCATTGTGGCAAGCCACCCTGGCCCTACATTTCAGCATGATGATACATGCCCCCACATGACGGGGATGTCTATTGACTGTCTTCGTGCTTCCCAAAAACTGCCTTGGCCTGCAAGGTACCCAGATCTCTCCCCAACTGAGAACGTTTGGAACAGTATGGGTCGTGCCCTCCAACCAGCTCGGTATTGTGGCGAACTGATGCGCCAGTTGGTCAGAATTTGGCACGATATTTCTTAAGATGACATTCAACAACTGTATCAATCAATGCCAAGACGAATGTCTAAGAGCCAGAGGTGGACCAATGCGTAATTGACTCGCTCAATTTGTTAATCTCTTTCTCTGGAATAAATCATCCATTTTTTTCTGAAATTATCATTTGTTTGTCTGCACATATCATCACATTTATCGATTTCCATGCCATTCAGATAATTACTTCCTGATGTGTCTCTTTTTTATCTTTTTATTTTTTTTAGGTCCTCCGTTCTATTTTCCATGTGCCCTATCCAGAAGCGCTTTTGATTGAATGACATCATAAGTTATAATATCCACTCTTTGGACTTTCATTACGAATACAGATGAAAGCCAATGTATAACTATTTGTGCTGCATATATCTCGATTACCTTTATAAACTTATCGACCTCTTCCTCGACGCTGTATTTATCGAGGTCATCACTTATAGTGTGCACAGCTGCTGCTTTGTTCTTCTTCAAAGACTTCTTCTTCAAAGACTGTGGTACCCCAGCTGTGTCAAAACGCAGGGCAGCAGGACGTAAGTAGCTTGCCCCGGCACTGCCAGGTCGTGGCGACTGGCTTTGATTTTCTGAGACAAAATTTACAACTAGCAGGGCATAAAATTTATACCTTATATCCTCACCCGTGGATGCAACTGACTTGGTCCTTATTTACGGGGGGTCTAAATTACTAGGAGACTGAGGAAGGTGACCATGGATCTGACAACTAGTAAAATAGATAATGATTTATATTCTACCAGAATTCACAAACGGTGAGCTGAGAGGATTCTTCAGTGACATTTTTAGCATTACCGACATACATGGGAGACATTGACAGAGATATCAACCAATGAATACAGGAATCAACATATGAAGTTACAGAATGACTTCACAGCAACTGCTTTACTAACGAACTGGACAGAGTTGAATTCATGAGGGAATTCTAACATGATAGAAAGAGAACTGAACCCGTGTTACAACGAACAAGATAAAGGGAACCTTGCAGTGACTACATACTAAATGGCGGAAGGTGTCCTATCGTGGCAATAGAGTGGCGAAGTCACATGCACCAAGTGTAAGCAGTGATGCCTAGATGTGAGTGATAATACTGTGCTCTGCTGAAGGTAATGAACAGGCAATTATAGCGTTGGTCAATTGAGAGCCTGGCAAAATATCTTGTGGTAGGAGGAGGGGAGAGGGAGGGAAGGGAGTTTCTGTTTCAGAGTTGCATGATGTCGGAGTGATCTCTCTCCAGGTGAGCTGGAGTCGCTGTTACAACACCCCCTGTTAAATTTTTTGTGTTGTCGTGGTCGGATAATGTGGCCGTCTAACCTCTACTTCAAACGACTGTGACATTGTGAATAAGGGCTGTTTGGTTTTGATCGCTACGGAAGTTGTTTCAGTAGGATATTGCCTGGTCAATAACATTATCTTGAAATAACAGAGATTTTGCATTAATTAAGCTCACAAAAACTTTGCACAAAGTGAATTTATATATTCTCATTGCATTCTAAATGCAGACAGTCCCTACCACTGTCATATTTCTATTCACGTTTAATCTCAACACTAATCGAATGAACTGAAATACCGTCACACACTGTTCTAATAATTTGCATATGTTATCCTCAGAGTGCCGTCCACTGGACCGTTCAGTGGGTGCGAACGCGTGATATCGGCACTCCATATTTATAAACACTTTTCGGTAGAAACACAAATTTCCCAATTCGTTACAAATAATTTTAAAACGGGGAGAGCCACAGCTAAAACACTTATACATGATGCAATACAACAGCTGTTTAAATGAAGGCATTAAAACTATTAAAGTATAAAACTGAGTGAAAAGTCTAACAATCCGCCGTAGCTGTATTTATTTAAGTCTGTTACAGACCCACACAACCAGCCTCGCAACTTAGGTTTCTTCTTCTGGTGCATATCTGTACACAAAATTTTATAAACTGATGCTTTGATAATCGGGAAATGAACTTATCTCAGATGTCTTAAAATACTGAGTGAATAACCTTAAGCAAGGAAGAAAATTTTACACACCTAGATAGGAAACTACGTGTGGATCACGGACGCCCGACAAAGAGCGGGAGTATACGTATTTAATAAGTAAGATCTGTAGTTTCATACCAAAAGAATGTTACGTACAAATGCTACGTCGTATGACGTGGGAAGTTGTTACAGAATGCCGCAGAGTAACAGTTGACATGGCCAGGCAAATTTCTCAGCTCTCCTCAATTCATAAAAACCCTCAACAATCATTAATGTACAGTCTAAAAAACTATGGAATGGCAACTGGGATCAGAAACTAAACAGTGAATCAGTTACTAAAATGAAAAAGAAATGGGCATGATCCCATGTAATGTAGAACAACTACCGAAAACGGGACTTACATGTGTTAAAATCACAGCACTTTACCAATTAAAAAATATTCCTGTCATTCTACGCCAAGAAACAGACGATCCCCGCCCATAAATGTATGGTGAAAAGGAATTTCGAATATCTGCCATATGAAGTAAGTAAGAAGATTTTTGCATTTCCTGAAAAAAATGTTCTAGTGCACTCACTGTATTTTGCTTCTGGGGCCCTCATGTAGTGAACTCATCTACCATTTAATTTTCACTGTTAACCTACAAGCTGTTTACTCATTTATCTTTTTCCTGTTTTCTGTTTACCATTACTCATACCCATTAACTGTCTATTATTACCCATTTAAAATTTACCATCACTCATTTAATGCTACTGATTTACCGTTACACATTTGCCATTATTGTTACCAGTTTACCACGTAGCTTCACTGTTTACTATTACCCTCCTAGCAATTTCCATTTATCATATAGCACCACTCACACTGGTAAATGTTCCAGTAACTGATACACCATAGCAGCTGCTAGAAAATCTTAGAAATTTCCCTGAGCACTTTCTAGAAAATATCCAGTTCGAAGACAGTTGATTCCACTGTGTGACTGCATGATTTAGCATTATTGGCAGAAGAAGACAAGGGTCTTGAACTGAAAGGTAAAGTTACTATGCTACAATGCTCTCACTACAATATTTCAATGACTGAATGGGTGTAATTGAAAGTAGTTCCCTTATTTCTTGGATAACTGAAAGTACTAAAGAACCAATGTAATGACTGGTATTAATGTGTTGTATGGACAGCACATGTTAGCATTATCAGCAGAAGATGACAAACTTCTTTCACTCCAAGTAGCATAAGGATATTGCAATACATGGCATTATCTGCAAAATATATCAACCATTTAGTACTGTAAGATAAATGTTAAATGGGTAATGTTAAATGGTAAACACTAAGTAGGAAATTAACAATAGGTGACAGTAAACAGTAAAAGAGTAACGATAAATGGGTAATGATAAATGAGTAATGGTAAACAATAAATGGGTTATGCCAAATGGGTATAGAGTAATGGAAAATGGGCAGCGGGTAACAGGTAAGGGTATATAATGAATGGTAAATGAAAACAGTAAACAGAAAATGACAAATAGGTAACAGTAAATAAGTGACAATAGAGAGTAAGTAGCTAGTAGTAAACAATAAATTACTTTTGGCTAATGGGTAGTGGGGAAGAGCTAATGGATAATATGTAAAAGGTAGAGGGGTAATGGGTAATGAGTTACATGTAAGGGTTAGAGGCAAGCGGTAATGGTAGCAGCGTGAACACCCATATGGTAAAGGTTCCCAGTGAGAACCACACTGTCACTGTGACTAGCAAGAGCAACGAAAGCTTTCAAGAAAAGTCACAAAAACCTCTTAAAATGTTTTAATAAAGCTGGATAAAACATTACAAAATAGTAGACTAGTTTCTAAAGAGCAGATTGTTTATAAAAGCATTTTAAATTAGCATCGAATCAAAAATTATTTACACGAATTGCGAACTTAAATTGGTCGTTCAGCCCATGAGAAATCTAAGTGCGTCCACATTTGGCACGTGACACATTTAACACACACTTCTCCACAAGTGTCTTCAAAGAACTTCTCCTTGCCCAAGTCTGGTCTATCCCTGATGAAAACTTGGATCATTTCATGGGTGGAATGTGCTTTTACTGCAGGCTTTTCATCTCCCCACGCTTGCCTACTAACCATTCTCCAGCCCTTGAAAAACTCAACGACCTCTTCTTGACAGCACTTTCGTCAAGTGATGTGCTCAGCCGATCCGTGCAGGGCGTTCAGTGAAGAGACTGATGCTTGCAGCTTTGCATCCCTGTGTACTGATCCTCTACTTAATGTTGGGGAGAGGAGATACATCGTAAAGCTGTATTTGAAGTCCCCAAGGAACGCAGCGGTGTTTGAGTGAGGGCCCATACTTAACAAACACCCCCCAAGAAAGCTGACCCCTATCACAGATAACCTAAGTACGTGGGTGACAAAATACGTGTTTCTAAATGTTGCTTTGGATTCTACTTTCCATATACTACTGCAAAATTAGTTTGAACTAACCATAAGGATGTAAAAAGAAACCATTTTTTCACAAATCTATCAATGATTTGTAGTCTATAACAAACACCAGTCCGCACAATAACAGGCGTTGCATCCACTGTACCTGAAAGGAAACCTACAGCTGCTCACTGGTATCTTCTGTCACCAAGTGGTACCTGACCACCAGCCTGCAGCACTTCCCGTACCCCTTTAGGGAGGGATGCTCATATTTACACCTCTTCCCATTGTTGCACCTTCTCCTCAACGTAACATTCACACGTTACACTAACCATTGCTGAACTGTTTAGAAACGGAGTAAATGTTATGACAACATATGTTATGATGTTGGCTGTCCTAATCAATGTTATATTATACGATACGTAATCTCTATACAAAGTGTGTCAGAAACAGCTTGAAAAGCTTGTAAGGGTTTTGTAGCGTAGATTATGCTGGGAAATAATTCTTACGAAAAATATTAGTTACAATGCGCCGCTTCCAAGTGAATTAGCTTTGAAGTTCCTCAATCCGGACGTTGCGAGCGCATATTAAGCGGCCAGCGAGAGATGGTTTTGCTAAACGTGTTCTTCGTTTAGTTTCCTAAAGCGGAACAAGACAGCGACACAAAATTGGACATTAGTCGGTAGTAAGGATCAAAACCGAGCCAAAAGCTCAGCAGTCTCTTCTGCTACTATTGACACTATGAGGGGAACTGACACTAACTGTATCCGGCGGGCCTTGTGCCTTTGCACGCAACGGCCTGATTGGTTAACTTCAGTTCTCATTAACTTGGAAACGGCACGACGCAACGAAACTTTTCCTTAAAGGTTAACTATCAGCACAACTTACCCTGCAACACCATTACAAGCTTTGTAGACTGTTCCCGAACAAAACGTACAAAAAGAAATGTTCTGATTGATTCACTGACTCATCATCGCCCAGCCCAAATCGCTAAGTATAGAAACTCGACATTTGGAAACCGTGTTTGATCCTGTACTGCAGGCTGGGAAGAGATTTTTCGAAACTCCACCCCTAAGGGAGTGAAATACGACAACTGAATGTATTGTAGGCATTGATTTTTTAGCGAGATGACGGCATTGATCGACCTCTCAGCTGGCAAGATATTTGTGAAAGTAGGTGCTCAAGACATCACAGTAGATTTAATCACTGCAGTAAAGAGCTGTGAAAAGTTTTGCTAGGGAGTGAAGGTGAAATTCGTCAATGATGTTGACCGGAAAAATGAGGATAATTTGAGGACTAATCTGCCATTTGTCATCAATGAGTAGGTGCATGAGTCTCTCTCCAAGTTTCACTGCGAACTCAACTAGGGAAAGTACTGAATGCCTTTATTACTGTTTTCGAAGGACGTCCTGGTATTATCAGCCAGTATGAGTGTTAACCTTCATAAAACCATCTGCCATACTTCCTACATTGATATCGGGACAGAGTCTGGCGATTAGAAAAAAGATCATAAACAATCATAAACATAAATTTAATGGTCAGAACACAAATCTTTGTTACAATTTAAATATATCCTTATACGGGAGACTGAATACCTAATTCTGGCAGCTACTTGCTAGCATATCCTGAATCTGGTAGAGTTAAGGGGCTGTATCCCTACGAAGATTTGCCGGCCGAAGTGGCCGTGCGGTTAAAGGCGCTGCGGTCTGGAACCGCAAGACCGCTACGGTCGCAGGTTCGAATCCTGCCTCGGGCATGGATGTTTGTGATGTCCTTAGGTTAGTTAGGTTTAACTAGTTCTAAGTTCTAGGGGACTAATGACCTCAGCAGTTGAGTCCCATAGTGCTCAGAGCCATTTGAACCTACGAAGATTTAAAAAAGTCCCACCAATGAGCTGTAAGCGTTTAGGGGCTTCATGCACCATGCAGCAATATAATTAATTAATGGAATTGATTTTTGTGTTCGTAGTATTTAGTGAGCATATGCGTATTTGCTTCTTTCGTGTTAATCTAAAATACTATAGGCGAGATGCAAGTTACTGTTGGAACAATGTGGTCACAGTTAATTGAAAGTAAATGTTAAGCATTCTGAAGCATTTTATGTCATTGCTAACACCGTTAGGATGAGTTAATTTGTGTATTTGTAGTTTGGGGATTCTATTTGATTTTTCTTAAAGAAGGGTTGATTCGATGAAATGTGTATATAGGATTACTGTCTTGTTTTAAATTCCATGAATTATTCCTGAGCCACGATACGCTACTGCTGTGTCAAGTGTTACTGGCTCTGTGCAGGAGTTCAACGTGTCGATGGAGGGAAAAAAAAGATGTTTTGTTTCTGACTCAGGACACGTGCAAACTATATGCACAAATCAGTCAGCTAAGATGAGGGAAAAGCAACTATAATTTTTTCTGTTGTGTGCAGAGGTGAAAACATTAAATTGTAAGTGGTTCATTGTAGCTTCTAATGTTTCATGTTGAGAAATGTCAGATCAGTGACATTAGCAACAATCAATTGGGCAATCGTTTAACTTTGGATGTTTTGTGGAGGACAATCTACCAAAATACGGTTCGTGAAGTGATTCCGAAAGACATTTTGACTCACTTTCTGGCATCGTACGACTCGTTGGCGTAATGGAGTGTGAACAGTGCAAATAAGTGCCTAGGCTGCTATACAAAGGCTTGGTCCGTAAGGTAACGTCTGTTAGAACTCCTCCAAACTAGAACACTGCATCTTACGAGGCATGTTCTGTCCACATCGATGTGCTTGGTTGTCCATGAACATTTTCCATTACTGAAGTGTCACTCAATCAATCGAATGAACACAGTTTGGGGAACGTAGGGAACTACATGACTGTTATGACTGACTGTCATTTTAAGATATTTGAATCCAGCGTGACAGCGGCACAGCACTGTTCTGTTGAGTGGAAAATACTCGTTTGCGGATTAGTAGCTTGTGTGTAGATGCCAAGCACTTCCATGACACGACGCCAGCGTTACACCGCTGAGGTGGTTAGAATACAGCCTATTTGGTATTCGCCACCAGCTACCGATGGAGCTTATCGCTCGCTTCATTTCACAAATGTTAGACACAAGTATATCCATGGGCATTAAACTTTACTGTAGCTAAGGGAACATTGTCTACACGTTGAGTGCAACGCAGTTCAAAAACCAAACTAGGCAAAGGTGCCGTAATCAAATGCCATATTCTTTTCCAAGTGAGGATATAATTATGTTTGAGTATACCCACTAGAACATACATTCTTGAGCAGCTCAAATATATTGTTCGCGTTCTTTTTGAGCACTTCTGGGTAATAACGTTGTAAAATAACGAAATACTTTTTTCAAGAAGAACATTGTCTTTTATTGATGTAATCTTTGTTGCACAATCTTGTTTGTTTCACGTTCTGCTGCTCTTGAGTAGGGCCACATTCATGCCATCGTCTAGGAAACCGACGTTCTGGTTCATCAACAGGAGCTTCGTTCACCCAGCAAACGTAACCTAGAATAATATTATAAAAACGAATATTAACGGATTGAAGCATCATTCGTACAGTTCAGCTGGTTTCCTGTAGAAATTGGGCGAATGCTGGGACGTAGGCAATCCACCACAAATTAGTAGGCGTACAATCATGGTGGCAGAAAAAAGGAAAAGTTATGTATCCTGCCAGCCGCCTCGAATAGTGACAATTGCAACAATACTTTTGCTACGCTTCCTGAGTTGTGTGTCCAAACCATACCATCAATATTTATGATTTATTTTTTACATATTAGTGAGTATGTGTTATTCTTCTGTGTAGTCGTGCAGGTAGGTAGAATGTTGCTACGTTCACTTGTCACAGTGATTTTCATTTATGTAAATTCGTTGATTTGACTGAAGGTGTTAAAAGCATGATTCGTGTGACTTTTTTCTATTCATGAATTCAGCTAGGAAGACCATAAATACGTACTATAGCTTAGCTGCTATGTATCTCCGTAAAGTCGCCGATTTACCTTTTGGAAATATTCATGTAAAGACACTTTATTTCAGTGTGAATGAGATTAAGCGTAAAGTTGCACTGCAAAGAACTTGATCCGTTGTCACCTCTTCATACTGTTGCCTAAGCGCTTTTGAATAGTTTACATGAACTATCTCATGGATACCCATTTGTCTGTGTGTCATATCTCCAAACATTTTGTTACATAAAGACGTATGTCGACATCAGGGGCTGAACAATATACCGATTTTTCTTAATGTATTTGTTAATACGTATTTCATTCAGGAAGTAATCTGTATAGACCAGTAGATCCCACAGCTTATTAAGTCACATTGCTGGATGAATTTCATTTATCTTTTGTCTACTTGATGTATCAGACAGAAGTCTTCTGTCTGAACTCTGTCTCGCATTTCCTTTGGAAGAAGCAAGACACGATTGGCACTGTGCGACCGCTCAGATTTAATCACGATATTACATACCAGTCATCGCACGAGAGTGGTGTAATTTATTTGTGAGAGACCCATTTCACTGGAATGTAAAAAACTGAGATAAAGGTTATGCTAACGCATTTATTATTTGTTCTATGTGAACCTATAATGACCTGAAACATCGTGGCAGATAAAACTGTGTGCCGGACCGAGAAATTTACACAGTTTTAACCTGCCAGGAAGTTTCATATCAGCGTACACTCCACTGCAGCGTGAAAATCTCATTCTATAATGACCTCATTGACTAACGGTGCATCGTGTCTGTTTTTAAAGGTAAATTACGTAAATGCTGTTGCTGTTCACTCTACGTAACTGCACGAACTAACAGGGAAAATAAATCACCAAAAGCTATATTGTCACAGATACTTATCGTATAATCGGATGCTGTAACTGACCTGTATAGAAACACCGTATAAGAGTTGAGAACGGTTGTTACGTTAAACTAATTTAACTGCTAAAACTGTAGTATCTGTGGCAATGATACTACTACAACGCCGCGCCAACACAAGTTTGGCAGCCCGTCGTCTGCCGAGCACAGTGCACTCTAGCAGGCTGTGCACCTTGACAGAACTGGACTGTGCCTCGTTCACTTCTTAGCTAGATTTCAACCTAGACAGACGCACTTTCATAATCGGCACTCAGCCAGTTCTGTTTGCATTGATTCTCTGAGGAGGGCCCATCAGGCTTAGTCCCTGAGAATATGTTGTGTTCGTTATAGCCGTAGCTGCAGTCCTACAAACTACTGAAGATAAGTAATTTTCATTGTACTGTGTATTTATTGAATAATAATCCTTCTCTCTAACAGAGTGCCGTACCACATCTTATTGCAGCCTTGGCTCATTCAGCTCCTATCAACTCGGCCTCCTACTTATTTGCATTTAGTAACGAGCTGAAAACACCCACGCGTTTTGTGCCTCTAAACAGTGAGACACAGTAAAAACTTACTTAAATTTGTATGTCTCGTTATACACAATAACTCTGAGATAATTTAATGAGGAGAATTATTTATTTATTAAGTAATTATCTGAAGCCCTCCCTCAAAGAAGGTTGTGTATCACACATTTCGCAGATTTGAGTTTTTACTGGAGTACAGTGGTACATCACATATGACGTGCTACCTTTGCAAACGATGTCTCTTTTTCTGATTACAAGTTGAGCTATTTATAGTTGTAAAGTTGACTATCCTAGAAGAACATTGTATATCAATGAAAATGGCGGTAGTGGCTGACGTAAGCTTCACTTCAAAGGATATTGTATCGTTAAATAAAATCACAGAAAGGAAAACAGATCAACCAAATTGGAAGCAGAATGTCAACAAAAACAGCAGAAACAGTAGAAAATTTTTGCATTTCTACAGCTGCTACAGACGTGTCTTGAAAACTACATCGAAAGTGGTGCGTATAAGAACGTTGTATTCTCATTATAACGCAAAACTTGTACACTAGAATAATTTGTTTAGTCTGCCCGTTGTTTTGGGAAATAAACCTATACTCCCTTGTTTTGACAGGATATTTTAGAACAGTAGAGCATAAGTTCATTGTTTTGGGGCACAGCTTTCTGCCTTGGGGCCGTACTTTTACATTAACATAGAAAAAAGAAGAGTAATTAATGTCATGATTACCTATGAATGGAAGCATGCAATACCCGAATCTTGTTTCATCTTTCCTTACAAAGTAAATGAGGCAGAGTGATTTTGCTGCTGTCAGTGTTCTTGGAGTAATTATGAAGTAAGACCTAAAGTTGGAAAGCACTAGTTACATGGTTGAATATTAGTTCAGATGACCCAGATACATGGCATCTGTGTCTTACGTTTGTCATAATGTCATTCAACCTTGGGTATGTTATTCTCTGCTAAAAACGAATGAGAAAATCAATCTCAAGTGCGACCTTCTAAATACGTTGCAAGTCTCAGCCGTGGTCAAAGTAGTGTCGTGTGTATTTGTGAGTGTATTATGTCGGAGCTAAGCGAAATCGATCATACGAAAATTGTTGGTGCTCGTATGGTAAGTGCACACTCTGTTGTACGGTATAAAGAACTTCTTCCCCGAACTGCCAGGATAGTCAGAGCCTTGTAGAATATGAGTAAACATCTTAAAGTAACATACAGGCAATTTTATGTGAACTTATCTTATCACTCAAGAGTTCAATTTATTTTCCTTCTGTTTTTTTTTTTCTTTACTTTCCTGGTGTTTCTTGCCCTGTATTGAACTAGTTCGTTTTAGTTTGGAAGCTAATTAAATAAATGCATTGTACTATCTCAGTATGGCAGATAATATTCTCTTAACTTTTTCCATTTTTTGTCAATATAACCGAATATTAATATTTTTTATTTCATTTCACAATGAACTTTTACAGACTATGCAACCTTCTTCCACCGAAAACTGCGTAAAAATTATGATAACTTTCTAAGTATTGTAATAAAACCTAAAAACGTGTTACTGTTCTATAATAAATACTGTATCACTTGCCACACGTTTCAAAATGTATAAGTAAACAATACGAAAGAAAACAACAGATA
This sequence comes from Schistocerca americana, assembly GCF_021461395.2. Taxonomy (NCBI): domain Eukaryota; kingdom Metazoa; phylum Arthropoda; class Insecta; order Orthoptera; family Acrididae; genus Schistocerca; species Schistocerca americana. The sequence goes on along the minus strand of NC_060121.1, from coordinate 739,109,705 downwards.
TTTTTACTTCCTGAAAAATTATGATATTCTAAAGTGCAACCTTCATATAAACGAATAAGACGTCAAAAATTAATCAGCGGACGTCCCAACTGGTGTATTATGTGCCTTCTGCCACATCTCTGGCAAAATTCAAATCTAGCAGTTAATCTAGACGTGAATATGAGAGGGGCCCTAAGAATCAAGAAAACTAGCAAAAAAGCCGAAGCTCGATTCTTGCGGCATATCGAACGACAGAAATGAGAATTCAAGTTGTGTAGTGCGGCTTACGGGAGAATGGGAAGTGATGGCAGCCCCTGGCCGTTACTCACTGAGTTATGACTCCCCGCTGGTTCCGGTATTGAGCTGCCCCCTGCCGGTGGTTGCCCTCACCAAGGGGGCGCTACAAGTAAACATTCGCCACACTCGTACGGCAACCATTCACTGCGGGACGTAAATGAACAACCCGCATCCCCTCCATCACTTCCACCTAAAAAGTAAAAATTTCCAAGTTCCAAAACATGTTTCACATACATTAAATTCTTCCTAAACTTCATCCTGTGACGTAATTCTTCATGATTCATGCAACAATGAAGGATGCATGTGCTGTAGCCTGTAAACTATTTAGCAACACAGAGGACTATAAACATCTTTTATTCGTAACTTGTTAGTAAAAGGCATGCTGGGTGGTTTTCTGTCCTTTGGAGGAAAATCGGAGATGAATATGAAGTATATCTTCGAAAGATTAGGGGAATTAGATTGAAGTTCCGAATTTATTCCTCAGGTCATATTTTGTGTGTTAACGATGTGTTGCATGCTTGCATTCGATTTTGCGAAAATTGCACATAAAAATGGTTCAAATGGCTCTGAGCACTATGGGACTCAACTGCTGAGGTCATCAGTCCCCTAGAGCTTAGAACTACTTAAATCCAACTAACCTAAGGGCATCACACACATCCATGCCCGAGGCAGGATTCGAACCTGCGACCGTAGCGGTCGCGCGGTTCCAGACTGTAGCGCCTAGAACCACTCGGCCACAACGGCCGCCAAAAATGACCAACACTTCATCAAATAAAAAGGAAGAGTGGTTTGATCTCTGTACTGTCTTCACTGACATTACTGATCTTTTCGTGTACATGTAGCAATCTACTGTCTACTTCACTCACTCTGTTTCAATGTATTCTTCATTGTGCTTGATACAGGTATTTCAGTCTACAGTAACCAACTGCCACTTCGGCCGGCTGCACATAAAAGATATAGTGTAAAAATGAAATGAAATTGTCATGAAGTGTACTAATATGTTTCGATATGCAAATGAGCAGCATTTCAGCACAGAGAAGATAGTAGAAACGCCATCTACAGTCTGTATACAGGAAAATATTACGCAGTTAAATGTTGGTTGTGTCAAGATCAAGTCACATATCATGTAACAAGGAGCTGCATCTACCAGCATGTGATGGAATCTGACAGTAGCAGGAATGAAGTCAGTCAGAATTACAATTTATAGTTACACGGTATTGCTGCTTGCATTGCTCTCGATCTATGGATTCAGTAGGTCATACTCAACGTAATACATAATCTCGATGGTCCATGCAAATGGTCCCTGAGTGGGCAGACATATTATTCCTTCGACTGTGAAGAATTGTACAGCTACATCTCCTACCATCGGTCAGGAAATTGTTTGCAGCAAGACAAATATCCACAAGTAAGTTATGATGACGTATGAAGTACCTCAGACTGTCAGCACAGCAATTGTTGTTGCAGTTTACCATGATGTGGCACCAGAGAGACGCGGCCTGATGCTGGAGCACCCAGTGAGAGGCACCACAAAGAATTTTGAGACGAATCCCAGTACTGCGAACAGCATCACGATGCACATATAGGTGCGTGGAGGTTCTAAGCAGAGCAAACGTTGCCAGATTGGATCCATCACACAGGTCCAGCATCCGACGAGACGGTATGCTGTGCAATTTAGCCTCTAATTTGGACAGCAGCAGCAACAAATCTGCTGTGGTATGATCGGTGGTTGTGCCCATCTTCAAAGACTCCATGAAACATGATTTTGCAGCAAAATACCACACCACTGCCTGTTGTCCATGCTGCCCCGACGTGTTTCGATTCAGAACTCTCACCCACTGATAACATGTAGTCATGGGCTGCTGAGAATCCGACAAGCAAGTACACGCCAGCCACTATGATTGATTTACGCTGGCACAGAGATGAACCAAAAGGGAATGAGCGAGGCCTGCCTGCATCCTTGAACTGACCTCAGGTCACCTCAATGTTGAAACGGGTTAGGGCCATTGTTGCTGCCAGAGGTGTCAGTACTGGTGCTCAGCTCCACAACCCCCACAACCACCTATATACTTAATCATGTATACCTGTTACTTGATTGCACCCGTGATCTAGGGGTAGCGTCTTTGATTCATAATCAAAACGTCTTTGGTCCCGGGTTCGATCCCCGCCACTGCCTAACTTTGATAAATGATCAGCATTGGCGGCCGAAGACTTCCGGCATAAGAAGTCAGCCTCATTCTGCCAACGGCCTTGTCAAAGAGGGCGGAGGAGCGGATAGAAGATCAGGGCACTCTCTTGTCCTAAGGGTGAGAAATTGCCCCTAAGGGTGGAAGAATCAGCAATGATCAACGACATGAGGATGCAGAAGGCAATGGAAACCACTGCATTAAAGACACGTAACGTGTATCCACAGGACATGTGGCCTGTATTTGAAGAAGTGTCATGATGACCTCTCCATTGGCAAAAGATTCCGGAATAGTCCCCCATTCGGATCTCTGGGAGGGGACTGCCAAAGGGGAGGTTACCATGAGAAAAAGATTGAATAATCAATGAAAGGATAACGTTCTACGAGTCGGGGCGTGGAATGTCAGAAGCTTGAACGTGATAGGGAAACCAGAAAATCTGAAAAGGGAAATGCAAATGCTCGATCTAGATATAGTAGGGGTCAGTGAAGTGAAGTGGAAGGAAGACAAGGATTTCTGGTCAGATGAGTATCGGGTAATATCAACAGCACCAGAAAATGGTATAACAGGTGTAGGATTCGTTATGAAGAGGAAGGTAGGGCAGAGGGTGTGTCACTGTGAACAGTTCAGTGACAGGGTTGTTCTAATCAGAATCGACAGCAGACCAGCACCGACAACGATAGTTCAGGTATACTTGCAGACGTCGCAAGCTGAAGATGAACAGATAGAGAAAGTGTATGAGGATATTGAAAGGATAATGCAGTATGTAAAGGGGGACGAAAAATCTAATAGTCACGTGCGACTGGAATGCAGTTGTAGGGGAAAGAGTAGAAGAAAAGGTTACAGGAGAATATGGGCTTGGGACAAGGAATGAAAGACGAGAAAGAATAGTTGAGTTCTGTAACAAGTTTCAGCTAGTAATAGTGAATACCCTGTTCAAGAATCACAATAGGAGGAGGTATACTTGGAAAAGGCCGGGAGATACGGGAAGATTTCAATTAGATTACATCATGGTCAGACAGAGATTCCGAAATCAGATACTGGATTGTAAGGCGTACCCAGGAGCAGGTATAGACTCAGATCACAATATAGTAGTGATGAAGAGTAGGCTGAAGTTAAGACATTAGCCAGGAAGAATCAATACGCAAAGAAGTGGGATACGGAAGTACTAAGAAATGACGAGATACGTTTGAAGTTCTCTAACGATATAGATACAGCAATAAGGAATAGCGTAGTAGGCAGTACAGTTGAAGAGAAATGGACATCTCTAAAAAGGGCCATCACAGAAGTTGGGAAGGAAAACATAGGTACAAAGAAGGTAGCTGCGAAGAAACCATGGGTCACAGAAGAAATACTTCAGCTGATGGATGAAAGGATGAAGTACAAACATGTTCCGGGAAAATCAGGAATACAGAAATACAAGTCGCTGACGAATGAAATAAATAGGAAGTGCAGGGAAGCTAAGACGAAATGGCTGCAGGAAAAATGTGAAGACATCAAAAAAGATACGATTGTCGGAAGGACAGACTCAGCATACAGGAAAGTCAAAACAACCTTTGGTGACATTAAAAGCAACGGTGGTAACATTAAGAGTGCAACGGGAATTCCACTGTTAAATGCAGAGGAGAGAGCAGATAGGTGGAAAGAATACATTGAAAGCCCCTATAAGGGTGAAGATTTGTCTGATGTGATAGAAGAAGAAACAGGAGTCGATTTAGAAGAGATAGGGGGTCCAGTATTAGAATCGGAATTTAAAAGAGCTTTGGAGGACTTACGGTCAAATAAGGCAGAAGGGATAGATAACATTCCATCAGAATTTCTAAAATGATTGGGGAAAGTGGCAACAAAACGACTATTCACGTTGGTGTGTAGAATATATGAGTCTGGCGATATACCATCTGACTTTCGGAAAAGCATCATCCACACAATTCCGAAGACGGCAAGAGCTGACAAGTGCGAGAATTATCGCACAATCAGCTTAACAGCTCATGCATTGAAGCTGCTTACAAGAATAATATACAGAAGAATGGAAAAGAAAATTGAGAATGCGCTAGGTGACGATCAGTTTGGCTTTAGGAAAAGTAAAGGGACGAGAGAGGCAATTCTGACGTTACGGCTAATAATGGAAGCAAGGCTAAAGAAAAATCAAGACACTTTCATAGGATTTGTCGACCTGGACAGAGCGTTCGACAATATAAAATGGTGCAAGCTGTTCGAGATTCTGAAAAAAGTAGGGGTAAGCTATACGGAGAGACGGGTCGTATACAATATGTACAACAACCAAGAGGGAATAATAAGAGTGGACGATCAAGAACGAAGTGCTCGTATTAAGAAGGGTGCAAGACAAGGCTGTAGCCTTTCGCCCCTACTCTTCAATGTGTACATCGAGGAAGCAATGATAGAAATAAAAGAAAGGTTCAGGAGTGGAATTAAAATACAAGGTGAAAGGATATCAATGATACGATTCGCTGATGACATTGCTATCCTGAATGAAAGTGAAGAAGAATTAAATGATCTGCTGAACGGAATGAACAGTCTAATGAGTACACAGTATGGTTTGAGAGTAAATAGGAGAAAGACGAAGGTAATGAGAAGTAGTATAAATGAGCACAGCGAGAAACTTAACATCAGGATTGATGGTCACGAAGTCAATGAAGTTAAGGAATTCTGCTACCTAGGCAGTAAAATAACCAATGACGGACGGAGCAAGGAGGACATCAAAAGCAGACTCGCTATGGCAAAAAAGGCATTTCTGGCCAAGAGAAGTCTACTAATATCAAATACCGGCCTTAATTTGAGGAAGAAATTTCTGAGGATGTACTTCTGGAGTACAGCATTGTATGGTAGTGAAACATGGACTGTGGGAAAATCGGAACAGAAGAGAATCGAAGCATTTGAGATGTGGTGCTATAGACGAATGTTGAAAATTAGGTGGAGTGATAAGGTAAGGAATGAGGAGGTTCCACGCAGAATCGGAGAGGAAAGGAATACGTGGAAAACACTGATAAGGAGAAGGGACCGGATGATAGGACATCTGTTAAGACACGAGGGAATGACTTCCATGGTACTAGAGGGAGCTGTAGAGGGCAAAAACTGTAGAGGAAGACAGAGATTGGAATACGTCAAGCAAATAATTGAGGACATAGGTTGCAAGCGCTACTCTGAGATGAAGAGTTTAGCACAGGAAAGGAATTCGTGGCAGGCCGCACCAAACCAGTCAGTAGACTGATGACCAAAAAAAAATCCCACCATGTGGTGGACCCTTCCTCCCCCTCCTCCTCCTCCTCCTCCTCCTCCTCCCCCTCCCCCTCCTTATTTTTCGTCCTGGTGTAGTTGAGAGAACTCGCTTATGGATTATACAGCTCTTTAAGAGAAAGCTTGTGTTTCTACAGGAATTTGTGAGGTATCAGTATCAAAGAGCTGCGCCACTTGATGTTTTGCCCAACAGGAAGTAAACAGTGGGGCAAGTGGGTGGGTAGGGGGGGGGGGCGACTGGAAGGAGGATACGTGGGGAGATGGCTTCTCACAGCATCCTATGCTGGTGGTAATGTGGACTAACTCAGTCGTTATCTGCACAGCAGAGCGAGCACATAGAGCAGCTGCTTCCACTGACCTGGTATGGAAGATGCATGTTTTGTAACACAACAACAAGTGATGGTGGTATCAAAGGGATGCGGGCACCTGATGCTTTGTTCGACAGGAAGTAGCCCCTTGAGAGGGGTTGACGCACGTGTGGACGTCCAGTCCTGCCGTGGCTGGAAGTCATGGCACGTGGTGCTGTCAAGGTGATGCAGCTGGCGTTTGTGTACGCGAAGACTCAATGTGGCAGCCGGAGCGCCCCCAGGACATCTGCCCTGCTGGTGGTGCAAAGACGCAGTCACAAGGTTATTAATAGTGTAAATACTATCGGTGAGTTATGTTGACGTCGATTTCGTGACATTATTTCTTGTGTGTTCGGAAAAACGTGTCGTAAACTGTGTAAATATTCCACACATTGCCTTGTGAGCCACAAATTGTTCACATAAACAATATTCCACACACTGCAATCAATTTCCTGATAGAATCTTGAAAAAAATAAATAAACTATATTGTATACACTGACTTATATCCCCAAAATCGTGCTAAATAAAAAAAAATATTCCACATATTGCCTTGTCTGTCAGAAATTTGCTAAACAATTTTCCCTATCTTGCATTTGATTTCCCGCCAAATATCCAACCAACAAATATTTCCAGAATGGGTGGAGCAGTAACCACCAATAGGATGTAAGGAAACTGCCTCATGAGTGGATACAGATTTCATTAATTTGATAGAATGCAGGGGGACAGGGGAAAGTGACATAGAACTGAACAATAGGTTAATGAGAGGGGAGAGGGGGAGGAATGGGGATTTCCCAGTGGGGAAGAAGTGGGGTGGCAAAGTAAAATGGCTCAGAACTCTCATTGAAAAGTGCACAAAATTGAAAAAGTGACATAGTAGCAGCTGGTGAAGGGGAAGGTGGAAGGGGCCATGTGCTGGGTGCGAGAACCTATAACATCAGGGGAGTGGTAAATTAATTGATAAATTAATTAATTAATTAGATATCAGTTTGATATAAAGTACCATAGAACACACTTTACCCTACTACGTCTGTCACGTACTTGTGTTAATGCACTCCAGCTCACTTCCCTCTGAAGGAGCTACTCAAAGATAACAGCCTGGCCAGGACTGCAGGAAACGCATCAGAATCAAAAACCTGAGGCAGAAGCCTCCTGCTTGGCTAAAACAGGGACCGAGATGTCCATGCTGCATGTCTAACCCACGAGCAGAGACAATGCCTGCACTTCCTACAGCACACGACTGCCTTGGCGATCACAGTCGCTCTGCTTAACTCTGCATACACTGGTTGCTCCCTCTGCTTAAGGAAGGTAAACACGTACCTGCGAATCTAGCTAACATGTGGAACACTGACACACATTATCGACGACTATCATTTAATAAACTTGTTGCAGTTGTTAGTGAAGGTAATAAATAATCTATAATTTTCCCGAAAGAAACTGTCTTTAAGTTACATAAGGCGTCCATATCGACAACTTTTCCTCTAAATAAAAATTCAACTCAACTTCCTGTTTTCATATCTGTTGAAGATATAGTATCCTGAAATCACCCCCTCTATATCGTATATTATCGCAAGAAACAGTCATGACTCCTTTGAAAATATAGACATTGAATCTGGGATCAATAATAGTGAGACAGCTCTGGCAACAATGATTACCGACACGGAAACGTTCAGTAGGCTGCAAGGTAGTGACAGGAATATTTCCGTGGTGGGAAGGCAGAAGCTGGGTGTGTTCTGCCACGTGGGAACATCTAAGAAACTATTTCGAGGATGAGTAGCTGCTACTCTGTCGAAGACCAACGTTGAAAATGCAGTAGCGGTGCACTGACTATACCACTGTCCATTGTATTCTTGAAACGAAGTCTCAGACGTAGAGTGAAGTAGTGGCGGATGGACAGGAAAATGTCCTGCACGACGAAAGCGCCACATAGTCGAGTTTAGTAATAAGTATTTCATCTAAGTAACAGTAAAACAGACTTCTGTTAATTATGTACATTATGCTTGAAAACACCGAAACAGAGGCACGCCCCACCTACAGAATATCTGCAAACGATTCTCAGAATTCTTGCAGTTATCATGGATGACCTGATAACGAAGTAATTTAAGAAATTTCACGCCAATTAAAGCCTTTGATTGTTTGCTTTTGTCTGCTGTGGCATTTGCCTTGCAGTGAAAGGGGCTAACAACATCGAAAGATGGCCTGTGCGTCTTCAGCAGCCGACACAGACAACCCTCACCCCCTGGGATAGCTGAAGTGTTCGCTAACGACTTCGTTTACAAGAACTCAGAAAATACTTGAGACTGTCTTACTGAGAGAGAAGTGTCGTCCAGCTAACAGACAGAGCGGAAAATTCTGCAATAAACCTTTCACTACCATAGACGACCTGCGGCCTGAAAGAAGTGGCAGTTTCCTTCCCTACGTACACAGTGCTACTGTAAATGATTCATTCGTAATGATTCATTCGTTTTAAAATATTTTCCAAAGTATTGCATGTGCAAGTATTATTGGTGCATGAATAGAGCCGTAAACCCACCAAGTTTAAGTTTTACACTCAACAAATGTTATATGAGTGCTCCTCTAGTCACACGACATAGATCTAAGTGGCAATAAAGTTCGTTCCATATCGTCTACATCTACATCTACGTGATTACTCTGCCATTCACAATGAAGCGCCTGGCATAGGGTTCAATGAACCACCTTCAAGCTGTCTCTCTACCGTTCCACTCTCGAAAACGCGGGAAAAACGAGCACTTAATTTTTTCTGTGCGAGCAATGATTTATTATATAATAACATCCTGTCAATGATCATCAAAGCTGCCTTGACGAATTCTCTGAGCTGTTCCAGTGTTCTTAGCAGAAAGAGTAATTTCTAATAGTTCAACGAATTCAGTTATCTCTTTGGTGCTCATAATTTTGTGATGAGTTAAGTTATCTTTGACGATGGTAATAATCTCTTGAATAGGTATAGTGACATAGGTATGGTGACATTTAACAATGGAAATCTGGTATTGTCTGGAAATGCTACATCAAAAATTGAATTGGTCAACTCATAACTGCTTTTAATACTGAAACTTTCTGCATAAACATAAAAAGTTTTTAAGATTTAATTCAGTTTCTTATTTAGGTTACAAGAGGGATAGTTAATGTTATTTACAATTGGACAAATCGGTAAATTTGGTTTATGTAATTTAATTTGTGATCTCAGCCTAGATAATTTAGGATTAATAACGTTAAGTGCTGCTTTCATTTCATGCGAAAACAAAAAATTATTCCCATCAATAAATTTTTATTAGTTTATTTTTTAAAGCCCTTAATATATTTATTTGCCTACAGCTCTGTAAAGAAGCTGTTTCTTCTTTATTGTAAAATTATTGTACATAATTTAGACGTTTTATTTACTGATAAGTATATCTTTTGCACATAATTCTCTTGACTTATACGTGATTGGCTAATGCTGACATCACGCTGTCAGCTGTAGGTGGAGTCTCCAGTATTTAAGAAACAGCAGCACTGCTCTCTCCAACAGATGGCTACTGTCATTCAGCCGTTCCAGCTCCATATACAGCCGTTGTTCATCAATATGAGTAAATCTACGTTTTGCAATTTTATAGATAATTTGTAGTTCTTTTAACGCTTCCCTCTAATTTATTTCCTGTATTACACTACAGCTGTAGGTCTGAAGGTGTTTGTGTATGGATCGAAACCAGTCACCTTTTAAGAAACGTGCCTTCGATCTAGAATATTATAATTAATTTCATAGAAAGCATTTCGTATCATACTTCATTTACTATATTTATTTATAGATAAACTAGAACACCAGTTCGTGTGCACTGATCAAAACAAAGTACGGTGAGTGTCTCAAAATATTGCAACACAGCACCTTCAGTCATACCATTAGAAGATATTTTACGACTGGATTGGCACTTCTATCTGATTGCCAAATAAAACGTGTCACATGCACATGCACTTACAACCTCAATGACAGGCACAAAAGATTTTTAGAAGATTTAACTCAGCAAAATACATTATTTGAAAAAAAAAAATTCCTACGGAAATATGTTTCTGCTACAAATCTCTCTCACTAAAGACGGCCGAGGTTCTCAAATAATTTACAGTCATGATGGTGCATATCCCTCCTAGCTCCTGATACCGGAATTTACATTTTCCTACGAAAGGAGTCACATTGTTTTATCAAGAAAAGATCGACTGCTTCTTAAGAAGATTTTATTTTGAAGAAGGGCTTTTACTTTTTCTAAGAATAGTTTTCAAGAATTTTTCCGAGAAAATTACTTGGTATTTTTCAAAAAGAATTTTTTTTTTCAAGGAGAACATTTATTGGGTTTACCTATCCACATGATTCTTCTATTCGTTTGCTAGATTAGGTTATTTATTTGTTTCTCATGAAGAATTTTCTCACGAGAACAGTTTTTGCAGTTCAGAAAAAGTTTCAGAACAAACAAATCACAAGGCAGAGATAAAATTCCCGGTATTTTAAAATCGTTGTGGGAAGTCGCAACCAAACTATTATTCAAGGTAGATTATGGGATTTATGTGACTGCAGAAATACCATCGTACTCTCAGAATAAAGTCATACGCACAATTCCAAAGATACAATGGGTAGTTAAATGAGAAAACTGTCAACCTATGAACTTGAACTCTCGTGGATTAAAACTATTGACATGGAGAATGCAAAACAAAACTGAGGATCTTTTAGATGAGAATCATTTTAGATTTGGGAAAGGTTAATGCCATTTGCATTTCTGACGTTGACCTTGATAATGGAAGTAAGACAAAGCAGGACGCTTTCGTTGGATTTGTCTCTCGGGAAAAATATTTTCGAGGAAATTGATGAGAAAGCAGACTAGCACAGGGAGAGAGGCCATTCGTGACCAAAAGAAGCCCCTACTCTCTAACGTAAGTCTTAATTGGATGAAATTTTCTGGAATGTAGATCTACAGGGTGTCCCAGGAGGAATGACCAATATTCATTCAAAGCAAAAAAGTCTTGTAAACATAGGCTCTGAAATGCGTACCTTAAGAGCTGTGAGCACTTGTGCATCTTCGATACCGTGAAACGCATCTCTTCCAGTGAACAAGTGCTCATACCTCTTGAAGTATGCGTTTTAGAGCTCATGTTTACCTGACTTATTGCTTCGGTGATCAATCTTCTCATATCCTTTAATATTGACTATTACTCCGGGGACACTATATATAGCCCAGCATTCTACAGAAGTGAAATAGACACTGTGAGAAAATCTGAAAAGAGAACTGAAGGTTTGAGATGTTGTGTTACAGAAGAAGGCTGGAAATAAAGTGGCCTGATGCGACAAAATCTGAGGAGATTCTTCGCAGAATCAGCGAGGAAAGAAATATCTGGAGATGACTAGTTAGAGGAAGAGACTGGATCATGGAAAAACTTCGATGGTTGCACTAGATGAAGTTGTAGAGATAAAAAATTTATCACCCAGGCTGGCTTCGTTGCAGTTTTCAAATCACGTGGCGAGATTTATTCTTCTCAAAAAAGAGAAATCCTCGACCTTAAAGACAGCCCGCGCGACCGCAGTACTTCTCGCTTTCAAACGCACTCTGTGTCATCTACCACGTTCCAGCTGAAGAAGATTCACTTGATATATGTTTGTGCACCCGAAAGGGTTGACAGCTATATGCACGACGAGTCCATGACACTGTTGGATATGGTAATCTGATAAGTTACAGTATATCGATGTTCTGTTAATGTGATTCTGACGATGGATTAAGCCGAAACACGTATAGATTTTTAGCTTTTAAAGAGAATTACTCGATTACTGGGAGTCTTCCTATCGTCCCACGATGTATCGCTGCAAGATGGCGCATGTGCAGCTCCAAACCTGAGAAGAGGAAAGTGGGGACCGATAGTTGTGGACGGGCAAGTGAACGTGGTGCTTTGCTAGCGAGCGGATTGCAGCGCTTCATCGATGCTGAGTTTACGGCAGGCACGATGTGGTGTGGTGCTGAAGTATACTTTAAGACTTGTAGTTGGCCGGAGGGACATGGGGAAAGTGCGGGGGTAAGGGAGGCATTGGGGCATTGGGACCAAAGCGGGTGTTGGGAATGCGGGAAAGGATGTCAGTGTGAAGGGTAGGGCTGGAGGAGGAGGAGATGAGGATGGAGTCACGGAGTGAGGAGGGAGATGGGGGCACCGGGAAAGTGTTGGTGGAATAAGAGAGTGAGGTTTCCGGGCCTCGAGGAGGGAGGGATCACGACGGGAGAGGAGGTATCTGGATGAGGAGAGGGAGGAGGAGGAGGCAGCAGAGACAGGCGGGGAGACATCCATGGCATCCTGGGGGGGGGGGGGGGAGGAGGATGGGGCTGGGTCTTCTTAGGATCAGAGGAGGCAGGGGTGCCACTGGGGCGTTTGATGGCGACGGAAGGGTGAGAGGATGTGTGGGGGACAGGGGCAATGGGAAGATGGTGGGAAGTGGCAGGTCCCAGCGTGGACGCTGGAGCCGGCTCCAGAGATGGCAATGGTGAACGCGATCGCGATGATGAGGATGACAACGATGGTGAAGGCGAGAGAAGGGCGTGAGCCATGGTCCTCTGGGCCACCACTCTAGTGGGGGCCACAGAAACGGAAGGATCAGAGGGAGGGAGTGGAGGGAAGGGGTCAAAGAAGGAGGCACGGGAGGAAGGAGCCAAGGAAGGGGCGACAAAAAGCGAAGGAGAGAGGAGAGTGAGGAGTGGGGGGATGGAATGAGAGGGGGAGATTGGGCACACCACTTGATGGTGGTGGCAGCAGTGGATGGAGGACGTGTAGACTATGGCGGTAGTGGTGGCAGTGGTAATGGTGGTGGGAGTCGACATGATGAGAGCGGAAAAAGGCACAGAACAGGACAAAAACGACAGAAGGAAACAAGGGACTTACAAGGTGGACGAAAAACAGAGGAAGGCAGACGAGGACCGATGAAAAGCCGACTGGGGCCGAAGCCCCACTCTGCTGCCGCTGGCAGGCGCCAACTGCAAGGCAAGAACTGTGGCTGGCTGGCTGGCAGGAACGTTGGATGGCTGGCTGGGAGGAATGCTGGCTGGCTGGCAGGAACGCTGGCTGGCTGGCAGGAGTGCTGGTTGGCTGGCTGGCAGGAATGCTGGCTGGCTGTCAGGAAGGCTGGCTGGCTGGCTGGCTGGCAGGAACGCTGGCTGGCTGGCAGGGCCGATGGCTGGCTGGCAGGAATGCAGGCTGGCTGGCAGAAACGCTGGCTGGCTGGTAGGAACGCTGGCTGGCTGGCAGGAACGCTGGCTGGCTGGCAGGAATGCTGGCTGACTAGAAGGAATGCTGGGCTGGCTGGCAGAAACGCTGGGTCGCTGGCAGGAATGCTGGCTCGCTGGCAGGAACGCTGGCTGGCTGGCAGAAAAGCTGGCTGGCTGGCAGGAACGCTGGTTCTTTTTTTTTTTTTGCTGGCAGAACGCTGGCTGGCTGGCAGGAATGCTGGCTGGCTGGCTGGCAGGAATGTTGGCTGGCTGGCTGGCAGTGACGCTGGCTGGCTGGCAGTAACGCTGGCTGGCTGGCAGGAATGCTGGCTGCCTAGCAGGAATGCTGGCTGGCTGGCAGGAACGCTGGGTCGCTGGCAGGAAAGCTGGCTGGCTGGCAGGAACGCTGGCTGGCTGGCAGGAACGCTGGCTGGCTGGCAGGAATGCTGGCTGGCTGGCAGGAACGCTGGCTCGCTGGAAGGAATGCTGGCTCGCTGGCAGGAACGCTGGCTGGCTGGCAGGAAAGCTGGCTGGCTGGCAGGAACGCTGTTTTTTTTTTTTTTGCTGGCAGGAACGCCGGCTGGCTGGCAGGAATGCTGGCTGGCTGGCTGGCAGGAATGCTGGCTGACTGGCTGGCAGTAACGCTGGCTGGCTGGCAGTAACGCTGGCTGGCTGGCAGGAATGCTGGCTGCCTAGAAGGAATGCTGACTGGCTGGCAGGAACGCTGGGTCGCTGGCAGGAACACTGGCTGGCTGGCAGGAACGCTGGCTGGCTGGCAGGAACGCTGGCTGGCTGGCTGGCGGTAACGCTGGCTGGCTGGCAGGAATGCTGGCTGGCTGGCAGGAATGCTGGCTGGCTGTCAGGAAGGCTGGCTGGATGGCTGGCAGGAACACTGGCTGGCTGGCAGGGCTGATGGCTGGCTGGCTAGCAGGAACGCTGGCTCACTGGCAGGAAGGCTGGCTGGCTGGCATGAATGCTGACTGGCTGGCAGGAATGCTGGCTGCCTAGCAGGAATGCTGGCTGGCTGGCAGGAACGCTGGGTCGCTGGCAGGAACACTGGCTGGCTGGCAGGAACGCTGGCTGGCTGGCAGGAACGCTGGCTGGCTGGCTGGCGGTAACGCTGGCTGGCTGGCAGGAGTGCTGGCTGGCTGGCAAGAATGCTGGCTGGCTGTCAGGAAGGCTGGCTGGATGGCTGGCAGGAACGCTGGCTGGCTGGCAGGGCTGATGGCTGGCTGGCTAGCAGGAACGCTGGCTCACTGGCAGGAACGCTGGCTGGCTGGCAGGAAAGCTGGCTGGCTGGCAGGAACGCTGGCTGGCTGGCAGGAATGCTGGCTGGCTGGCAGGAACGCTGGCTCGCTGGCAGGAACGCTGGCTGGCTGGCAGGAACGCTGGCTGGCTGGCAGGAACGCTGAATGGCTGGTATGAATGCTGGCTGGCTGGCAGGAACGCTGGCTGGCTGGCAGGAATGCTGGCTGGCTGTTAGGAACGCTGGCTCGCTGGCAGGAATGCTGGCTCGCTGGCAGGAACGCTGGCTGGCTGGCTGGAAAGCTGGCTGGCTGGCAGGAATGCTGGTTTTTTTTTGCTGGCAGGAACGCTGGCTGGCTGGCAGGACTGCTGGCTGGCTGGCTGGCAGGAATGCTGGCTGACTGGCTGGCAGTAATGCTGGCTGGCTGGCAGTAACGCTGGCTGGCTGGCAGGAATGCTGGCTGCCTAGCAGGAATGCTGGCTGGCTGGCAGGAACGCTGGGTCGCTGGCAGGAACACTGGCTGGCTGGCAGGAACGCTGGCTGGCTGGCAGGAACGCTGGCTGGCTGGCTGGTGGTAACGCTGGCTGGCTGGCAGGAATGCTGGATGGCTGGCAGGAACGCTGGCTGGCTGGCAGGGCTGATGGCTGGCTGGCTGGCAGGAACGCTGGCTCACTGGCAGGAACGCTGGCTGGCTGGCATGAATGTTGACTGGCTGGTAGGAATGCTGGCTCGCTGGCAGGAACGCTGGCTGTCTGGTAGGAATGCTGGGTCGCTGGCAGGAATTCTGTCTCGCTGGCAGGAACGCTGGCTGGCTGGCAGGCAAGAAACGCTGCTACTGCTGCTGGCTGGAACCGCTGCTGCTGGCTGGAACCGCTGCTGCTGCTGGCTGGAACCGCTGCTGCTGCTGCTGCTGCTGCTGCTGGTGCTGCTGTTTGGCTGGCTGGCTGGCTGGCTGGCTGGCTGGCACCTGCAAAACCCTAACACTTCGATTAATGAGGAAAGCCACAATCGAAGGGCGGTATTCATAGTGAAGTACTGCCGGAGATGTGAGTACATTATCACATGGGCTGCTTTAATATACAAATCAGAAATCAACAATCCTGGGAACGGATCGCAGACGAGTATCAGTAAAGGTGGCCACGCAAGAAGAATCCACATCACAGCTAGCATGGGCCATTAACATGAACACTTGAACACGTGAGAAGCAAAGAAAGCTAGCGAATCGCCGATCACAGACCTATCCTCGTTAACTGCAAACAGAGCGGCCCACCGAAACGGTACGGCAGCGAAGCAACTCACTGTCGTGTGTAATCACTCCTGGCTCGTACTTGACGAATAACTTATTCAAATGATATTAAATGACATAGAAATAATATTACACTTAATTTAAATATATTACCTAGGTCAATACCCTTGCATGGTATGACCGATTTAATTACACGTAGATGCTCCAAACTGACATAAACCAGCTAGATGTCTATTACATTTTAATGTCAATGGGCCTTTTAGGGACTTAATGGAAACTTAACCCTCGCTCGTGTGGCACCACGTAATCGTAAGTTACGTATACGGCACTATCATAAAAACATACTCTCAATTTAGGCTCAACAGGAACGGCCTACAAGACACAAAATACTAACGGCCCTCTATTCCATCGCAAAAAAAATTCCGCTAATGTGCAAAATTCACTGTGTTACACTCATAGGTCTAAGCCTTTAAAATAGCTTCCTTACCCTCACTCAGGTGACAATACTAGCGTACAGCAGGTCACTCTAAACGCCCCCACTGAAAACACAGGGACGAGCGACGCCTACTACCCATGCCGCTCGGCTCACTCAAGAAATACCGTGTAGCAGCTCGCGCTACAGCCTTCCCGTTGTAGATCAACGGGGAAGGTAAACAATAGGCTGCAGCCAGAAGAGGGCAAGGTCTGCTCTTGACCGATGTCCATTTCCAACTCAACTCGCCGGCTCAAAGGCCACCTTCAAGCTGCGCGAAAATTCCACCAGACGGCGCTGCAGATGCGCATAATGGAGAGATACCACGAAGCCGACTCGATGCATCCTGGGCGAGCCACACGGATATCCTCCTTTTTAGAAAACGGGAGGAGCCACCCCACTTTTCCTATGCAATGGTGAGGAAGGAAGAACATCATTGATCCATCACATGCTGGGCAACGGGGAGTTCAGGGGGTAAATGAACGTCAGGGAAGCTAGAGTAGCCTTAGGACTACTTGCTACATGGCGAGAGGTACTGAAAGCCAAATTTAACCAGGGTAGTGACACATCCCATTTCCGCTAAGAATTCTGGTGGAAGACACAACATCGGATTTGAGATTCTGATTGATTCTTTTTGCATACCACATTCTCGAAACCAATCTTTTTAAACTGTCGCAACACAAAGGCTGGGGCTCCATCACTAACAAGTGATCCTCGAGAAGTAAAAACAGAAAATATGCCAGATAAACGACGAATAGTTAAAGCAGCAATAACGCAGTTACTGGGAACAAGCGAGAAGGCATCCACAACAATCAAGATATAACAACTGGCGTTCTGTATCCTGGTCAATGGTCCATTGTAGTCAATGAACAATTTGTCCATCGGGCCGTCCGCTCTTGAGGGCTGCAAGAACCCTTTCCTTGACTTAGGATTACGCTAATGCATCTTGCAATAGTAGCATTCACCCACTAACTTGCGAATATTTCTATACAAGATGCGCCAGGTAAGTTGGTTCCTAATCTTGGAAATATTTTGAGCCCCTCCCAAATGCCCCTCTATTACAGAACTCTGAAAGCAATGGGAGACTTATAAACATGGTAAGCAAATCTTGAGGCTGCCATCACTTCGGATCTGTTAGCACACGATGTCCTTTTCTAAGCTGTATCCTAGCACCTGCTTACCCTCCAGCAGCTGCTGCTTGATCACATTCAAGGAAACGTTCTATCTGTGCTTCTCGCTCAAATTTCTAAAGAGCTTGGGAACCTCAGAGAGAACCCCTATTACCCAACTGGAGCTTCCTTTAGGTTGCATTTCCTGATTATTCTGCTTACCATCGACTTAGGGCATCAGCTGCCACATTATCGGAGACCCTTATGTGACTGACAGTGAACCGAAAGGGCAACATATAGACCGACCAGTGGGCAATGCGTCCAGTCTTCCTCGGCTGGGTCAAAACCCAGCTTAACCCCTGGTTATCGATTTCCAGATCAAAATACCGATGGTCTAAATAAAAGCGGCATTTCTACAAGACAAACATTACTGCCAAGGTTTCCTATTTATAAACAGAATACTTTAATTCTGCAGGAGAGAGTGGTCTAGATCCATAAGATACAGAATGGCGTTCACCTTCGTATAACAGGAGGCCGTCTGCACAATAAAAGGGCTATCAAAGTCTGGAGCAGCAAGGACTGGCCTCGAAGACCAACTGTTGAGATTCTCCCCACTTGATGGCCTTGTTCTTCTCATGCAGCTGGTTTCAGGGAGCTGCCAACTGGACAAAATGTGGCACGAATTTCCTAAAAAGCTGACCATGTCATGAACTGGACAATTCCCTTTTTAGTTATAGGTGGGGGAAATTTATGTAAATTCCTTGTTAAATCGATGACACTAAATGGCGCAGAAAGAAGATTTCATTGCATGTTAGTCGTAAGGTCCTGACATGCAAGGAAATCTCCTTGCTGTGGCATCTTGAGCAGGTGTTATTTCGTTTTCGTGTTGCTAGACTACCTGTTAAGACATCTGAAGTAGATGACTTAAGAGTTAGTGTAGCAAGACGAAAACGAATTAACACCTGCTCAAGATGCTGAAGATGCTCTTCAAACGCGGCACTATAGACGACAACATCGTCAAGATGATTATAAACAGATTTGTATTTCAAATTGCCCAAAACCTTATGCAACAACTGAGAGAGAATGGCTGTGCCGATGGACGCCCAAATGGAACCTGTATGAACTCATATAGATTCCAATTAGTTTGAAGATGTTTGATTTGTCGGGCGCTCATCAGCGCCCGTACAAAGTCCCAATTTTTACGCAGTCCAGTTTTTACACTGTCCTATCTAGCCACTGTCAGGAATGATGGCGATGATACGGAATGATGAGGACAACACAAACACCCAGTCCCTGTGCAGAGAAAATCACCAATCCCGCCCGAGAATCGAACCGGGGATCCTGTGATCCAGAGGCAGCAACGCTAGCCACTAGGCCACGAGCTGCGGACGTTACAATCAGTGCAAAAGGCAGTGATCGGTTTGGATACCTCAGTCAGGGGTATTTGATAATAGGCCTGGTTAAGGTCGAGGACCGTGAAAATCTTAACTCTGGCGAACCACGTGAAACATTGATGTAGGTCAGGCCACAGAACAGATTCCACAATGACGGGGTTCAACTGCCTATAATGCACCACCAGGCGATAGACAGACTCTCCTTTAGAGACTAAAAACAAGGGAGAAGGCGTAAGGGGAATTAGACTGCTTAACATTTCCTTCATTCAGCACGTTACATGCTACCTGCCGTAAAGCTTTCATCTTAAGCGGCGAGAGCCGATAGAGAGGTTGCCGGATGAGGATATCATTTATCGACCGTATTTCATAATGAATTTCAAAATTTTGCACATGGCTGGGGGAGCAACTGTACAATGAAATCTTTTTCTAGAAATAATGAACAACCAATTAGTTGGTTATTGGAAGTGTTATTAAAACCCTGATACCATCTTTACAATGTTTATAATAATGTCTTCTTCGGAAGGAAATATAGACTACTGTTTGCATATTGTGGCAGAGGTACGTTAAAATACAGCTGACTGACCGACGCCTTTCGGTTATATTTTAATATAACTCTGCCGCAACATGTATTTCCTTCTGAAGAAGACGTCTTTATAAAAGTTTGAAACGATGATAAAGGGGTTTTAACAAACCTCCCAATTAGGAATTGATTGGCTGTTTACTATTTCTACATAAAGGTTATAACGAATACCATTGGTGACCCCCAGTTTTCAGTCAAAACATCAAGGATCTAATTAAGAATATTTAGTAGAGGCCAAGCCTCTTCACAAGATAAATGGTTCACCCCAAACTCAGAACTCTCTACAGAAACATTATTAACCCCCACTGCAATTTGACATAAGCACAAACTAAATTTCTTAGCATGACAAAACTTAAGGGAAATGCCTTACTGGCGTAGTCTAAAACGAAGCCCATTCGCTGGGTAGTCCAACAACAAAGGAAAGATCCTTAACGACCATTATCTGAATAAGCTAAGGGAAAATTTTGCATCGAGAGTCTCCCTCTACAGTGCCCCATGAGGGGTAACGCCTATGCATTGACAGCACATCACTATAACAGGGCCTGCAGAGGAGGGCAGCCTATAAATGGCCCAGTTATCGAGCTAGCGCTGGTGATCCAACAAGGAAACAGTGCTCCCGGAATCAATCAGATTGCAGACGGCTTCGTGTTTCGAGGCAGCACAAACAGATGGCAGCGATTGATTAAGTATCGCCCTCACGCGGTTACATCGCATAATCGGCGGAGTCTGCCTACGGGTTCTTCCATTCTGTAGGCATAAACTGTTCAGCTGAGGCTTCTACTGTATGGGGCAATCACGAACGAAATGCTCGGAACTCTGCAGCGACAACGCTTCTTCTCTCCGAAGCTGCTTCTCTGTCCACGCGTGAAGGCGGATTACACATTCAAGGGCTCTTGGTCCTTGGTTCCCACGCCTACGCGTTTGGTATCGGAAAACCGCAATCCCTCAGTCTTGTGGACTAATTTGTCGAGATAAATGAAGTTAATTGGCTTACGTGCCAACATAACCGTGAACGATCCTGAGGCTTAATACCCTCCGAAAAATTTTCTATAAACTTCTGCACTACATCAAGCCAAGAGCAAGAATGGCAACACGAATTTGTTCAATATACTGCTGGGGAGTCTCCGTAAGACTCTGAACATGGAGGGTATTTAATGACAAAATCTCCCTTAATACAAGGGGTAATACTGCCCTCAACAATACTCTTAGGCAAATCGGACATGCTGCCTTTCAGTCAAAATATCTGATGACCTGTGGTACTCAGTTACCTTTTCGTGATCAGGTAATTAATTGCAGAATGGTTTGGCGGGCTCCACCCAGTGCATTAGCGTGAGTTTATAAGTGCACCAACAACCAAAGACTTAAACAACAAGAAGCAACACATCACCAATTCCTGAACCAAGGCAAATATTGGGTTGGGGAGCTTAGCAAATGTTCTGTAAACAAGATGATTTACCACCGACCTTCCTTCCCTACTGACAGGACTGAGTCATCCATCTGTTCAGAAGCTAAGGTACCTCCACCTACTGTACCACTCTCCGACTACTCACATAATTAAGATCCATTTTCTTTCCACCTTTTCCTGAAGCAAGTGGCTTTTGTTCGGGAATAACCCTTATCTACTCTAAATCACGCAATTTGCACAACCAGTGATTGAGGTGGGCCTGACACAACTTTTAATCTGAATACGGAAGGGATTACTGTTTTACAAAAAAGCAAAGTAATCTCGGATGCCACAAAGAGCCACAATACTCAAGGGCAGTAAAGCACCTAATTCACTGATACATTCAGCCGTGATGCACGCCGGCTGCTCCAAGACTCACCTAAAACGCGTGCGAAGTTCCATGACGGTCCTATCGGTCGGCACCCCTTTGATGTTCAATTCGTAACTTGACTTGTGTCTCCCAAGCTGGTTCAAGACAAGGCATCCCCTGCGCTGTGAGGAGCTGGTTCTGTCTTCCTGCAACATAATAGGATAAGAGAGCCTGTTCGCATAACCGAATACCAAACTGATAAACTATATATACGAGGACTGCCCAGAAAATAATGCATCACATTTTTTTTTCTTCTACAGCTTCTGATTGAATATAATGTAATTAAACATACGGAAGAATTGTGTTTTATCTACCCATCCTACTTTCCACGTAATCTCTATCCCATTCTAAAGCCTTCTCCCAGTGCGATCAAGGGTGTGAATGCCCTGTCGGTACCAACCCTTGTCCCAGTGGCGGAGTCAGTGCTTCACTGTGTGAATCAACTCCTCATTTTCCTCAAAACGTCTTCCACGAATGGCATCCTTTAATGGCGAATGACAACATCAGCTCGCTGCAATATGTCAGGTGTGACAGCCGTGGATGGTCTTCCCGATCGCTGAAAATTAGTGGAGCTCTGCCGAACCGCCTTCTGATGACCTCACCCTCCGTGCCCAGCGACTAACTGTACTTCTGTCGACAGCAGATGCTCCATAGACTTTCCACAAGCGTTTGTGAATATTCCTCACAGTATCTTTCACTGCAGCGAGAAATTCAATGGCGGCACACTGCTTGTAACGGACGTCACCTACAGACGCCATTTTGAGACTGTCCTGCAGCTACACTATCTGTCGGAAGTGACGGAAACTTGGTGCACTCATTCTGGAGACTTCATCAAATAATACATACGTAACCTTTTGCATTCGTAGCACTTTTTTCGGCTGAGAAAAAAAAAGCAGTGCATTACTCTCTCGACAACTCTCGTAGTAGTGTATGAATGTTGTTGCTACAGGCTACAAGGGAACTAAGAACACAACCACGCTCTACTATCAGTGATATGCGTCAATTTAAATTAAATAATAGAAAGGAGCAGCACACATGGTGGTGGAGTGGAGGCGTGAGCGAAGTAAGCGTACAAGGGCAACAACACTCATAGACACACACACAGCCCTTTATTGTACAAATTAAATAACATTTCCATCACAATACAAGCACTTAAATCCCAATTAGTGAGTAAGCTATGATACAAAATTACAGAATCGCGTAAGTTCCTCCTGTTTGCAACAATGATAACAACCAGAGAGTTGCACACTGAACTGGAATGACAATTTGAAAACCATTTCAGTTATCGAAATTTACAGATAGTAATAAGGCCTATATGCTCAAACTGGCCAATAGCAGCACAAGAAAATCTCATTTAAAGCAGTAAATAATAAATCATAGAAGCACAAATGTCAGATATTTCTAGTATTAAAAACCTAATTTCAATTCAAAAAATGATTAACATCTTTCCCCAAAGTGGCGTTAATAGTACTGATAATTAATTGTCAATCAAACTGTAAATTTAAATGGCCGAAAATTGGAAATCCGCTTCCGCTACAAATTGACCAAACACAAAGAAAACTCTTTATGGCAGTAAATATAAAATTAAAATTAAGGGAATATTAAAGCAGCTTCAGCTATGGAAATTAAGTAATACAAGAAAGTCTCATTTACAACCGCAAATATTAAAACATAGATATACCATTGTTCAATAACTTTAGTAAAAACATCAGATTTCAGTCTTGTGCCCAAAGTGGCGTTAATGGCAGTGATAATAAATAGTCAAACAGACTGAAATTTAAATGGTTGAAAATTATGAGTCAGCTTCAGCTACAGAAGCTGAATATGATATGAAACTCTTTACTAAATCAGTAAATAATAAAATTTAAACAAGTGAAAATTTTAAATCATCTGTATTTACCGAAGCTGGCTGAGAAAAGGAACTTTCATCTGAACTAGTGAATGCTAAGATATAGAAACACCATGTTAAATAACTTCAGTATTAAAAACGAGATTGCAATTCCAAAACCTTGGGAGGGACAAAATATTACGCCGAGACGCACGGGGTTGCCGCGCGGTCTGGGGCGTCTTAACACTGTTCGCGCGGCTCCTTCCGTCGGAGGCTCGAGTCCTCGCCCGGGCATGGGCGTGTGTGTCGTCCTTAGCGTAAGTTACTTTAAGTTAGATTAAGTAGTGTGTAAGCTTAGTGACGATGACCTCAGCAGTTTGGTCCCATAAGACCTTACCACAAATTTCCAAATTTATTACGCCGAAATGGCGATAATAATAGGACGACACACTCTCCTTTTAAACAGTTATAATTTTCGATAAAAATGTTGGGAATTCAACGAACAATGACTTAAAATATATTAAAACAACTCGGCCATTGGGCAGACAACCACCCCTAAGGTGAGCCCAAACACTTCCACAGCATGACGATGCACTGTCACTGCCCCCAGTTACAAAGGCCAGATAGACGCAGAGTGCATATACAACACACTAAGGTTGTGCATTAACTAACCGTTATGGAAAGGATACCATAGCATATTACACCGATAGAGTTCCATATGAGAACAAGTTATCAGATGAGCTATTTTAAGGTTCAGAAGTCAACAAGCCTGGAAACGAATCACTAACAAGTTTGAGTAAAAGCGGCTGCGTGACAGAACCACAAAACAGCTAGCGCGGCCTTTAAGATAAGCACTTGAGCGTGTGAGAAGCGAGAAAAGCTAACGAATCGCCCATGACAGACCGATCCTCGTTAACTGTATTGGACCTCTTAAACGGTGCTGTGACCAGCCGATTCACGGTTGTGTACAACCAGTCCTGGCTAAAATAACCCTGGCATCAAGTATGAATAACTCATCCAAATTTTATTAAGTAACATGAAAATATGGTTAGGCGTGATTTAAGACGTTGTCCCAGAAAGAACTGAGTAGCATAGTCACTGTGGTGCAGTGGGTATGTTACGAAACTGTGGCACGGAGGTTTGTGAGTTCAGAACTCACATATACCACAAATTTTAATTTCTATATTAGGTTCGAGTACATTCTAGAAGTATCCACAAATGTAAAGAATCATTGTATTGGAATATTCTGAACCTGAACAAATCCCGTATGTGTTCTGGCCGGAGGCAGTTTGCTCCGCGCTCTTGTATGTGCAAGTGCTGAATAAACCTTCATTAAGTGAAGTTAGTGTTCGTCATTCATCCAATTACACATTCCTCTACGTGACATTATTCTGGTGGAGTCGCTGGGTACTGGAACTTGTGACAGCGCACATTATTGACGAAACCCGAGTTCGAGCCATATACAACAGATCGCAGTCTATCGGAGACAGAAGAAGAGGACGTCACAATGACAGCAACTGCGTACCACCACATGAGACATCCTTCCTAGTTCTCTGGTGACGATGGCCAAGATCCAAACAAGTGGTTGAAGCTATATGAGCGTATAGCCAAATTCAATGAATGGGATGACACCGTGTGTTTGGCTAACGTATTTTTCTACTTGGAGGGCACTCCCAAGCAATTGTATGAGAACAAAGAGGAGAAGTTCACAAGCTGCGAAGTATTCCAGGCGGAACTGCGCAAGTATTTCGGCGACACACAACGACAGAAGTGCAAGGCTGAAGGTAAATTAAAGTGCAGGGCACAGCATGCAGGAGAAAATACAGCCTCCTACATTCGAGACGTCTTGGCGCTGTGTAAAATAGTGGATCCTACAATGAAGGAGGAAGATAAAGTTGCACGTCTCATGAAGGGTCTTGCTGAGGACATGTATCAAGCCCTATTCCTGAAGGAGGTTTCGTCAGCAGACGAATTCATAAAATGGTGCCGGTATATCGAGACAATGCATCAAAAAACAATTACACGCAAGAAGTTTGAATGACTTCCAAACGTTGTATCGATGTCTGTGATGGAGGAAGGAACTGATTTTACAAGTGTTCTTCTTCAGATAGTGAGAGATGAGGTTCATAAGGTACTTGGATAGCACGGCGAGCAGAAAACCGAGACGCTTCAAGAGGTCATTAGGGAGGAAGTAGAACAGACATTGAACCCAATATGTCGTCCTTCATTTCCCTTTAAAACGGTGAAAAAGTCGAGACCCAGGCGAAGTTACGTTCCTACAATGCCGCATGAGGAACCTGTTTGGGCACCAAGGAATACTGACATCTGGAGGACCCACGATAACCAACCAGTACGTTTCCACTGCGGACGACCGGGACATGTGGTGCGCAATTGTGGAGAGAGGCGTCGGATATTTGATGACGCCAGCCCCAGAAGACAGCAGACCGATCTTAGCCGACGCCAACTTCGGGACGACGAAGGTGAACAAGAAGATGTGGGTGCAAGACGACATAGGTCACCATCGCCGCAAGCTATCCGCAGGAGAGGACGCTCCCCACCACGCCATCAAGGTCTCCATCGCCGTTTAGAAGCTCCAGCCGATCACCTAGCCGCCGCAACATGGAAGACTAAAGGGTGCGACCTTGCTTGGAGGTGAGGCCGCGGAAGAGAAAAATCCTCCGCCGTCGATCACTACAAAAATGATAGGAAACTACGTCGATATCCTCTTGGATGGCCGACCAGCCCAAGCTCTAGTGGACTCTGGAGCATCATACTCAGTCTTTTCGGAGAAGTACCGTCGCCAGCTGCAGAAAACTGTATTCGTCGACAGCAAAACATCTCTACTGAAAGTGGCTAATGGGAAATATCTAAAACCTACAGGAAGATGTGTCATTCGTGTGGGTATAAGTGGCCATACACAGCCCTTAGAATTCATCGTCTTACAAGAGTGCAGTCATGACGTCATTCTCAGATGGGACTTTTTGAAAGCTTCTCAGGCCATTATAGATTGTGGTCGCTCAAAAATTATGCTAGACGAGATGAGATACTGTGGACAGCAAGATGTGCATCCGAGAGTGTGGAGACTATGTGTGCTGGATGAAGTGATCATTCCTGCAGTCAGCGCTAGAAAGGTAACTGTCACGTGTTATACCATGCATCAACCCATGAGCATGAATGTAAGAGAAGCATACCACTGAAGAATAACTTGGTCATCCCAGCCTCAGTCGCCTCGTTTAAGAACGGATGCGGTGAATTGTAGATAGTTAACTGTCACTGAGAATCGCAGATCCTTCCAAGACGCTTGTGCGTAGCAAATGCTGAGCCGTTAACTGCCGAACAGCTGAGCATTGTAGAAACCTCTGTGGGCGAAATTGGCGCTGCCACTACGAGACAAGATCTTCTAGCTCGACTATCACCAGATCTCACTAAGGAAGAACAGAAGAAGCTACTTGCCCTTCTTCAAGAGTTCTCTGAATGCTTCAATCCACAGGTGATGAGCAAATTAGACAAATCGACGGTGAAGTACCGGATTTGCACTGGAGACGATCAACCAATAAACCAGAGAGCATACCGTGTGTCAGCAACAGAACATCGAATATTTCGCGACGAGGTAGAGAAAATGATGAAGAATGACATCATTCAGCCTTCGCAGAGCCCATGGTCGTCACCAGTGGTTCTTGTCAGGAAGAAGGATGGCAGTTGGCGCTTTTGTGTTGATTTCAGGAGGCTTAATAAGATAACTAAAAAGGACGTTTACCCTCTTCCACGAATTGACGATACACTAGATTGCCTGAAGGGGGCTAAGTTTTTCTCAACCATGGACATGTACTCGGTACGCTGGAAAATCGAAGTAGATGAGGCTGATAGTGTGAAAACTGCTTTCATCACTCCTGAGGGCCTGTATGAGTTTAAGGTAATGCCGTCTGCTTTGTCTAATGCACCAGCAACTTTTGAACGGTTGATGGATAATCTTCTAAGTCACTTGAAGTGACGATGTGTCTTTGTTATTAGATGACATTATAGTGTTCTCAGAGATATTTGATGAACACGTAAAAAGATTGAGGGCCGTTCTTAAGTGTCTCCAACAACGTGGAGTGAAACTTAATCCAAGAATGTATCTCTTTAGAACAAAAGAAATCAAAATACTTGGACACCTTGTGTCAAACGAAGGTCTGTGGCCAGACCCAGAAAATGTGAGTATAACGGAATCTCGTATTCCTAAAACTATTACATATGTGAGAAGCTTCCTAGGATTATGTTCCTATTACCGTCGTTTCAAAGACTTTTGTATCAAAGCGAGGCCACTCCAAGAGTTGCTGAAAGCTGATGCTAAATTTATCTAGGTTGGTGCTCAACAAGATTCTTTCGATGTGCTGCGAAAATCTCTGACGGCTGACCCTGTACTTGGTCTGTATGACGATAGAGCACCTACAGAACTACACACAGATGCCAGTGGGAATGGGATCGGTGCTCTTCTGGTAGAAATTTCGGATGGAAAAGAGAAGGTTGTAGCCTATGCTTGCAAGACACTTACAAATGCCGAGAGAAAAAGAATGTCTTGCTGTGATATGAGCCATGTGCAAATTTCGACAGTATCTCTATGGAAGGCCATTTACAGTTGTTACAGATCATTGTTCACCTTAAGGATCCAACGGGACGACTCGCCAAGTGGGCACTACGTCTTCGAGAGTATGACATTACCACAGTGTACAAAAGTGGAAGAAAATACCAAGATGCCGACTGTCTTTCAAGAAACCCTGTGCAAGACCATCAAGACTTTGATGAAGATAGTGACTGTCTCGCTGAGCAGAAGAAGGACGCCAAGATATCTCAAATTATGCTTGCCTTAAATCGGTCAGAGGATGTGAAAGGACAATTTAAGGTAGTTAATGGATTACTTTGCAAGAAAAACTTTGATCCGTTTGGAAAGAGGTGGCTACCAGTGATTCCTAAACACATGTGCTTAGATGTTCTACAGAAATTCCATGACACACCTGAGGCCAGACATTTAGGATTTATTAAGACATACGATAGGATCCGCAAGAGAATTTTTGGCCAGGTTTATTTAGGAGTGTGCGTCACTGTGTGTCGCACTGTCGAGAGTGCCAGAGGAGAAAGGCAGTTCCTCAGAAACCACCTGGCCGACTCATACCAATTCCACCAGCCAAAACGCCTTTCCAGCGTGTTAGAATTGACCTCCTCGGACGATTTCCAACGTCTGCTTGTGGCAATTAATGGATTATTGTTTGCAATGATTATCTGACACGTTATGCCATTACAAAAGCCATGAAAACAGCCGAAGCATTCGAGGTAGCCAAATTTATCGTGGAAGACATTGTATTAAGACACGGTGCCCCAATGTCGTTAATTGCAGACCGAGGGAAAAAGTTTTTCAATCGAATCTTGTGACAGAGATAAACCGTCAGTGCAACCTTACTCATCTCATGACGACTGCCTACCATCCGCAGACTAACGGGCTCACTGAACGCCTTAATAAGACCTCAGCCGACATGCTATCAATGTTCGTCAATGTTGAGCATAGCAACGGGGATGAGGTGGTACATTTAGTGACGTTTGCCTACAACACTGCCAAACAAGACACCACAAGATTTACGCCATTTTCCTGGTGCATGGGCGTGAGGCGACTACGACGATGCACACTGTGTTTCCGTTACATACTGATGACGTGGATGACGACTACATAGGCCAGATTTTAACCAGAGCTGAGGAAGCTCGGCAGTTAGCTCGACTCCGCATGCTGCAGGCTCAAGGAAACGATCGCCGAAGATATGACGCGAGACACCGCCCTGTTGTCTACCAGCCTGGTGACCTCGTCTGGATCTTCTGTTCGGAAGGTTGGTCTCTCTGAGAAGCTCCTCAGGCGCTACTTTGTACCTTGTAGTTGTTTGATGTTACTTATGAAGCTGAAGATTTCTACCCCGACGCAAGAGGACGAAAGATCAGAGATACGGTCCACGTCCTTCGAATGAAGCCCTATAAGGATCCTGCAACCCAGGGGAATTCTAAGCTCCAGCGACAAGCAACAAGCGGAAATGTGACGAAGAGTGTGATGGCAAAGGAAGTTCTAAGAAGATCACTGCCGAGGCGAACATCAGTCAACGGGAGTCGGAGTATGCAGAACCGATGACTCGTTCCCGAACCAGGACGACGTAACACCGAGACCCTGTTCTCTCTAGGCGGAAGTAATGTCGCAGAAACCGTGGTGTAACGGTTCTGATACTAAACTGTTGCGTGAAGGGTCGTGAGTTCAAAACTCACATAAACTGTAAAATTTTGGGTTCTACATGCGGTTCGAGTACATTCTAGAAGTATCCACAAATGTCAAGAATCGTTGTACTGGAATGTTCTGGAGCTGTATAGATACCGTATGTGTTCTGGCTCCAGGCAGTTCGCTCCGCGCTCTTTTATGTGCAAGTGCTGACTGAATAAACCTACGTTAAGTCAAGTTAGTGTTCGTTATTCATGTAATTACACCTTCTTCTACGTGACAGTATTAAAAAATCAATGGAATATATCCTTGAATGGCATGATCGAATTAATCACAGGTCAGCTGGATATTTTCTACAGTTTACTGTCAACTGGCATTTTGTCGAATGAGCTAAACTAAACTAAACTCCGCCCGAATAGCCAACGCAGCGGGTCCAACGGTACCCACCGGCCTCCGTGTCCTCCTCAGTTCACAGGCGTCACTGAATGAGGAAGTGTTGGGGCATGTGGTCAGCATACCACTCTCCCGCCCGTACGTCAGTTTAAGAGATCGGAACCGCCACTTCTCTATCAAGTAGCTCATTAGTTTGCCTCACAAGGGCTGAGTGCATCCCGTTTGCGAACAGTGCTCGGTAGACCGGACGGTTACCTATCCAAGAGCTAGCCCCGCCAGACAGCGCTTAACTTCAGCGATCTGACGGGAACCGGTGTTACCGCTGCGGCAAGGCTGTTGGCTTTAAGGAATCAACAGACATTCAAACCTTGCTTTTGTGGCACCACGTAATCTTAAGTTACGTACAAGGCACTGTCAACAAAACAATACTCAGTTTAGGCTCAATACGAAAGGCCTACAAGACTTAAAATATTCATATTAACGTCCCTTTGTTCCATCTCCAGAACACTTCCGCTAACACGCAAAATTCACTGCGTTACACTAAACAAAACTTTGTCAGTAGCAATCCCCAACATAGTTTTCTTACCTACATACAGTTGACAGAATCAGTGTCCAGCAATTCCGGATGCAACAGATCACTGTAACCGCCCCACTGAGACTACAGGGTCGCGCCGTGCCTGCTCCCATGCGGCTTGGCTCACTGACAAAACACTGAAGAGCTGCTAGCGCAACAACCTTCCTGTAGCAGAGCAACGGGTAGAGTAAACACCAAAGTGTACCCGGAAGAAGGTGAGGTGTGCTTTTGACTGGTATCTATTTCCAGCACAACTCGCCGGCTGCAGCCACCTCCCTGCTGCGTAAAAAGGCCTTCAGACGTCACTGCAGACCCACCAAGGCGCACAACGGAGATTACCACGAAGCTGGATCGATACATGTCGGGAGAGCAACATCTCTCACTTTCTTCGAGGATTTCATTATTAAATCTTCTCTGGTTATCAGTTGATCCATAGCGTCGTTTGGTCATAACGTTTCAACGAGTATCTTACTGTGGTGTGCATACTGTAAGACCTTCGGTACACACACCATCAGATTATTTGACTCGTCGCTCTAACGAAGTAGGCGAGTGTCAGCAATATGTCTCGTAGTCTTATCGTGATGTGTTTATCTTCTGCTGTTAGGTCAGACGATAGAAATGCCACTTGCACGCTTAGAGTAGCAGATTGACGGTGACCAACTTTAAACAGAACTTGATTAATTTTCACACACATTTATTAAAATAATAAAAAATATAGACATTACGTAACTTGATTCTGGATGCTGTTTACAACCTACAATCTGAAGTTCCTTTGGTCTTGGTACGTTAATCTTATTCTCACTTATCTCTGATACTTGACAAAGTGTCTATACATTTATCTTCATGGCTACGTACAGGAATATGATAACCTTATTAGGCGCAGACTGAAACTTGACTACAGACTAATGCAGACTGATGCGGACTGACCAATCGGAGGTCTGTACAGTCGTTATAATACCTCGCGCGTTCATGTATCACTGCGAGAGTGTTATCCGTGAGGAGAAAAGGTTCTACGTTAGCAGCAATCTCATTGGCTGCGTTACATATGAATACGCGGATCGGCGGAAGCAGAATTTGGTCCGTCTCTAAGACAGCGCTATCCCGTAGTGCGGAGATGGACGAGCGCTGCGCCTGCGCTGTTGTGCTTAGTGGGGCGCGCTCTAGTGGGAAAGTTGTGTACGCGCTGACTACGCGGAACTATGTACACAACACTTACTCATCACCTTCAGGCTAAGATAAAATAAAAAAAGGGATGAAAAATTGTAACACCACAATACCACTACTTTGCTGATAGCCCGTGAGGATTTAGTTAACAATAAAAGTATTTTCAATATACTTACAGGAAAGTGGTCATAAACGGTCTCCAACGGGTTTGTGAATAAATATACGCTTTATAAGCATGTAATATTTATTTTATAATGTTATTCATGTTTATAGTTTACTCTTAGAAAATGTAATTAAAAGGTACTTTAGTAATTATTTTCAGAAACCTTCACTTAATTTGAATAATAAATGTAGCTTAAACACTGTTTTCTTGACAACGATTTTGAAGTGCTTTTATGACCACTGTATGCAAATATGGCCTCAGTTCTGCTAAATTGGCTCCTGTTTTGTGGCAATTTAACATTTATGGATGGATATAAACATACAGCAATATCACGTGTGAGTAGGTGTGTCCTGATCAGAAGTCACATGATTACTGTCTGAAATAACACCAGAATGACATACTGAGTACTATAACTAACTAATTATGGTTCGTTATTTCATAATGGACAAAACAGTATGACTACATTCAGTGAGAGTGTAGCAATTAGTCCTTCATGAAACGATGTCAGTTTTCTTCTATACTGGTCCTCAGGACAATAGCGTTGGAGGCACCAACAGTAGTGGACCATCGTATGTGTGTGCCACTTGCATCGATATCTCCCATTGTTCCAATTTCATGGTGAAACCCCTTCCCCTACTCCTCGCTATAATCGCCTGATTTAGCTGGAAATCTTGATAAGTGGCCATGAAGGAAATGCAGTTTGATAGTCTTATTAACACCCAACCTTTTAAAGGCTATCAACGTATTCTGCACAATTTCTTTGCAACTGTCTACTTTACAATTACCTAGGAAGTTTTTCACAACTAAGATGCAAGTACGCCAGGCCGACAGTTCTTAATCATTTACGAAATTTGTCACGGTGGAATCGTTCATGAGTTTGCGAATCTGCTGACCATCAAATATACCTGCTTTCAGTTTTTCAGTGCTCAGTGCAGGAAAGATCTACATATGAATTTGAAGCAACTGCCTTCTCTATTTAGGGCCTTAATAAATTGCTTCATCAGTCCGAGCCTTATATGCAATGGAGACAGAATTATTTTCTCTCTCTTACCCAATTTCTCCTGACTGATGTTGGCTGCGCCTACAGTGAGACTTTCACTTAAAGGTCATGTCACTTTGCTCCAGGGATCTTGTTTTGCTCTGCTGGGACAACACAAGGATACATCGTGTACCCACACTGCTGCAAAAGCAAGATGTTTATCGTCTTCAGATCACAACAAACAGGCCATTGCTGTTCATGACAGCATAATTTTTTCTACATAATTCTGATAGTTTCAGATTCCTCTTTCATCTTTTTTGAGTGGCCAATGAGAATGTATTCAAAGATGTCACCGTTGTGAAGCAAGACACATTTCAGGCTTCTGGTGGAGCTGTCTATAAGAAAGCGGCAGTCTTTTGGATTGTATTCCTGTACCTCCATTTGCACAAGAAGATCAGGAAAGTTATTGCAGTAAACGAATTCTTCGTCTTGGCTTCTTTTGTATGGTATACTGAAAGTTCGGTTCTGGACTTAGACAGATGTTTTCCTTTAGCTTGGATGCCAGAAGTTCTGCTCCATTCTTTGACAAATTAAGATCGCCTACCAGATCATTTAGTATCTCTTGAGTGAACAGTTTAGGGGTAGAAATTTCTCTTTCATATTCACTTCCACTGCTGATGCTGCTTCTACACTCCAAATCCTGTATTTCTTCAGATTCTGACATAATAAGTTCAGATAATTTAGAGAACACCGGTATAGGAACTTCTTCATTGTGTACCAGAAGTCTCCTGGATGATTCGAAACTTAGATACTCCCATGGACGTGTTTTGGATAGATTGAAAACTTTGACATCTACAGCACAAAAGTAACAGTCATCGTGGTGGTTTTTTTTTTTTTTTTTTTTTTTTTTTGTTCTCGCCAGACTATTAGTACACCGCAATTTAAACATTTTTACAAACAGTCTAGGGAGCCCATGATCTATCTTGGTTGAAGCTGTATCCCAAAATATGCAAGATGTCTTCTTTACTAAACCTGTGATGTTCTGTCTTTGTTTCTGTAGGTAGTATTCGCAGCAAATTGAACACATTGGGGCTGCTATGCATCCCCTTCGTGAAGAACTCATATGTTCCTGAAACGAATAAAATAAAAATACAAAATAAATTTTAAAGAATTTAATACAATGTTTAACTGCGAAATATCAAAAAATGCAAAAATTTAGATGGAAATAAAGATCAACGATACTATCGGAAAATCAGTATCTGTGGGAACATTTAATTAAAATACAGAAACACAAATATCCTCAGAACTAGAGCCAGTTCGAGAAAAGTACAGCCATATTTAGATTCAGGGCCTCTGAAACATAATAAATGCGTTTTAATGTCTTTGGCAGTAAAACGAATTTTTTGTAGAACTATGTAATAAAAGTAACACTAAACCAAATTAGCAAAAGATATTAAATTAGATAAATCATAATCTAGTGTCAATGTAGTTATAAAATAACTTCTTCAGAAAGTGTACAGAATTACTTTGCACTGACTTTGGTAAAGACAATAACCCTGCAACAGGATCCCCTTGATGGTTTTCTGACAGTTTGGTTTTGTGCCATTCAAGAAAAGACTTCTACAGTTTTTGCCAGCAAGTTCGCGCTTGAATGGGTTTTCAACGTTATTTCTCACTGCTAACTGTACGGCCATTTTTCGTAAGTACTTTCGAGTAAGCTTAAAGAAAGAAGATTTCATGGCAAGACAACAGTAAACAAGTTCCTCTTCGAGATCTTTTTCCAAAATTCTAAGTCTACTTCTTTTTGCTTTTTCTGCTTCCACAGGTTGCTGCACTGAACCCGAAAGTTCTATTTTTGGAACAAGTGTTTACTGGCTTTCTTTTAATACACATTCTTTTTCGGAAATACATCAGTAACGTAGTCATCTTACACGGACTCCACTTTCTACATCCTCCGCATTATCCTCTTGAAATATACACGGGAATTGTTACAAGAGAAAAATAGTTAGTACCAATACAGATACGCTTTAATTGTGAAAAAAGTATGGAGTCTGGTTCAGTCAACAGAAGGGGTCTAGTTTTCGGTACTACAACATATCTTCTGGAACGAGAATAATCTTATTGTTGTAGAAGAACACAATAGCTTACCTGCTAACATCTAGAATAAATAAGGAAAAGTGTAGCACAGTGTAAAAACTTTTTCCACTGTCAAAACGCGTAATGGTGAACTGGTCAGTAACAACTGAAGCGAGCGACTTGTGCGCTTCGTTACAGAGCAGTAGAAAAAAAATAGTTCAAATGGCTCTGAGCACTATTGGACTTAACATCTATGGTCATCAGTCCCCTAGAACTTAGAACTACTTAAACCTAACTAACCTAAGGACATCACACAACACCCAGCCATCACGAGGCAGAGAAAATCCCTGACCCCGCCGGGAATCGAACCCGGGAACCCGGGCGCGGGAAGCGAGAACGCAACCGCACGACCACGAGATGCGGGCAGCAGTAGAAATACTCGCTATTGTTTAGACTTAGTCCCACTAAAGTCCAGGAGAATGGAGGGAGCAGAGGAGTCAGCTTTAAGGGAGAAGTCCAGATTAGGACACTCTATATACGAGGGCTATTCGGAAAGTAAGGAGCGATAGGTCGCGAAATAGAAACCACAGTGAAAATCAAAACAGTTTTATTTGCAACAGTTAGCTACACCTTCCAGCTACTTCTCTACACAGTCGCCGCTCAGATTTAGACATGTATCGTAGCGTTGTACCAACTTTTCAGTTCCCTCGTTATAGAAGATAGCCGCCAGTGCTTTTCGACAACTTTCTACTCTGGACTGCTGCTCGTTGTCTGTTTCAAAATATAATCTTCGTAGCCAGCGGTTCATCTGAGCAGAGATGAACATCAGGGTTAGCCAATTACGGGCTGT
Source organism: Schistocerca americana (assembly GCF_021461395.2). Classification (NCBI taxonomy): domain Eukaryota; kingdom Metazoa; phylum Arthropoda; class Insecta; order Orthoptera; family Acrididae; genus Schistocerca; species Schistocerca americana. Next base: position 739,074,310 of record NC_060121.1, on the reverse strand, counting down.
ATTGTGGGTGATCAAAGACTTCCCATTGAAAACGCTGCAGTAGCATCTTCATTGCCCCTGCAGAGTAGGCCCGAGAATTGTCATGTAGAACGAACTGCATGACAATTATGTTATGTGGATTGCAAAGCATCAGGCGGAATCTTTCGCAAGGCCCTCGTGGAGTTACAGCAACGAGCTGTAATTTTTTTTAAAACTGAACATAAGTTTTTGCTATTAATTGGCTGACGTATTTAACCCAATTGAGTACTAATCAGTTAAATAAAATTTCTGTCTGTTTTAGTTAGGAAACTAGGAACTTTGAAAGTATTCGGGGTTGGAGACAAGCTGTTGCGGATAGTTGGCTTTTTGCTGTTTTCAGATGGATGTTATGGTGTTGGTATGTTCATTTAAATGAGGTTTTCAGGTGAGTGCCCGTTTCCCTGGACGCTCAACTCATTGTGTCTTCTAAACCACCCTCTAAACCACCTGCTTTGTGGTTTGTTAAAACATTCCTGAATTATGTATAAAAGATTCTCGGACTTGTTGCCACGTCAGTTAAGGGTAAAACTTGAAGTTTTCGACGATTTCTCCATCGTCTTCATGAGGAGCAACAGCAGCGCAGTTGCGAAAGATTTCGTTTCCATTCCTGAAGTAGCCTTATGTAAATTAGAAAAATGAATGACTGTAAAATATATTCCACAACTGCGAGGGACTTTGATGCATATCATCTTTGCTTATCCCGCGGGGAATCCGAAACCGTGATTCGGCTCTGCCCCCTCACCCCCGCAGCGAAGAGGCGAGGAGGCAGCTCGAGCAGGCAGGCATCGCGGCATCTGTCAGTGCAGGACGCGGAATGGTCGCTCATTACAGGCAGCGCTCGAGGCCGGCTCCGGCTGTCCCCGGCGGCTAAATTTTAATTAAAGCGGCGCGGCAAGGCAGCGAGCACAGACCCCCGCTCCGCCGCGCCGCCGGGCTGCCGTGGCTGCGGCGGCAGCCCTAGCGCGCTCCTAATTGCGCCTGAAGCGCCGCCACCTGCCACGCCCCCGCACTGCAGCAGCCGACATTTCAGACCAGCCAGCAGCCTCCTCCTACAATAGTCGGCTTCACGTTGGAAAGCGAAATTTATCTGCTATCGACGCTCTATTCTTCGCGTTCTCCTTTCTGGAAAATGAAAATGCCCCACACTAAATAGACTGTTGGTATGCTGCATGGCTTTCCTTTATATCTTCTTGTTGACATTTGTGACTGAGTGTGATTTGTCTCTTCTCTTCGCGCTTTTTGCTGTTGTTCTGCATACTTATAAACTACAAGAGACCACCTTTGACTTTTAAAACTGTCGGCAACCGAGGGAAATGCTTGCTGCAAACATTCCCGTTTCCACCACCTTCAGAAATATAACAAAGACACGTATGTGAAACACCGTTGTTTCAACTCTGTAAAAATCGCAGGCTCTTTAATTTCTTCCGCCTTTAATTTCCTTTCGTACATTTTTTTTTATTTACTTGACTATCTTACACCCATCGAAATATTTTTTCGAAATATATGCGCTGCATTACGATCCTTCCAACATCAGCTTTACACGAACACTTTTGTAGGACCGAGACTCGAACCTGGGTTTTGCGCTTATCCCAGAAGAGTTTGGGTCGCTCCGCGGAGTGTGCTGGGGCAGCGTAAGTGGTAAGGTACCACTCGCACTAAGCAAGAGGTCCCAGCTAAAGTCCTGGTCCGGCACAAATTTTCATATGTCACCGATGGATAGTATAACTAAGAATTCGCAATTCAGCGCATGTATTTCCGAAAAAAAGACTACAAATGGTTCAGATGGCTCTGAGCACTATGGGACTTAACATCTGAGGTCATCAGTCAACTAGAACTTAGAACAACTTAAACCTAACTAAACTAAGGACATTACACACATCCCCGCCCGAGGCAGGATTCGAACCTGCGACCGTAGCGGTCGCCCGATTCCAGACTGAAGCGCTTAGAACCGCTCGGTCATAACGGCCGGCAAAAAAGACTCAAATAAAAAGGAAGAATGGTTTGATCTCTGTTCTGTCTTCACTGATACTATCTTTACTGACATTACTGATCTTTCCCTGTACAGGTAGCAATCTACAAAATACTTCACTCACTCTGTTTCAATGTATTCTTCATTGTGCCTGATACAGGTACCACAGTCTACAGTAACCAACTGCCACCACACTGTATTTTAACTCCATTCAACTGCATTATTCTCATTTCAACGCCGATAAAATATCGTTAACATTTTGCTCACGTTCACTTAGTCGATGACATCATATACTGATAAACAAACTTCCCTGATACTGCCTCAAACGTTTTACATAGACAGCAGAAGTACGAATACTCATTCATACACTCAAGCCAGACAACGAATCATTAGAGATGCAGGAGTCGGCTACATGTACACATGGAGCCTTCCGCGGGAGTATAAGATGGACGGGCGGAGGTGGCGTGGTGGAGTCGTGTAGAGCGATGGGGCGCTAGTGAGACATCGTTCACTTAACAGTCATTCACTCCGCTTTTTCCTTTAATTTACGTCTATGGTCACAAACTTTTTGTTAACAGATTACCGGTTTCGGACTTTAATGACCATCATCAGATCTGTTTCATAAAAACAAAGTCCTAATGTACTGTAGCCATAGTGGCATCGTCAAATGTTAAAATATAAAGCGCTACAAGCACATTCCTGCAAATGCGTTACCCACTCACGATAAGTTTGTTTTGACCTTTCCTTGCAATGAATGAATTGTTACCCAGCTGCTACCACATTAACTTGTTGGTCATAATAGTTATGAAACCTATAACCTGATCATAGGAAAGTTCATTCAGGGTGGCGTTATGGAACAATTTCACAATCAGGCGAAAGACTGCAATTTGTTCCGTTGGTAAAAGGTAATGTAGTTTTGCAGTACTTGGCACTTTATGAGCAATGATGTGGGGTTCGCACTGTTGCAAGCACTCGAACAATTCCTCTCTTTTTTTTCTTTAAAGTGGCGAAAAGGCACTGTGGCACTCGGTGCTACAATTGTTACAGGTTGCGCAGAGTTCGGTGTTTGGTTCGCGACGAACTGCTGTACCCTATTGAGAAGGTTGGCAATCTGCTGCGTCTGAGATCGAAATATCTGTGTTATATGCTATGCTTTTGCTTGCAGCTGACGAGCTTGAGCAAGGGGGTGGCAGAGGTGCGTTGGTCATTTTGGAGTAGGCAAATGCTATAAATAGACAGTGAAAGCAATAAAAATAAGCACACAAACAAAGAAAATTTTTGCAACGCCCACCTGAAACACTGAATAGAAAAACAGTATAAGAGACACTGTTACGTAAACACACTCCTGCAACGAAAAAACATGGTAGAATTAAGACGCCAGCAAAACACAAAAGCGCGTGACAAAACAAAACTGTGGCAGCTGTCGGCTCTGGGTGCGAAATGTGGACAGGTTGCCACGTTGGTAATCGTTTACCTCGTTGCCGAATCCTATAGTCTCTGGGAAGCCTGCATACTCGGTCCGCTAGACAAACAATCAAACAAGCCGTATTAAAGAGCTTTATTACAAAAAGAAAATTTCAATACTTTGGCAATTACACAGATGAGTCACAAGCAATGGGCGACATCCAAAATAATCAATCGTCTTTAGTATAGACATCCCAAGTCTGTGCTATAGAGAGTACAAGTGAAGTGGCTAGCGTTGACGCTGCTGTCGAAGTAGCTAATCTTGAAGCTACTATTGAAGTAGGCCGTCACCAGTCATCGCAGCGCTCATGTCCTCTTCACGTGGGGGCCGCTGCTGCCCCGTTGTCGTCCGGGACGGAGGTCGGGTCAGCGTGCGATTGGCTGTCTTCTTCTCACAGCCTTCTCTTCCCTGTCGTTCCTGACTGGCGTGCCTACGCTTGACTTTACGCAGTAACAGAAACCAATGCGATAAAGTCACATGAGGTGTATCCACAGGACATGTGACCTGCAATTAAAAAGTGTCGTGATAATTTCTTCAGTGGTAGAAGATTCTGGATTAGTTCTCTATAGACTCAACAGGAGCGGGCTGCAAAATCGAAGGTAACCATGACAAAAAGACTGAGTAAACATTGAAACTTTAGCATTTCACAAGTGAGAGAGTGGAATATCGTAAGTTAGAAAGTGTTCGGGATGCTAGAAAATCTTAAAGGAGAAATGCAAAGACTATGTAGATAATAATAATAAGCGGGTGGCACTGGTGGCTGGGTGACCCCTCGCGGGGTGGTTCGGCCGCCGCTCCATAAGTTCTTTAACGCCACTACGGCGACTTACGAGTGAATCAGGATGAAATGAAAGACACACAATACCCAGTCATCTCGAGGCAGAGAAAATCCCTGACCCGCCGGGAATCGAACCCGGGACCCCGTGCACGGGAAACGAAAACGCTATCGCAAGACCACGAGCGGCGGACGGTTATCTAGAAATAGTGGAGGTCAGTAAAGTGGAATGGAAACAACATAAGGATGTTTGGTCGGACAGGTGTAAGGTAATATCAATAACAGCTGAAAGTGGTATAACACGTGTATGATTCATTACAAGTAGGAAAGTTGGATAAACAGATAGTTAGTGCGACCAGTTCAGTAATAGGATATTTCTCATCACAATCAACAGCAAATCCTGCCCACAATAATAGTTCAGGCTATCATGCGAAGCAGAAAATGAAGAGATAGAAGTATATGATGATATTTAACGAATTATTCAGTACGTGAAGGGAGACGGTAAATCATTAAGCATGGAGGACTGGAACGCGGTACTAGAGCTGGGAAAAAATAAAGAATTCACCTAGTAATAGCGAAGACGCTATTTATAATTCACGAGGGGAGGAGATAATTTGGGAATAGCCTGGATAATGACGTGGTGAGAAAGATGGTTTGAGTACAGACTCTGATCACAATTTTGTAATGATGAAGAGCAGACTGAAGTTTAAGAGACACAACTCGAAGAATCAGTGTGAGAAAAAGTGCGATACTGAAGTACAGAGAAATCATAAGAAGTATTTGATGTTCCCTGAAGTTGTATATATTGCGATAATTAATACCACACTAAGCAGTTCAGCTAAAGAGCAATCGACATCTTTGACCGACCTATCACTAAGGTTGACTGACGAACGTACGTAGAAAGAAGTTAACTGCGAATAACTATTGGGTAACAGATGAAATACCTAAACTGATTCGACGAAACAAAAAGGTAAATTTTCAGGAAAAGGTAATACAGCAAATCATATTAGGAATAAAATACATAGAAAGTCAAGGGAAACCAAGGCGTATAGGCTGCAGGAAAAATATGAGTACATCGAAAAAGGAACAGTCATTGGTAGGATTGATTTAGCACACACAAATGTAGAAACAGTCTACAGTGATATTAAAAGCATGGGGATCAACATGAGGAGTGACATGGGAATTCCACAGTTAAGTGCAAAGCAGAGAACGTATAGGTGGAAAAGACACGTTGAAAAGATCTACGTGTTGGAAGACATGTCTCATGACGTGACTGAAGAAGAAACGGGAGACGATATAGAAAACATAGGAGATTTAGTGAGAAATTTTAGTAGAACTTTGGAAAACTGGTGATCAAATACGGGAGAAGGGATAAATACCATTCCTTAGGAATGCACTGGGGCAGTGGAAACTTAGCGACTATTTAAGTTGATTTGCAGAGGCTAAGTGTTTGTAGACATTCCATCAGAGTTTCGGAAAAATATCATGCACATTATTTCGAAGATATCTAGAGCAGATTAGTGGAAGAACTACCGCTCAAGCAGTTTAATAGTTAATGCATCCAAGCTGATGACAAGAATAATTTATGAAAGACAGAAGAAATTAATGAGGCTCTTTTGGATGACGAACAATTTGTCTATAGGAAAGGTAAACGTACTAAGGAGCAATTCTAACACTACGATCGATAATAGTTGAAACACTTAAGAAAAATCAAGACACGCTCACAGGGCTTATCGTTCTAGAAACAGCGTCCGTCAATGTAGAGTTGTGCAAGATGTTCGAGATCCTCAGAAAAATACAGATGAACTGTAAGGGAAACCTGATAATATGCTTTTCTCTGTATGAAGCTGCACTTTTGAACTTTCCAGCTGCACAAGTTTTAATAAATTTTACCTGGCACGTTCCACTATAGTGTTTGCTCTGTTCGCGGACATTAAGGCCAGCACCTCTCAGGCCAAACTGAAGGCACAGAACGAAGGGTACAACGTTTGGCTGGTGGCCAGCAACCAAGACAGCGTCAGGTGGGAGCTGTTGCACCACTGCATCGGGCACTCTGTGGAGCCATCGGTCGAAATAGTGCATGGCCGACCTGTTGTGGACATTCCTACCTAGTGGGTGGTCGGTGTTTTCTCCTGTAGACCAGAGAATACTGCAAACCCAGCAAGAAAAGGAGAAGAGTGGTTTTGTTACTATTGTAAATTGGAGAACGAGGCGTATGTTTTAGTTTCCTGCGGTGATCTTCCGTGAGTTGACAAGCGGTCAGATTCAGAGTAGTGTATGGAGGTGCTACGTACAGTGAAGTGGATAATATTTGTACTTCGTATACGTCATGTTCGTTACAGTAGCAGTACGGCACGGCGTGATACGAGGGCATAACAGTGAGTTATGTATTGTATATCATTACACCCTGCAGATATGTGTCACTGTCTCGTATATTTTTATTAATCATGCTGAAGATGTATCCATTGTTCTACATAGCTATAAGTTACTAAATTTTATGATATTGTTGGTGTTTTGTAGATAGTGCGTTATCTTATTGCCAAAAAATGGCTCTAAGCACTATGGGACTTAACTTCTGAGGTCATCAGTCCCCTAGAACTTAGAACTACTTAAACCTAACTTACCTACGGGCATCACACACATCCATGCCGAGGCAGGATTCGAACCTGCGACCGTAGCGGTCGCGCGGTTCCAGACTGTAGCGCCTATAACTGCTCGGCCACACCGGACGGCTCTCATTGTCAGTAGCAATATTACGTAGTTGGTGGAGGACCTTAGTAGTTGAGGCAGATTCTATTATTATTTTATTCATTTACTACATTATACTGAATTGATCTGTGATTGCAACGTTCTAAGGGCAGAGAGTGTGAAGATTCTGTTCTCTGTTTGGGGCCTTGCTAGGTGCCCCCCTTATGTGTCTCAGGGGAATGAATCGAAAGTGATTTGTATTTATAGCTTTTTTTACCCTCCTACTTACAGGGTTTGTTTCACTGATTGCCAGTGGACAAGCTGTTCAGTGCAACAGTCATCATACTATTTACATGAAACAAAAATAAATTTCAATTTAGTTATTTAGTGCAAAAAGCCTCGAATAATTTTAATGTCTTGCAGATGAAAACTGAACCATCATTAGATACAAATGACACTTATATCTGAAAACTAGGGAGATAGTTTCTTTCGAATTTACCTATGTTATAACATGAATCAGTTTTAATGCCCTCTAATTTTATATAACTGGTTCAGAGACAGTCATAATTTTCAAAATGATAGTTTTGAAAACGAGGGAGATATGCATTTCCGCTATGATTATGGGATAGTACTGACCCAAGTGGTACTAGGAGGGTGAAAGTGTTTTTTATAGTACTGTTATTATCCGATGCACAATTATACAAGATGTAGCTTTGAGCAATATGACACTTATTTCTTATTACTCAATAACATTCTGGTCAGATCATTATTTGGTGTCTTATTACTGATGCCCTTCTTAAATGTTTTTGCAAAATGGGACCACGCTCGCTCAACACCAGCCCAAATCCCACTCCACACAAAACTTTGAAAGGTTTGAAGACCAAAAACAATGTGCTCTGTTGAAAAAAGTGTATGAGATTGGGATGCAGTCTTTCGTCATTGCTGGTGAATCTATATAACGAAGAAGCAGTGATTGATATAAAGAAAAGTAGGATTAATATTCATAGTGAAACGATATTAATATCAATGATAAGGTTCGCTGATGACTTTTCTATCCTGAGTGAAGATGAAGAACAATTACAGGACCTGTCGTTGGAATGAAACGTGTTACAAGAACATAATATGGATTCGGAGTAAACCAAAGAAACACGAATGTCTTCAGCAGAAATGAGATTAGTGATTAACGATAATCTCAAAATGAAAATTATTGACCTCATTGCAAACGAAGTTAAGGAATTGTACTAGCTTGGGAGCAAAATAACCAGTGACAAAGAAAGCAAGGAAACATGGAAAACAGTTTAGTATAGGCAAAGAGAGCATCCCTGACCAAGAGAAGCTCCCTCAAACATTGCCCTTAATCTGAGGAAAAAAAATCTGATAATGTACGTTTGGAGGACATTACTGTATAGCAATGAATCAAGGACCACGAGATAGCTGGAAAAGAGAATTGAAACGTTTCAGATATATTGCTATAGAAGAACTTTGATAATCACGTGCACCAATATGATAGGGAATGAGGAGTTTATCAGCAGAACCAGCGAAGGAAAAAAAATGTAGAAAACAACACTGACTATAGGAAGGGACGGAATGACAGAACGTGTTTGAAGGCATCAGGGGACAGCCTACGCAACAAGTAATTGACGACATATTGTGCAGGTGGTACACTGAGATTAAGAGGCTGGCGCCACGGAGGAATTCGCGGTGGGGCTCATCGGATCAGTCTTCTGACTGATGAAAAAAAAAATAATACTAGAGCGAGAGAGAGAGAGTGAGAGAGATGCAGTGGAAGCAACAGCTTCATGTTGCACTACACATGTTCGATGTTCGATCCTGTAAATTGCGTGGCGGCCACATTGTCCAGGACATTTGAAATTGAGCAATATATTTTTATTTGGTGCTGAATGATAATAAACTACATTATGCCAAGTTTTCATCTGATTTTATATTAAAAATACCGTATCAACGCCAAATAAAACCGTGGACCACTACCCTGGAAAAAGACAAAAAATCTATAAATATCGAATGATGCAGCAAGTTTACTGTTACCAGTCACTGTTTATTTATATCCACAACACCTTTCGAAGTTTCAAACCTCCATCATCAGTAGAAAATATGTGTGCGTTGTGTTAGATTTTCGTGTCGCTTGTGGCACTGTCTCCAGCTGTCACAGGCTCCTTTGTCCATCATAACACATCACATGTAAACTGTCATATTTTGTAAACAAAGATGGTGTCTGGGAGCCACTAGGTTTCTGTTCGCATCTAAAGTTAAATATATCCATGTGTGAAATGGACTTGAGAATTAAGTGATGTGGGATCGATTTCATGACAAAAATGAAACATAAGTAAATCACACATGTCAGTATTAAACCATGTTTGCTGATTGAATACTACACGAGTGTCACTAATACGATGCACCGAAGGTACGTAGACTCATCCAGTTTGCCGCGCGGGATTAGCCGAGTGATCTAGGGCGCTGCAGTCATGGACTGTGCGGCTGGTTCCGGCGGAGTCCTCCCTCGGGCATGGGTGTGTGTGTGTTTGTCCTTCGGATAGTTTAGGTTAAGTAGTGTGTAAGCTTAGGGACTGATGACCTTAGCAGTTAAGTTCCGTAAGATTTCACACACATTTTAACATTTTGAACTCATCCAGTTGCTCTTACAGTGTTCTATATAACTATTTGTGTGTTACTACATGTTTGTTGACAATCTCATTCAGGTTAGGGTGACATATAATTTTTTGTATTTCTTTTCATTTTATGTGCATGTATTGAAACTACATAAACTGCCTGAAGTTTGTAGAAATAATTATAGGCTATATTATAGAAAGAAACGTTTCAAGCATCTTTCTTTGGTGAAATTTTGAGGTGGTACCAAATAAATACAAACGAATAAACCACTATTTGGGAGTAGAAAAAGAAGTTTGAATATGTATAAGTAAAGTAAAAACAAATGAAAACTTAAGACGGTTTTTTCTGACCATTCACTTGCAATTTTCGACATCCGCTGCAGTATAGCACATATCGACAACAAGCATAAAAATGTTGCATGCGGCTGAAAAATTATCTGCACGTATCCCAGTTTCCCTTGTTGATCACAGATGGGACTTAGAAGTCTTATTGGACTATTTAGTACATTTATTTCTATCTTACTTTCAACTGCCACAGATCTAAAAGATTTAAATAAGATTGGTTGCAATTATTCACTGTTGACATTGTCATGTTTTCTATAACAGCCTCATATAAGGTCACTGGCGTCGAATCTCTTCATATTTACGTTTACAAACATGTCAGTGAGGACAGTAAATCTGTCCTAGGACTAAACGCTATATTAAAATTTCAATGACTGTGTAATTAGGAGCTTCCAGTTTAAAATAGTTTGGAGCTATTTAAATTCCTATGGAAGACCATTTGAATATTTACGTCATACCTTGTATTCGAGGTCTTTTCGATAGCGCCGATTTCTATCAAACAAAAATTTGTTCACAGAATTTACTGTTCGGATGTTTTGATTTGAGGCCATGAGCTTTACTGTGATTAAAGACAACTCTTCCTAAATCGGGTCTAACGTTTTTACTTATTTTCTGGAGGAGAGTGTCATAAGTATGTTTCTATCCAGCAGATTTATACTGTTGATTTATGAGGTCATAAATTTGCATTTACCCTCGCTTTTCAACGAAACTGAAGGCAACAAAAACTAAACTGGTCACTAGACTTGCCACGCCAGAAATAGCAGCAGTTAACGAAACTTTACTTATTGTCCTTATAGTACGGTAACAGGTTGTTTTTTTTTGTCATCAGTCTACTTACTGGTTTGATGCGGCCCGCCACGAATTCCTTTCCTGTGATTACCACTTCATCTCAGCGTAGCACTTACAACCTACGTCCTCAATTCTTTGCTTGACGTATTCCAATCTCTGTCTTCCTCTACAGTTTTTGCCCTCTACAGCTCCCTCTAGTACCATGGAAGTCATTCCCTCATGTCTTAGCAGATGTCCTATCATCCTGTCCCTTCTCCTTATCAGTGTTTTCCATATATTCCTTTCCTCTCCGATTCTTCGTAGAACCTCCTCATTCCTTACCTTATCAGTCCACCTAATTTTCGACATTCGTCTATAGCACCACATCTCAAATGCTTCGATTCTCTTCTGTTCCGGTTTTTTCACAATCCATATTTCACTACCATACAATGCTGTACTCCAGACGTACATCCTCAGAAATTTCTTCCTCAAATTAAGGCCGGTATTTGATATTAGTAGACTTCTCTTGGCCAGAAATACCTTTTTTGCCATAGCACGTCTGCTTTTGATGTCCTCCTTGCTCCGTCCGTCATTGGTTATTTTACTGCCTAGGTAGCAGAATTCCTTAACTTCATTGACTTCGTGACCATCAATCTTGATGTTAAGTTTCTCGCTGTTCTCATTTCTACTACTTCTCATTACCTTCGTCTTTCTCCGATTTACTCTCAAACCATACTGTGTACTCATTAGACTGTTCATTCCGTTCAGCAGATCATTTAATTCTTCTTCACTTTCATTCAGGATAGCAATGTCATCAGCGAATCGTATCATTGATATCCTTTCACCTCGTATTTTAATTCTACTCCTGAACCTTTCTTTTATTTCCATCATTGCTTCCTCGACGTACACATTGAAGAGTAGGGGCGAAAGGCTACAGCCTTGTCTTACACTCTTCTTAATACGAGCACTTCGTTCTTGATCGTCCACTCTTATTATGTCCTCTTGGTTGTTGTACATATTGTATATGACCCGTCTCTCCCTATAGCTTACCCCTACTTTTTTCAGAATCTCGAACAGCTTGCACCATTTTATATTGTCGAACGCTCTGTCCAGGTCGACAAATCCTATGAAAGTGTCTTGATTTTTCTTTAGCCTTGCTTCCATTATTAGCCGTAACGTCAGAATTGCCTCTCTCGTCTCTTTACTCTTCTTAAAATCAAACTGATTGTCACCTAGCGCATTCTCAATTTTCTTTTCCATTCTTCTGTATATTATTCTTGTAAGCAGCTTCAATGCATGAGCTGTTAAGCTGATTGTGCGATAATTCTCGCACTTGTCAGCTCTTGCCGTCTTCGGAATTGCGTGGATCACGCTTTTCCGAAAGTCAGATTGTATATCGCCAGACTCATATATTCTACACACCAACGTGAATAGTCGTTTCGTTGCCACTTCCCCCAATGATTTTAGAAATTCTAATGGAATGTTATCTATCCCTTCTGCCTTATTTGACCGTAAGTCCTCCAAAGCTCTTTTAAATTCCGATTCTAATACTGGATCCCCTATCTCTTGTAAATCGACTCCTGTTTCTTCTTCTATCACATCAGACAAATCTTCACCCTTATAGGGGCTTTCAATGTATTCTTTCCACCTATCTGCTCTCTCCTCTGCATTTAACAGTGGAATTTCCGTTGCACTCTTAATGTTACCACCGTTGCTTTTAATGTCACCAAAGGTTGTTTTGACTTTCCTGTATGCTGAGTCTGTCCTTCCGACAATCATATCTTTTTCGATGTCTTCACATTTTTCCTGCAGCCATTTCGTCTTAGCTTCCCTGCACTTCCTATTTATTTCATTCCTCAGCGACTTGTATTTCTGTATTCCTGATTTTCCCGGAACTTGTTTGTACTTCATCCTTTCATCAATCAACTGAAGTATTTCTTCTGTTACCCATGGTTTCTTCGCAGCTACCTTCTTTGTACCTATGTTTTCCTTCCCAACTTCTGTGATGGCCCTTTTTAGAGATGTCCATTCCTCTTCAACTGTACTGCCTACTGCGCTATTCCTCATTGCTGTATCTATAGCGTTAGAGAACTTCAAACGTATCTCGTCATTCCTTAGTATTTCCGTATCCCACTTCATTGCGTATTGATTCTTCCTGACTAATGTCTTGAACTTCAGCCTACTCTTCATCACTACTATATTGTGATCTGAGTCTATATCTGCTCCTGGGTACGCCTCACAATCCAGTATCTGATTTCGGAATCTCTGTCTGACCATGATGTGATCTTACTGAAATCTTCCCGTATCTCCCGGCCTTTTCCAAGTATACCTTCTCCTCTTGTGCTTCTTGAACAGGGTATTCGCTATTACTAGCTGAAACTTGTTACAGAACTCAATTAGTCTTTCTCCTCTTTCATTCCTTGTCCCAATCCCATATTCTCCTGTAACCTTTTCTTCTACTCCTTCCCATACAACTGCATTCCAGTCGCCCATGACCATTAGATTTTCGTCCCCCTTTACATACTGCATTACCCTTTCAATATCCTCATACACTTTCTCTATCTGTTCATCTTCAGCTTGCGACGTCGGCATGTATACCTGAACTATCGTTGTCGGTGTTGGTCTGCTGTCGATTCTGATTAGAACAACCCGGTCACTGAACTGTTCACAGTGACACACCCCCTGCCCTACCTTCCTATTCATAACGTATCCTACAACTGTTATACCATTTTCTGCTGCAGTTGATATTACCCGATACTCATCTGACCAGAAATCCTTGTCTTCCTTCCACTTCACTTCACTGACCCCTACTATATCTAGATTGAGCCTTTGCATTTCCCTTTTCAGATTTTCTAGTTTCCCGACCACGTTCAAGCTTCTGGCATTCCACGCCCCGACTCGTAGAACGTTATCCTTTCGTTGATTATTCAGTCTTTTTCTCATGGTAACCTCCTGCGAAGCACTTGCCCGCGAAGGGCAAAGGTCCCGAGGTCGAGTCTCGGTCCGGCACACCGTTTTAATCTGCCAGGAAGTTTCATATCAGCGCACACTCCCCTGCAGAGTGAAAATCTCATTCTGGAAACATCCCCCAGGCTGTGGCTAAGCCATGTCTCCGCAATATCCTTTCTTTCAGGAGTGCTAGTTCTCCAGGTTCGCAGGAGAGCTTCTGTTAAGTTTGGAAGGTAGGAGACAAGGTACTGGCAGAAATAAAGCTGTGGGGACGGGGTGTGAGTCGTGCTTGGGTAGCTCAGTTTGTAGAGCACTTGCCCGCGAATGGCAAAGGTCCTTAGTTCGAGTCTCGGTCCGGCACACCGTTTTAATCTGCCAGGAAGAGTCATATCAGCGCACACTCCCCTGCAGAGTGAAAATCTCATTCTGGAAACATCCCCCAGGTTGTGGCTAAGCCATGTCTCCGCAATATCCTTTCTTTCAGGAGTGCTAGTTCTCCAGGTTCGCAGGAGAGCTTCTGTTAAGTTTGAAAGGTAGGAGACGAGGTACTGGCAGAAATAAAGCTGTGAGGACGGGGTTTGAGTCGTGCTTGGGTAGCTCAGTTGGTAGAGCACTTGCCCGCGAAAGGCAAAGGTCCTTAGTTCGAGTCTCGGTCCGGCACACCGTTTTAATCTGCCAGGAAGAGTCATATCAGCGCACACTCCGCTGCAGAGTGAAAATCTCATTCAAGTATAACACTGTAAGACAGAGTTCACTGCGATGCATTGATAAGCACTTAACACAACACACTTAAACAACAATCCGTTCCATAGTAGTAGTTGTCATAACTACATGCCATAGATCGCTGAAGTATACATATTTCCCTTGTGCTCATGTCCCAAGCCAGAGGCTGTGCAGCACTAGCTGCCGCCATGGACGTGCGTCTCAGTGTTTGTGCCAGGTAGGCAGTCAGACACGGCCTGCCAGAGAGGACTGCCCAGCTATGGAAGGTGTCCAGGTTGACGGGAGGAGTAGGAATTAGAATATCATCAATATGTCCGAAATCAACATTTGAATCTACTCAAATATCCACGTAAAAATTGCAGAATACTCGCGACATATGCAATCACGAAGACTGTCCAACATATACTGAGTATTAGTTCGCCGTTCACCCGCCCAGACAGAGACACAGATAGGTCAACTACGCAAGCGTGATCGGTATGAGAGACTCAGTGATGCCTCACACATTAAGACAGAAATGTCCATTTGTTCCGGCTACCAGCTATCTACACCATGCACACACACACACACACACACACACACACACACACACACACGCATACACACAAGGTCATGTCATCCAGGGAAACTAGCCACATATTTATCAGTCTAATTACAATTAAATATTACGATTTTAGTACCAACCTTGTGACATTTGACAATGTGTGAGGTATTCGAAATACTTTCTAATGATTATATCGCTGGAAATATCTGTTTCGCATGTAAATCTATATCCTCCTTAGGACTGGACGTAATTTTCCACCTATAATTTTCTATACCCCTTATCGCTATTGATGTATTGATATCACAGTTTTCAACATCAAATCTATACCTCCCTTATGGCCACATGTAGTCTCACTCACATAATTTTCTTTGTACATTTCGGAATATCCACCACAGTAGCTTTCCACTTCAACACATACACATTTCTGACTATCATTTATATGTGTAAAACGTCAAAAAAGAAAGTTAAATCCACACACACAAACACACACACACACACACACACACACACACACACACACACACACACACACACAGGCTAGGTGTTTTGATTCTCCTCAGGTCTAAGAAGTTATTTAACATTTATGTCTTCCAGCCAATCAGATTCGAGAACAGACTGCAGGTATTTTCAGTCAGCAGAACTGGAAGGCTCTCTCAAACAAGTGTTGTAAAGCAGAGCTGTCCAGCGCTATGCAGTAATCATTAGCGTTCTCTCGCAAGAAAGGGCTGGAAAGACATCGGCGATATGGGCTGGGGTACTATAATAAACATTGCAGTCGATAGTGTGACAAATAAAATGTTAGGATCTGGATAGAGCCGCTGATAAGAGATCGTTCTGTGTATCCATGATGTTACAGCCGTATTGCATGCCCTGTTTGTATGCTGTAGCACATCCAGATGAACCCTTGCATTGCTCTATTGTACTGCTGTTTACAAAGTGAGTCATCAGCCCTTACAGTCAGATATACTCATCAATAGGTTGAAATCACTATCTCACACGTCAAATCTATTCCCCTCCCCCTTTTTACTAAAACAGTAGTCTGACCACATCCCACACGTATCTGCTGATATGTCGGAACGCAAACCACCGAAACCTTACATTCCAACAGCATAACATTCCCGACAAGTACCGTGATTATCATTTAAAGGTGTATAGCGTCCAGAAAGCTATGGATGTCCACACTCACACCAGCTGGGTGTCGTTTCAGCAGCAAACCCCTCTCGCCACACCGTCGTTATCACATATTCGGCGAGAAAAAAGGGCATAATTACAATTAAATTTCCTTCACATCTTTTGCTTATGTAATTTCCGTTCTTGCACGATAATCTGCGTTTGCCAGAGCAGGAAGAACTGAATATCGCAAACCAGGTCACAGACTCCCGGTAATTCTCTCGAAATCCCATTATGTTCCGACAGCACTGACAGGTAGAGAGTTATCACAACGAGAAAAGTAACACATTAACTTAAAGAAGGAAATTCTCAACTATGAGCAATATACTGAGTACACACACACAAATACATAAAACCAGCGCAGTTGCGCTAGTTGTTGCCAACTTTACTACACTTACAAGCAGTTTTAGAATACATGGCGAGAAGTGATGTCATGATCACACGAGCAGAAGTGTATTAAAATAGGCAAAATTTCGACAATTGAGGCAATATACACATAGAGTGAGCGAAAATACGCTAAAATGTGGGGAAATTGAGACTCAGAGAGTACTTGCATGTCTACTTGGTGCACTAAATTTCTTGTACGTGGGAACGAATATGTGACAGAAGAGGAATATGAGAAAAAGTTTACATGGAACCACCAGTAACCAGGGAAAGTCATTTTTCTTGGACAGCAGTAAGACAGCTGGAATGGATCGTTTAACGTGGATCTTCAATAAATGTAGAGCAATAAATTTACATCCTCGTATGTCGGATCACAAGCCCAGGTGTGAACCCAAAGTTATTGGCAATCACCTTATAGATTTTTATAAATTTCCTCAGCCTAAGACCATTGTACTATCAGCTTTGGGGCGGCAATATACAACTACAGAAGGGATCACATGTTTGACCCTGTGCAAGACCGTCAACGTGTTTTAAACTCTAACAAACAGTTTTTACAATGTGTTATCTATACCAACCACAACTATGCGGTGTCAGCTAACAAATACCTCAGATAACAGTTGCGCATGGTTTGTAACATCATTCTGCTGTATGTCTATTAAGGTAATATGGATACATAGAAGTTGACTGCTGTCTTTGAGGCTTCCCTGGAAAAGAGAACCATCTGCCTCGAAACTGACATTCATCTGCGTTAAAGGATTAAAGGAGGACTGGTCCGCGAACACCAAGGGAAACCTTCAAATAATTGTCAGTTTCTAAACAGTGTGACTCAAAGAATAAGATTTGTAAGGCCATATAATACCAACCATTTTTAATACACCTTTTGGGAACGTTTTTGTGTGAATCACAGCTTTAGCTTTTTTAACTGTATTTTTTGTTGCAAATTAAATAAACCATGCTAATTATTTATCTAGGCCTACATCATAGGTACACATTACTCAAAATACAAACAAAGTAGAAGGTTTATTTTTTTCCTGTAAGTTCTTTACACTATTATCTTTAAAGCAGACTAGTAAAAGATGGTGCTGTCATAAACTGTGGTACAAAAAAATTTGAAGTATGCTTATCAAAAATTTTGGAAATGAATTCAGGGTTTTTCTTCAAAAAAGCATTTTATTTTCAAAGTTAGGTCACAAGAGTAGCCTACTTTTTAGTTAAGCGCGTTTTAAAACAATATACAAAATTTCAGCTCTCCATCTTTAATAGTTTTTAGCCAAAGTGTTCAAGAGCATGAAATAATTTAACTTTCGGGAAATTTAAGTAAAAGTTAAAATTTGCTCTTTCTATTAAACTTGCATGGCACTAACGCATCCTAGGTCCATTTCACCTTGTTACCGCCTGTACTGTTCTTCCTCCCTTCTCTTTTTCACATTTCTTCTCCTTGTTCTTGCTTCTTTAGTGGCTGCCAGCTGATTTTTCTGCTTCGAAGAGTCTCCTTCGGTCAATGGCTATTAGAGCTCTACGCATATTTACTCCACCAGGCACTCCCATCAGTTCCATAACATTAAACCTTGACACTTCATAATCATTGAAACATTTAGCACACCTATTTTCAAAGTATTTAGTCCTACTAGAACAGTTTTTGCTATATGTTCCCATATACAGCTGTTGAAACATTCATTTGGATTTTCAGTACTACTATGTAAACATTTCCCGAAGAATCTTGTGTCACTAAGATCCCTATATATAGTTTTTATAACTTTCATTATAGCAAATGCCAAAGAATGTTTCTAGTTGTAGGTCTCACCTTGAGTAACAGCCCTCTGGTAGCCACACCATGAATCACTGCCAGGTGGGCAGAGTGCATGACATGGGTTGTCGTCTGTGGAGGATTTATGAAAGACAGTAGCCCATACTGCTTTTTCATTCTCTCAAGATCTTTTTATTTTGTCTTATGGCTTGTCCATAATAATACTGCAACTTGTCTGTTTCTTCGTCTGTAAACCAACCACACCATCCAATGCACTTACCATCAGCTAATTTCTTTTCCTTCAAATTCCTCTTCAAGTTTCCCAATCGTGTACCTAACCTTTTCTGGGCATTTCCAACACCTTCCATTTCTTCAATTTTTGTGTCATCTGAAGGTTTGGATTCACAAACTTTTTGGTACCCTTTTGAGTCTCCATATCCTAGGTAAGATTAATACATCACACCATTTCCTCCACTGACCTGTGAAATATCTTCACAACACCTTCATATTCCCTCCCTCCACCATAAACAGTGAAAATAATCAAACATTTATGATTTTCAGTTCCACTGGTACAGCCATGACTGTACTTGGTAATACAGTCCATATCAATGACTTTACTATTGTCCAAGGAGGTAGCTGTCACTACGCCATTTTGGGAACTATGGCCGCTTCGTTGCCAGGATGCATCCAGAGCTGCAGACGTATGAGTATAAAGGGAGTCTCACTTGTCTTTACCGCCCTAATTAACTGTTTGCCTAGAAGCAAATCACAAAATGTTTCAAGAAAATGTTCTTTAGTCGTCAGGGGGACATCAATCAGCATGATTGCCTTCGTTGTAGCTTTTCTTTTTATAAAGATATGAACAGCGGTATGACTTTTTTTAAATGGCACCCTGTATTTTTTATTCGGTAATTCATTTCCTCTCTTGCAGACCTATTCAAAAATGTATCACAGTGTACCATTCACTGAAACACAAAGTTATTAATTACATAACACAACAATGACGTTGACGCTCCCAGTACTTAGTGCAGGTACTCGGGGCAATGGAGCACATCCACGTGCTGACGTTGACACAGGACAAATGTAAACAAGAGTAGAACGCACACCCGTCATTCCGTCATGCATCGTCAGTTGAAGAGTTGTGTGAGTAGAATGTACACCAACGATGAGAAGGTAGAAATGCTACTCATCTATTGGGAATGTACGTTAGCAGAACAGTAATTGCAATACTGCTTTCTTATGTAAGGGGACATTTAGTACAGTAGTTTAGTCCTTTTAAATACTGTTGTGCAGAGTAGGCATACAGTAAAGGCTGTCCTTCCTACAAACTGCATCGACATAACGTTTCTTTTATTCTTGTTGTTGAAGGTAGGCGAAATGCTACGCAGGCAGCGGAACTGTACAGAGAGTGATATCCTGACGAGAACCCACCTTCCCGACTGATGTTTCCTCGTCTTGTTGCGACGCTTCAGGAAACGGGAAGTTTCAACCACGACAACGCAATCGTCGTTGCACTCGCACAGACGAAGCTGCCGAAGTTACTGTTCTCGCTTCCGTTGCTATGAATCCACATGTGAGCTCAAGACAGCTTGAATACGAGATTGGCATTCCTAAAACCAGTGTACATTGTATTCTTACACGTCACCGGTTCCATCCTTACCACGTACACCTACATCAAGAACTGCATTGAAATGATTTCCAGAATCGTGTACAGCTCTGTCAGTGGGCACAGCAACAAATCCTCGCCAACCCGAACTTCTTCTCCAATGTTCTATTTACCGACGAATGTTCCTTCTCAGACAAAGGACAGGTAAATACAAGGAACATGCATTATTTGTCCAGTGAAAACCCACGACGGCTTAGACAGGTGGAACATCAGCGTCAGTGGAGAGTTAACGACTGGTGTGGGATGCTTGGTACTACAATTATTGGCCCTTCTTTCATCAATGGTAGTTTAAACGGCACAGGGTATGCCAACTTCCTCAGAAGAATTCTTCCTCCACTTCCTGATGAAGTGTTGCTAAGAACCAGAATGATTATGTGGTATCAAAACGATGGATGTCCAGCACATAATGCCTTGCATGCAGGTCGCGTTCGGATCCGAAGGTATCCTGCAAGATGGATTGGTCGAGGAGAAACAGTTACTTGGCCTGCTAGGTCTCGTGATTTAAATACTTTGGACTTTCTTCTTTGGGGATGCATTAAAGACGTTGTCTATCGTGATATTCCAACAACTCCAGGGGACATGCAGCAACGCATCGTGCTTGCTTGTAATTCTCTTCAGCAGGCAACACTGGAAGCAGAAAATAATTCTTTCATTCAACGAGTGCACCAGTGTATCGGTTTCCAGGGTCACTACTTTGAGAACCTTTGAATGTTCTACTCCTGGGAAATGGTACAGAAGAGTCAAAGTCAATTTTGTGGTATGTTTTTACTTGGTTTTCATTTGTTTTCTGGCAAGTCCAGCAAGTGGACGAGTTTGTGGTCCCAGGCTCAAAGTCAGTATTCTTTTATGTAATTAATAAAATTGTGTTTCAGCGAATGGTACACTGTGGTACATTTTTGAATAGATCTTTAGGAGAGGAAATGAATTACCGAATAAAAAATACAGGGTTCCATTTAAAAAAGTCATACCGCTCTTCATATTTTTGTAAAAAACAAAGCTAAGACGGGAGTTTGAAAAGTCCGTGTAAAGTCGGAGAGATCGCACCACCGGCGCGTAACGAGGTCGTGTTTAGTTAGTGACATCTTTGGAAAGAACGCATACCAAGTTTCAGCCATATTGGTCTATTTCTTTGCGTTTGGCATTCGTGTGAATCAAGGAAGTGGAGTGATTGTCAAAAAAGGGCCGAAGAAGAATTTCGTATGGTGATTAAACATTACTTTATGAAAGGCAAAACGCCTCAGGAGACTAAAGAGAAGCTTGATAAACATTACGGCTACTCTGCACCTTCGATTAGAACAGTTTATAAGTGGTTTCAAAATTTTCGGAGTGGTCATATGGGCACAAGTGGTGCAAAACATTCTGGACGCCCTGTGGAGGTTACGACTCCAGAAATTGTTGATAAAATCCATGATATGGTGATGGATGGCAGAAGAGTTGAGGTGCGTGAGATTGCTAGTGCTGTGGGCATCCCGAATGAACGGGGATTTAATATTTTGCATAAACATTTGGACATGAGAAAGCTATCCGCAAGATGGGTTCCGCGATTGCTCACGCTTGACCAAAAACGGAATCGTGTGAAGTGTTGTAAGAATGGTTTGCAGCTGTTCAGGAAGAATCCGCAGGACTTTAAGCGTCGTTTCGTCACTGTGGATGAAAACATGGATACATTACTAGACTCCTGAGACCAAACAACAATCTAAACAATGGGTTACCAAGGGAGAATCTGCACCAAATAGACGAAGACCAGTTCTTCGGCTGGAAAGGTTATGCGACTCTCTATTGGGATTCGCAAGGGATAATTATCATCGACTATCTGGAAAAACGTAAAACTATTACAAATGCATATTATTCATCGTTATTGGAATGTCCGAAAAACCGAGCTGCAAGAAAAACGCCGGCAATTGGACCCCAAAAAGGTCGTTTTCCATCACGACAATGCACCAGCACACACCTCAGAAGTTTTGGTCGCAAATTAATGGAAATGGGATTCCAAGTTGTTTCAAAGCCTCCCTATTCTCCAGACTTGGCTCCGTCGGACTACTATTTGGACTTCAATTTGAATAAATGGCTGGCGGGACAAAGATTTTGTTCAAACGAGGAGGTGATTGCAGCAACTAATAGCTATTTTGCAGACTTGGACAATTCCTATTATTCGGAAGGGATCAACAAATTAGAACAGCGTTGGACGAAGTGTATAAGTCTAAAAGGTGACTATGTCGAAATACAAAAAAGGTTTACCCGAAACACATAAGTAGTTTTTATTTTTGCACGGACTTCTCAAATGAACCTAGTACAACCAAGGCAACCATGCTGACTGATGTCCCCCTGACGTCTAAAGAACATTTGCTTGAAACATTCTGTAATTTGCATATGGACAAACTGTTATATAGGGTGGTCAAGATAAATGGGACACCCTCTATGTATTGCTGTCATACATTTCTACACTTTCCTGAACTGTATTTTTCATACCATCATTTGCTAGGAATCCTGCACTTCTAAGATATCCTCAACTCACAAGAAAATTAATATTCATAAATTATAACGAAGAACAAGTTACTGAAATGAAACATTGCTTTCCTCAGAATTAGTTTATTATTATAATATAAAACATGAGAATACACAGAAATAAAACATTGGTCATAAATAAAAAACAAACACAAAACTAAGTTCACAGTCACAGATGATACTGACGGTTGTCAACGTTATTGAAGGGGAGGGGGATGGTCAACTTAAGACGACGCCACGCACGAAATAATCGCAACAATGCTAAGTCTCCAATATAAGATATGTTCACCAACGAACTGCTCAACAAGTGACATGGAAGTGTACAACTGCTAAGACCGCAACCAGTGCACCCTTGCCCCAAGTCGAGTTGATTAGCCGGCCGCTGTGGCCGAGCGGTTCTAGGAGCTTCAGTCCGGAAGCACGTGGCTGCTACGGTCGCAATATCGAATCCTGCCTCGGGTATGGATGTGTATGATGTCCTTAGGTTAGTTAGGCTAAAGTAGTTCTAGGGGACTGATTACCTCAGATGTTAAGTCCCATAGTGCTTAGAGACATTTGAACCATTCGAGTGGAGTATCAAGGCTTGCGCCCACCGGAGAACCAAGGCTGTACTCTCCGGTGGGCCTCCGTCGAATGCCACGAAAAATCATTCCTTCCTCAACACTATCAGTCCACGAGGAGCGACACCAAAAATTGTCTTCAGTCGTCAAGTGGCTCACATAATTCGCGCCAATGGCATAATTATAACACCACGCCAAAACTCCCTTCTAGACACTGCATAAAGTATTCTCTAATTGGAAAGCTCGCCACTAGAAACTATGAACACCACCACAACGAGTTCTGTCATCAACAGTGGTCGTTCAGTTGCGCCACGATATGATCCTGTGCGTGCCGAGATCGTCTCACATCAGAAACGCTGTGACTGGCTTTTGGCTCCCACGCTACCCTGGTCCCAAATAAACTGTCAAGAATCTTTCTCCTGCTGCAGACAGTGCTCTTCTCCTCAGAGCGACTCTTTAAATGGCCCCCAGAGTGTCGCACGTGACATCCTGAACCTGGAGCATGACACAAAGCGCTGGACAGTGCCCTGCGGCGCGTCCGTCGCTCACCTCCCTGCCTAAAGATCAGGAAACATGAAATGCAATGGACATCGCCGGGGTCCACAGGTCGGTGCGGTCCCTGCTTTTGTGACGGCTCAGGTGTGTTTTCCAAGAACTGTCATCTGTGGATCCCGTCGCACAGTGCAATGGATGTGTCTCGGAGGCGTACTCACCGATACGAAAAAACATACCACCCTAATTATCAAGTCTCCCCAGCTGTTAATCCTAGCAGCGGACAGACTCTGTCATCCCATGTTATACATTCATTTAATTGCTGTGATGGGTAAATAAGTGAGATGGATATAATGCTTCTGTACTGATTATTTAATTACCAAAGACGAAAGAAAGACAGCCCAAAGGCATAGTAACCTTTCATCTGCTGATACCTTGCTGCGTCATAAATCACTCAAAGGTGTTGAAAGGGAAGGCATATAGACAGAGTCTTTCACAAAGCCTTTCACGAGCCCCACAACTAAAAATCACACACCTTGAGTCCAGGCGACCTTGTAGACATATGGTGCATTGCAGGATCAGTATACACGTACCTTAGCAGAGGTGCAGAGCCGTACTCTCACAGTTGTAACTGAACTGCACCTGTTGAAACGTTTCTGTGTTAGCATCAGTTCCTTTTGATCCACGTTGGGTATGAATGAACGAGCGAGCGAGCTTAGTTGCACCTGGGAGACCTTGCTAGCAATCACATGAATCGGTAACTTGCAAGCGTGACCGATGCAAATTTTTAGTTTCAGTGCATCTTAAAACTTACCCCCACCGTCTTATTCCACGTAAAAAATTTAGGCTATTGAAATCAGCATTTTATATAAACAATAAAACATAAAATGTCAAAAATAAGATATATCACCTCTCCCCCATGAACCATGGACCTTCCCGTTAGTGGGGAGGCTTGCGTGCCTCAGCGATACAGATAGCCATACCGTAGGTGCCACCACAACGGAGGGGTATCTGTTGAGAGGCCAGACAAACGTGTGGTTCCTGAAGAGAGGCAGCAGCCTTTTCAGTAGTTGCAGGGGCAACAGTGTGGATGATTGACTGATCTGGCATTGTAACACTAACCAAAACGGTCTTGCTGTGCTCGTACTGCGAACGGCTGAAAGCAAGGGGAAACTACAGCCGTAATTTTTCCCGAGGGCATGCAGCTTTACTGTATGGTTGAATGATGATGGCGTCCTCTTCAGTAAAATATTCCGGAGGTAAAATGGTCCCCCATTCGGATCTCCGGGCGGAGACTCCTCAGGAGAACGTTGTTATCAGGAGAAAGAAAACTAGCGTTCTACGGGACAGAGCGTGGAATGCCAGATCCCTTAATCGGGCAGGTAGGTTAGAAAATTTAAAAAGAGAAATGGATAGGTTAAAGTTAGATATAGTGGGAATTAGTGAAGTTCAGTACCAGGAGGAACAAGACTTCTGGTCATTTGAATACAGGGTTATAAATACAAAATCAAATAGGGGTAATGCTGGAGTAGGTTTAATAATGAATAAAAAAAATAGGAATGCGGGTAAACTCCTAAAAACAGCATAGTGAACGCATTATTGTGGCCAAGATAGATACGAAGCCCACGCCTACCACAGTAGTACAAGTTTATATGCCAACTAGCTCTGCAGATGACGAAGAGATTGACGAAATGTATGATGAGATAAAATAAATTATTCACATAGTGAAGAGAGACGAAAATTTAATAGTCATGGGTGACTGGAATTCGGTAGTAGGAAAAGAAAAGAAGGAAACGTTGTAGGTGAATATGGAATGGGGGTAAGGAATGAACGAGGAAGCCGCCTGGTAGAATTTTGCGCAGAGCATAACTTAATCATAGCTAACACTTGGTTCAAGAATCATCAAAGAAGATTGTATACATGGAAGAAGCCTGGAGATACTGACAGGTTTCAAATAGATTATATAATGGTAAGACAAAATTTAGGAACCAGTCTTTAAATTGTAAGATATTTCCAAGGGCAGATGTAGATTCTGTGCACAATCTATTGGTTATGAACTGTAGATTAAAACTGAAGAAACTGCAAAAGGGTGGGAATTTAAGGAGATGGGACCTGGATAAACTGAAAGAACCACATATTGTAAGGAGTTTCAGAGACAGCATTACAGAACGATTGACAGGAGCAGGAAAGACAAATACAGTAGAAGAAGAATGGGTAGCTTTGAGGGATGAAGTAGTGAAGGCAGCAGAGGATCAAGTAAGTAAACAGACGAGGGCTAATATAAATCTTTGGGTAACAGAAGAGATACTGAATTTAACTGATGAAAGGAGAAAATACAAAACTACAGTAAATGAAATAAGCAAAAAGGAATACAAACGTCTCAAAAATGAGATCGACAGGAAGTTCAAAATGGCTAAGCAGGGAGGCTAGAGGACAAATGTAAGGATCTAGAAGCATGTATCACTAGGGGTACGATAGATACTGCCTACAGGAAAATTAAAGATACCTTTGGAGAAAAGAGAACCACTTGCATGAATATCAAGAGCTCTGATGGAAACCCAGTTCCAAGCAAAGAAGGGAAAGCAGAAAGGTGAAAGGAGTATATAGAGGGTCTATACAAGGGCGAGTTTCTTGAGGACAATATTATGAAAAGGGAAGAGGATGTAGATGAAGATGAAATGGGAGATAAGATACTGTGTGAAGAGTTTGACAGAGCGCTGAAAGACCTAAGTCGAAACAAGGCCCCGGGAGTAGACAACATTCCATTAGAACTACTGACAGCCTTGGGAGAGCCAGCCTTGACAACACTTTACCATCTAGTGAGCAAGATGTATGAAACAGGCGACACACCCTCAAACTTCAAGAAGAATATAATAATTCCAATTCCAAAGAAAGCAGGGGTTGACAGATGTGAAGTTTACCGAACTATCAGTTTAATAAGCCACAGCTGCAACATACTCCACGAATTCTTTACAGACGAATGGAAAAACTTGTAGAAGCCCTCCTCGGGGAAGATCAGTTTGGATTCCGTAGAAATGTTGGAACACGTGAGGCAATACTGACCCTACGACTTATCTTAGAAAATAGATTAAGGAAAGGCAAACCTACATTTCTAGCATTTGTAGACTTAGAGAAATCTTTTGACGATGTTGACTGAAATAATCTCTGAAGGTGGCAGAGGTGAAATACAGGGAGCGAAAGGCCATTTACAATTTGTACAGACACCAGATCGCGGTTATAAGAGTCGAAGGGCACGAAAGGGAAGCAGTGGTTGGGAAGGGAGTGAGACAGGGCTGTAGCCTCTCCCCGATGTTATTCAATCTGTATATTGAGCAAGCAGTAAAGGAAACAAAAGAAAAATTCGGAGTTGGTATTAATGTCCATGGAGAAGAAATAAAAAATTTGAGGTTCGCCGATGATATTGTAATTCTGTCAGAGACAGCAAAGGTCTTGGAAGAATAGTTGAACGGAATGGACAGTGTCTTGAAAGGAGGATATAAGATGAACATCAACAAAAGCAAAACGAGGATAATGGAATGTAGTCGAATTAAGTCGGGTGATGCTGAGGGAATTAGATCAGGAAATGAGACACTTAAAGTAGTAAAGGAGTTTTGCTATTTGGGGAGCAAAATAACTGATGATGGTCGAAGTAGAGAGGATATAAAATGTAGACTGGCGATGGCAAGGAAAGCGTTTCTGAAGAAGAGAAATTTGTTAACATCGAATATAGATTTAAGTGTCAGGAAGTCTTTTCTGAAAGTATTTGTATGGAGTGTAGCCATGTATGGAAGTGAAGCGTGGACGATAAATACTTTAGACAAAAGAAGGATAGAAGCTTTCGAAATGTGGTGCTACAGAAGGATGTTGAAGATTAGATGGGTAGATCACATAACTAATAAGGGGCTACTGAATAGAATTGGGGAGAAGAGAAATTTGTGGCACAACTTGACTAGAAGAAGGTATCGATTGGTAGGACATATTCTGAGGCATCAAGGGATCACCAATTTAGTATTGGAGGGCAGCGCGTAGGGTAAAAATCGTAGAGGGAGACCAAGAGATGAATACACTAAACAGATTCAGAATGATGTAGGTTGCAGTGGCTACTGGGAGATGAAGAAGCTTGCACAAGATAGAGTAGCATGGAGAGCTGCATCAAACCAGTCTCTGGACTGAAGGCCACAACAACAACAAGATATGTAAAGAAGATCCACTGTAATTTTTTTCGAATAAGTTATTGATTTAAAATATTTCTACAGTTATACATATTTTTAAAACAGAGAATGTTATCGAAAACTTTGATCCTTAAACTATGTTAGTGACTAGTTAACATCACTAATTTTCAAACTGAGTGCACTCAACATGAATTAACATTGACTTAACACTGCTGGTCGAGTTAACAGTACAGTACTGTGAAACACTTCAAAAATACAAATAAAATGGTCCCGGGTGTTTCAGTTTATCATACTAATGACTGCATTACTAATTTTTGGAATAATGAAGTATGAGCAACCTCAAAAATTAATCTGTGATTTCAACGCAATGTAAACCTAATTTTACTGTTGCCTTACTTCATTAATAATATTAAAGATGCCCGTTAACATTTCTGCCCTCACGTCCTCACATAATTACATGTAAACATTGCTAAGGAACACAACTTAGTATTGTTTACTTGCTTAACGAATTATTCACATTTACATTATTATCGATAACTTTCTAAGCGCGTTAGCATTCAGGATTGTATTCAGGATCTTTATCTGAGTCGTAGTTATTCACATCATGGTCTGATTTTTTAGAAATCGTCCCTGAAAAGCATAAAGCATTTTTCTGTCACGAATACTTCACACGTTATTATCACTGTTTACATGCACGCATCCTGACAAACTTCCCGTTAGTGAAAATCTGTAATTAGAGACATAGCCACCATTTCTCAGTTTATCATTGAAATATCAAGTAATACAAAAAAGCGCACCACGTACCATACTTTAAATGCAGTATCTTAAAATCTCTTCCAGGAGTGACTATATGGCTCGGGAATACATTACCGAGGTGAGGTTTTCTTGAAAGTTTTACGGTTACATATGTAGCTGAATCTGGTGGTGGATAGAAGGCCTCACTTGAAAGTCTATGCCAAGGCTCGACAGTGAGTCTTGCCAAACTATCTCACATGCAGCTTTTATTTCTATCTCAGGGGGTCTAAGGTTACTATCTGTTCTGATGAACATATTACCTCCATTTACGAGCACTTTATCCTTTAGGTACAGAGTTCGATTTACATAAAAATTTCACTGCTATCAATTTAAGGTTTTATCTAGCTTTCCAAAAGTAATATTTTCGTCCTGTTCCTGCATGGCATGGTCTAGATAAAAGTGAGGTGGTTCCTTCCATCGTGAAATACATTGCAAATACAGCAATCTAAAACTTGGAATTAAATACTCATCCGTCTACTGAAATAAGTATCGCGTCCTTCAGTAAAGAAATAAAAATGCAACCACATCTTGAGCGACGAACCAATAAGCGGAAAACTTTTTCGTCATTTTTTCCGCATTTTTCCGCTTCCGTCGACACAAGACAGCTTCAAAGTAAATGTGATGTGGAAGCTTTGGTTCAATATCGAAGTATGTGTTTTCAGGGCAGTGCGGAAGTGCCATATTGTCGTTCAAGGAAAGGTTCTAGTGGAATGGTTCCCAACCTGGGAGAATTGCCCACTGCTAGGTAAAATGAAAATTTCTAAGGAATTAAAAGAAAAGGGCTTGTTTTTGTTTCGATCACGAAAGTAAACTATTTTTAAAAGGCAATTACTGTTGTCACTCTTTCGTATGACGGTAATAGTCATTACATAAGTTACTAATAATTATATATTTTTATAAATATTATAAATTTTAATACTACCGTTAACACGTGACGCAATGTGATAAGACTACATCTTGCGAAATGAATGTATAAACAGCTTTACCCATACACAGTCCACCCGCTACACGCACAAAAGTAACCATGTAATGTCTGCTACACTGCTGTAAGATTTGCACAGTGTTATATTATTGTTATTGTTATTATTACTATCATTATTAATGACAGTGGTCAGTGGTCATATGTGAGGCACTGGCAGCCTGAAGTCTTCCAGTTCCTGTCATTTCAGAAATAAGGAATTTAGCAATCAAGTGATTTACAAAATGGTGCTGCAGGGCGAGGGTGAAGCAAATGTCACTGTGGAGATGAGTGGTGCGGCGGAATCTTGTTATATTAGAAGTTTATACCGCCAATTTGTATAGTTATCTTTCTTTCCTCAAAAGGAAGTATAGGTAGCATTCGCGATGAGCTGAGAAAGGCTCCATCATTCTTTAAAAAACGTTGTTAGAAATGAGCAGTACCATGTATCTAACTGAATCATTAGTTCTTGGTTTAGTAAAATATCTACGAGGACAAAATATTTGTTATTTGTGGAATATTCTGTAGGCTTTTGGAGTAACATACACGCATTAATAACTTGTATACGGTGAATTAAATTTCCACAACAATATTTATTTAATAATTCCTTATGAAACAGCCTTCGCTTTTCTAGGCCCTCTTCAGGTAACGTAATACTAAACAGACTATCCATTAGTACTAAACAGACCGTCTGTTTAGCATCAAGTTAACTGACGGTGACCTAGGAAACCGAAAGCCAGTTCATAACAAACTGTCAAGTAAATATTATTGTGCAACATTAACACTGTGTAATCAAGTTTTTAATAAATACGTATTATCTATCTTCCACAATTTTAAAAACAAAAGTGTTCAAAGAAAACTCTTTGCTATTCTAAATTTTTGCTGGCTAGCTAGCTAATATCTGGTTGCACTCAGGCATAATGCCCTCACAAAGATTGGAAACCACTGTTCTAGTGGATGTGGTGTTACCGTAACCTTGCCCCACTGTTGTTGTGGACGAAAGGGAGAAAAACGAAAGGCGAAGAGAGGCACTAAGGGTATCGCCCTTGTTCGACAGCGGCATCACCATCGAGAAGGACGTAATCTCTCTCATTAGCCATTATGAATGACCTTTGAAATTAGGCCAGATAATCACTTCAATATCGGTATCAGGAACTTACACTACATTTTCTCAATTTGCCACTGAAACCTAAGATAAATGTTTTTTCACCTCCATGAATCTAAACTCCTCCGAGTTGGTTTCCACAGAACACACTTGAGTTAGCTATCTCGGCGGCAGAATATTCTGTGCTTCAATACCGGTATGTTACTCCGAAAGCGGTTTCTAACATGTTCCTTTTCATTGCACGACTGACTTCTCGGGACACATTTTACGTATCTAACTGATGAACATAATCCCTATTACCGGTACGAAGTGTCACTGTGGTTATCAGATTGCGGAATGCGAAAAAAGAGAACATTTTCCATATTTTAGGATAAAAAAGAGAACACTTTTTATTTCTTAAATTTATTACATAAGAAGCAAAAAATAAAAACATTACAAACATCTCACACACCTACAACACTCAAGTACACTTGTATGTCTCAATTGACTGAATCTTTTTTAAAAGTTTCTTTTCTTGACACAAATATTTTAAAAAGTTCTTGCAATCCAAATTCTTAAAATTAAATTTCGCCATTGCAATTCCTTTTACAGTGTCAATAGTGAGTGTATTTCTCTCCGTTGTCCACAGTGCCTTTATTAAGGAAAACGTCTCAACAGAAGCAGTATGGGCTGGCAACGCGAACAAGAACTGTGCGGTTTTAATTAACTTGCTAATCTGTTCCTGCTACTACAGGATTGACCAACTTGCACCATTTCTTATAGGCCGCCTCTGACTGTCCATCGTATGAGGCTATTATTTTTTTTAAACTTGAAAACAGATCAAAGCATTTTTGAACCCAAAAATGTGATTGATTCTTCCATGTAAGTCCACGACATATCTGAAAAATCAAGCCACTTAAAACAAGAAAATTCGCAAAATGGTTCCATCCACATATTCAGGTACTCCAAACATCCTTCATAGAGCATACCAACATGGCATTCAAAATCCTTCACCTTCGAAGCATGACCATCATTTTCCATTAGAAATAAACTTTCTGTCACACTCAAAGATATAGAATTTTCATCTTTTCTGTGTCAAATGACATCACGAAGGTGTGCATTCATGACATCTATAAGGGAGTTTTCTACCTTTTCCAATATAATCATGAAAAATGCCAACTAAAAGATTGGATATGCCATAGACATATCTCATTGATAGTGTTCATAAAACATTATTTAGGAATTTTTGAGGTTTGTTTTGTGACAGAAAAAAGGATTTCAGAGCAGGAAACATCTCTGTACGGGAATAGTGACAGTCATCGAGTCTTTCTATGGTTGAGAAGTTATTGGTACTCCATTTCGACAAAATCACTAAATTTCTTTAGAGACTCAACAAGGACAGTATGTGTAGAAAAACGGTTATATAGTTTCATTACTAACAATTATAAATCAGTTTCAAGGAGGTCAGTTCCGTGCTGAAAACAGATATTAAGAACATGAGCTGGACATCTCACTCCAAGTAATACCTTGTCCAGCACTCTCTGTAGGTTAGTAAATACGTTATTTCTGTCACCTCTCTTTGCACCATCCAACATTGTGTTGCAATTATCAGCACCAAACGCCACTCATTTGTCCTTAATTTTACACTTGTCAGGCGCATCACGTATGTATGTTGAAATAGTTTATGCAGTTTCATTTGGTCTACTTTCTATACTAAAAAGTTTAATTTGCAGCCTTCCATTCCTGAGATCAAAGTAATGAACTATAATGGGGATCACTTTAATATTCTCATGGTTGCTAGCATCTATCGAGATGCCGACAAAAGGAATGCACTCCAGATCTTTCACGATGCATTCTACTGAATGAGGTGCTAGGACTGAATTCACTATTCTTTCGGCTTTGGTACGTTTACATGAGATTTTTGATGATGTGGGTAAGTCATGGAAAATTTCTCTTAACAGTCCACTTGTTCAGTCCACAGATTTATAGCTGCTATGGTGAAATACCGTATGG
The DNA here is from genome assembly GCF_021461395.2 of Schistocerca americana. Classification (NCBI taxonomy): domain Eukaryota; kingdom Metazoa; phylum Arthropoda; class Insecta; order Orthoptera; family Acrididae; genus Schistocerca; species Schistocerca americana. The sequence goes on along the minus strand of NC_060121.1, from coordinate 739,041,899 downwards.
TAAGCAAGAGTCCCTTCGGCAGCACTTATTTTTGTGTCCAGTCCAGCACAGGGTTTCGTAAAAAAGTAGTCATTTTATCTGACGAACTTGAATCCCTAAGCACACTTTCTTTTTCTTCTGCAGTTCCAGGCCGCTGGCGCCGTGATTTTCTGTAGAAACATAGGTCGCTGAGTAGCAGACAATACATTCTGCTTTCCATTAAACTCAAAAGGTTGGATATTTTTATCGAAGTTTATCCGTAAATCTACACTTAGTCTTTGGCCTGATGAGATATTATCTGAAACAAAAGTGAAACATTTATTCTGTGCCGTAAACTATATTTTGAAAATAACGAAACTTACCCAATAAGATGAATACGGAATACGAAAAGTAAAGACGCAGCTGGATGATCAGCAAGGTCGCTACAAACATGTGTATCACAGGAAAACAAGTAGCACGTATACATCACAGCTATCCTTTGACCATAGATACTATCTATGGCCGAAGCAGCTACCTCGAAGCTAAAAAGATAGAAACATAATTTGTGCGCTATATAAATACAACGGATCGATTTTAAGCTAATAGCAAATGATGTAATTCAATGACCGAAGTAAAAAGTACATAAATTGTTGACGATACGAGATGAAAACAAAATTCAAAATATCTTCATTCCCAAAACTCAAGACTGAGGACATTATCAGAAATGGCAAAAATGTATGCGGACCCTACATTAAAAGTCGAAAATGAGGACATGTCCTCGTAAATGCGGTTGTCTGGTAAACCTACGTGTCACGAAATAATATATCTTTAAGTATCTAATTTCATACCGTATATGCGACTGCGGTGGATTTAACACTTATTTCCAACGTCTGCCACTGACGATACATTTGTGTAGACTAAGAAGGAAACGTGTGACAATCCGTGTGACTTCTTTCTCCAGTACGCGTAGCGTGAAAAAGAAGGCTGCGTAACAACTTGAGAGCTGCCATTGGAGACAAAATGAGAGCTGGAAGCGACATGGCTCGCGGTCGTCGAACTTGGAGCCAAGGAGATGGTCGATGTATTGGAAAATCGACTGCACGATCATTCATTTATGGCGCTCGCAGACAGTCGCGGGTTCTGCCCGTCACGGCTGCGCGCGAACGACGAAACCTCACAGCGTTACCTTTTGTATTCACTCGGCCTGTGTTAACCCAGGCTTCCAGTGGAGGAAAGAAGATGTGAGTCTATCGTGTAATGGATGTCGAGGATAATACAGACGGAATACAAGCTACCCAGTGCACTGAACGAAATTGGTTACGACAGTTAGTAAGGACTATTACAGCTTCACCTCACGTAAAGAAATCACGGAACATCCAAGCCCCAGAATGCAATTCTAGTTTACTTACTGCTGCTGTAACTCACTTGGTGAATTTCAAATTCGATATTTCGATATTTATTGTCTGATGCAGTTATGCACTAAGTAAAAGTTTATACTATTATAAATTCATGTATTTGTGGATCTGTAATAGATATGAGAACTATATCAGGAATACGAAGAAACGAAAGTGCGAATACATCCAATTATTGTGTATAATCTTAGCTGGATAAAAATGTGGATCCCTGTGGGTAGTATAAGAGATTTATTTCGTCATATGTGTGTCTAACTATTCGAAATAAAACTCAGATACTAAATAAATTTACGAGATTAGGGGAAAGGAGAAACATATACAAATTTAACCCATTTTTAGGGACTTAGCGAATTTAATTTTTTTATCACATTAGAAGTGTGATCAACTTAACACATTTAATTTTTGATAATTTTAATTTCATGATGACCAAAACGTATGATGGTAAGTACTTTTCCCTTTAACATTTGTGGGCTTTACGAATTTCCATCACACAAACTTCAAAATTCCCTTGATGACGCTAAACATTTGTATAAAGCGACTCTCTATGCTCTAAATTTGAAAGTTTGGCGACTTCTGCTCGCTCCTATCTGTGTCAAAGCACAGCAAGTCACTGTAGAAACGAAGAAATGTGTTTCGACTTCACAAGTGACAACTGCAGTGATCTGATGATAACTGACTCGTCGTCTTCTTTATTTTCGAAATGAACAAGCTGTTTCGAGCCTAGCAATAAAAGAATAACGAGGCAGTATAATGTGGTAACAAATTTGCACCTACTATATAACGTAGATATTATAAACATTAAACAAAACTGCATTGCTGGCAACTAAAGATGCTTCGCAAATAAAATGAAGCGAAACGTGAATGATGCAATGAAAACAGCCTCTTTTTTAATTTCATTAGATGAATCACATCCCAAGGAAACAAAATAATTATTTTAGCAGTTTTAGCAGTTTTTTTTATAACAGGTACTGCGCAAAATAGTAGGCACATCCAGTGGTGGTAAGACATATTCCCAAGGACGTAGTAAAACAATAAAGTTGGTGTTAAGTATGCCTCCCGCAGTCCACAAAAAGAAATATTAGTTTTGTGGTAAGTTTATTTCTCATATCTTGTGGAGAAATTACTTTGGCGGTAAATAGGTAAGCAAACTTCCCACTGGCCCTCAACGGACGGCTATTTGGCAGTATGTATCCTTCCCACGGACCTTGAGATATTTTATGAGAATTTAAAGCTATATTTCACAACAAACCGAAACTACAGCTGGTACACCAAACTACCACTGCATACCAGGATCGCACACAGATGGAACAACGTATTTTTATGAACGTAGGAAACAAATAGAGTTTGTGATAAATATACTTCGCCTGCCTGCGCACTGGACGTAATGCTGAAGATGGGGACGTCTAACGCTTTTGAGCTGTTGATAGACATTGGGCAATTTACGATGGCACAGCAACTAATTCTTCGTCTTTACCACTTGAGCTGCCAAAAATTACAATCGTCACGCCATTATCTATGGTGTAGAGAATGTAGAATATGTGAATAAGGAGTGGACAAAGCCGAAACAAAGGAGTGACTTCTGGGTGACAAATATTCAGCGGGAAAAGGGAATAATTTATGAAGCAAAACACATTGCAATAATTGTAATAATATAATCCTTAATACTATAAAGACATAAAATTTAAAGATGTAAATTGGTTTTTTTAGCTGTATGTTTGCGAATAATGTCAAGGTGAACATGAGAATTGAAAATTAATTATACTCAAATTATACTGATCTGGCCTTGTAACAATAACCAAAACGGCCTAGCTGTGCTGGTACTGCGAACGGCTGAAAGCAAGGGGAAACTACGGCCGTAATTTTTCCCGAGGGCATGCAGCTTTACTGTATGATAAAATGATGATGGCGTCCTCTTGGGTAAAATATATTCCGGAGGTAAAATAGTCCCCCATTCGGATCTCCGGGCGGGAACTACTCAAGAGGATGTCGTTATCAGGAGAAAGAAAACTGGCGTTCTACGGATCGGAGCGTGGAATGTCAGGTCCCTTAATCGGGCAGGTAGATTAGAAAAAATGAAAAGGGAAATAGATAGGTTAAAGTTAGATATAGTGGGAATTAGTGAAGTTCGGTGGCAGGAGGAACAAGACTTCTGGTCAGGTGACTACAGGGTTATAAACACAAAGTCAAATAAGGGGTAATGCAGGAGTAGGTTTAATAATGAATAGGAAAATAGGAACGCGGGTAAGCTACTACAAACAGCTTAGTGAACGCATTATTGTGGCCAAGATAGATACGAAGCCCACACCTACTACAGTAGTACAAGTTTATATGCCAACTAGCTCTGCAGATGACGCAGAAATTGAAGAAATGTATGATGAAATAAAAGAAATTATTCAGATAGTGAGGGGAGACGAAAATTTAATAGTCACGGGTGACTGGAATTCGAGTGTAGGAAAAGGGAAAGAAGGAAACGTAGTAGGTGAATATGGATTGGGGCTAAGAAATGAAAGAGGAAGCCGCCTGGTAGAATTTTGCACAGAGCACAACTTAATCATAGGTTTAAGAATCATGATAGAAGGTTGTATACATGGAAGAACCCTGGAGATACTAAAAGGTATCAGATAGACTATATAATGGTAAGACAGAGATTTAGGAACCAGGTTTTAAATTGTAAGACATTTCCAGGGGCAGATGCGGACTCTGACCACAATCTATTGGTTATGACCTGTAGATTAAAACTGAAGAAACTTCAAAAAGGTGGGAATTTAAGGAGATGGGACCTGGATAAACTGAAAGAACCAGAGGTTGTACAGAGTTTCAGGGAGAGCATAAGGGAACAATTGACAGGAATGGGGGAAAGAAATAGTGAAGGCAGCAGAGGATCAAGTAGGTAAAAAGACGAGGGCTAGTAGAAATCCTTGGGTAACAGAAAAAATATTGAATTTAATTGATGAAAGGAGACAATATAAAAATGTAGTAAATGAAGCAGGCAAAAAGGAATACAAACGTCTCAAAAATGAGATCGACAGGAAGTGCAAAATGGCTAAGCAGGGATGGCTAGAGGACAAATGTAAGGATGTAGAGGCTTATTTCACTAGGGGTAAGATAGATACTGCCTACAGGAAAATTAAAGAGACCTTTGGAGAGAAGAGAACCACTTGTATGAACATCAAGAGCTCAGATGGAAACCCAGTTCTAAGCAAAGAAGGGAAAGCAGAAAGGTGGAAGGAGTATGTAGACGGTCTATACATGGGCGATGTACTTGAGGACAATATTATGGAAAAGGAAGAGGATGTAGATGAAGATGAAATGGGAGATACGATACTGCGTGAAGAGTTTGACACAGCACTGAAAGACCTGAGTCGAAACAAGGCCCCCGGAGTAGACAACATTCCATTGGAACTACTGACAGCCTTGGGAGAGCCAGTCCTGACAAAACTCTACCATCTGGTGAGCAAGATGTATGAAACAGGCGAAATACCCTCAGACTTCAAGAAGAATATAATAATTCCAATCCCAAAGAAAGCAGGTGTTGACAGATGTGAGAATTACCGAACAATCAGTTTAATAAGCCACAGCTGCAAAATACTAACACGAATTCTTTACAGACGAATGGAAAAACTAGTAGAAGCCGACCTCGGGGAAGATCAGTTTGGATTCTGTAGAAATACTGGAACACGTGAGGCAATACTGACCTTACGAATTATCTTAGAAGAAAGATTAAGGAAAGGCAAACCTACGTTTCTAGCATTTGTAGACTTGGAGAAAGCTTTTGACAAAATACAGGGAGCGAAAGGCCATTTACAATTTGTACAGAAACCAGATGGCAGTTATAAGAGTCGAGGGACATGAAAGGGAAGCAGTGGTTGGGAAGGGAGTAAGACAGGGTTGTAGCCTCTCCCCAATGTTATTCAATCTGTATATTGAGCAAGCAGTAAAGGAAACATAAGAAAAATTCGGAGTAGGTATTAAAATCCATGGAGAAGAAATAAAATCTTTGAGGTTCGCCGATGACAGCAAAGGACTTGGAAGAGCAGTTGAATGGAATGGACAGTGTCTTGAAGGGAGGAAATAAGATGAACATCAACAAAAGCAAAACGAGGATAATGGAATGTAGTCGAATTAAGGCGGGTGATGTTGAGGGTATTAGATTAGGAAATGAGACACTTAAAGTAGTAAAGGATTTTTGCTATTTGGGCAGCAAAATAACTGATAATGGTCGAAGTAGAGAGGACATAAAATGTAGACTGGCAATTGCAAGGAAAGCGTTTCTGAAGAAGAGAAATTTGTTAACATCGAGTATAGATTTAAGTGTCGGGAAGTCATTTCTGAAAGTATTTGTATGGAGTGTAGCCATGTATGGAAGTGAAACATGGACGGTAAATAGTTTGGACAAGAAGAGAATAGAAGCTTTTGAGATGTGGTGCTACAGAAGAATGCTGAAGATTAGATGGGTAGATCACATAACTAATGCGGAGGTACTGAATAGGATTGGGGAGAAGAGGAGTTTGTGGCACAACTTGACCAGAAGAAGGGATCGGTTGGTAGGACATGTTCTGAGGCATCAAGGGATCACCAATTTAGTATTGGAGGGCAACGTGGAGGGTAAAAATCGTAGGGGGAGACCAAGAGATGAATACACTAAGCAGATTCAAAAGGATGTAGGTTGCAGTAGGTACTGGGAGATGAAGAAGCTTGCACAGGGTAGAGTAGCATGGAGAGCTGCATCAAACCAGTCTCAGGACTGAAGACCACAACAACAACAACAACAACAACAACAAAGGAATTAGAGGCCGTCATCCAACAACCGGGGTGGAAAAGTCATGTCCGAGTTAGCAGCATAGAGGGAGAACAAAACGGATTCTGGGACTATCGTGGTGCTGACGCCGCGGTGGAGAGAGTGGGCGGTTACAGCATCAGTGACACATAAATTATGCGGCAATATGGAAAGAACGTTGCCAAAATCTAAATCGTCAGTGGAGGAGTGAATTTCGTTTTGATGTGCATTTGAGCAGTCTTTCAATCAAAGTGATTAACCCGAACAAAGGAGCAGTCAAAATTTCAGCTCTGTCAACAGTACGAATCACATGATAATCACTAGCTCAAGTCACATTCAAGTTGTCAAAAGTAGATTCAGTGTTGTAGTTAGGTAGATTGGCACCCAGTGTGGAGTTTTAATTTGTCTCCCTGCTCCCTTACTCCTCTCCCCCACCAATTAAACGTTTTACAAGTGTAGCAATTACTGTTTCTGAGGTTTTTTTTGTTGAGATCCGCCAGTATGCTGTAACACTCGGCTCCTGATGCTTAGTCAACGTCTCATCTGCAGCCTTATCACAAGGCATTATTCCCTTCACCCAGACAGTTTTACTTTTCTCCACAAGAATGCTCCTGTCCTCACGTAAGTCCTTCGCAAATTGGAGTGCTTTATCAAGAAGATAATTTCTGTTGCCTTTTAAAAAGAGCTCATCTTTGGAGTAAACATTCCGATGGTGACTCCCAGAAGGTGTAATTATTTTTGAGCATGGTTGACTTTGTCACAAGATTGGTTGATAGCTTTCAAAACTAAATATGAAGCGCACGTAACTCAAGCAGGTACGTATACGTAATACTAATTCTGGCGTATCATGAACAGCATTTTATTTAGAATAAATCAGGTCACTGTTGCACATGTAGAACAATCCAAACATAAAATGAAACGAGCTAAGTACAATCGTAACAGATGTAGGTATTTCATCCAAGCCTGACCAGTAACTAAGTGAAGTTTTTGTCAGAATCAGAGCGTCGCACTGCAAAAAATCAGTTCATGACTTGTTACTGATGTGTGTTGATGTCTGCTGCTACAGTTTCTTCTAATGCAACACACCATAAACACAAAAACGAGAGATCACCCAAATGAGGTAAAAGTATTTGAGCATATATTCTGATTTCTACGCTTTCCGAAGAATCAGCCACTCCTTAGTGGGATCGACAATCTTTTTAAAATATAACAGCTTCATAGTGAGCACTAAATCGTACATCTGTAAGTCTCTTAACTGTAACGTCAGCGTTTTTCCGAAAGATTGTCCATCTGTGAGTAGAGGCTGGAAAAACAGATACAAAATTTTAAAATCCCAAAAAAATCATATGTGATGGAACTGCTGCAGAAGATTGTAATACACACAGCTTGAGAGAGTTGTTTGCACATAGTATAAACAGTGCATTAGGATGAAGTTCACAAATTATTGTTTGAGCTCCTGCATGCACTCCAGCCAGACTACAAGCACTGTCATATCCTTGTCCAAGTCATATTGTTATATCCAGATCATCCTGCTCAATAGCCTCTAAAACAATCTTCGGTTATGTTAATGGCTATCTCTGCAGTTTGTTGAAAAACTCTGGAAGTAACTCACTTACTTCTACGTTTTTGGTTTCTCTGTGGACGTAACGAATAGTAACCTGTACGCGAGATGTCCAGCGTACTGCCAGAGATGATACAAAAATCCAGAAGACCCCAAACCGAATATCTCCTCCATTCACAACCTAAATTTCTTATCTATGTACGTTCACTAATAAAGGATCGTTTTGCTGTATTTTAGAGTCTCAGATCCCTCCTTATCACAAAAACCTATGTTAACAAAGCCCCTGTACAAAAGAAAGATATACAATGTGTAACAAAGAGCTACGGCCAAACTTCGGGAACCATTCCTCACAAGTAGAGTATGAAAATGTCTTGTGCAGACATAGGTCCGGAAACGCTTTACTTTATGTTACAATTCAGTTTCAAAAACTCTTCAACATATTAATTATTTACTTTGAAAAGTAGCCTCATCAGCGGACAGCACATTTTCCCTAAAGTGAAGGCTGACACACCGTCGAATGAACCAGTCGCAGAAGTGTACTACTGCAAGAAAATCATTTACTGATAACGTCCGCACACGCTGTACATGGGACCTATAGAGCAGGTTCTCATATAGCGCTCTTCAGAGTCATGGGGGTCGGCATAAATTGTTGCAGCTAATTGTCTTACGCAGATGCTATGATTGACGTCAACTGCGCGAAGAAATTCCTGCTCCAGCTGAGGTGTCCTCGTCCTTTTAGGTCTCTCCGAGTAGCGCGTGGCAGGCTGAAAGGGCCCATACCCAGTATGGTGACGATCACTTCCTGTCCGGGCACTGTCGTTCTGGAAATCTCTCCCGATGCAGACGTTGAGCACCGCGGCTATTACCGTGAGTACACTTCCACAACGCTCTCCCTTGCTGCTACTAGAACAATAAAGTTAGCTGTATGCCATCACAAGCATTCAAGTGGGTGACATGCCAATTGAACAACAAACACTGGCGGTGAATCAAAGACTAATGTACATTCTAATCAAACGCGACCAAGATGGTATTTTGAACACTCCATGTAACAAAATGTTTTATGTAAATTTGGTACAGTCTGTTTCTGTCTGTTTCTCGTGATTAATATGACTAAGAAGAGAAGTAGAAAATGAGCTCTAACAGGAAATAAAGCGTCTGTGGACCCATGTCAATATGACACATTATTTTCTTCCTTTATGGATGAGGAACTTTTCCTGAATGTTTGGCCATGTTTCTTTTTTTTTTTTTACTTTCTGTATCTTAAACATAGATCATTTGCGCCACTGTCTCAAATACTATGTTACAACAGTTTCTGTTTATACGCTATTTTAGCTGTAAAATGAGCGTATGCCTTCAAAACGGTCATGCCCTACCCATAACGTCTCTCGTTGCCCGCCTACTCCCGTTAAGTTTCAGAAATGAAATGACGAAGAACAAAATCATTTTATAACTCGTGCCACAATACCTAGCAAATTTTATAATCCCTACGGAGCTGATACCCGGTGCGGACCGCAAACGTTCTCCATCTCCTTCTCAGCTATGCCTCTGAGTGGAGTACTTGGAAAAGAGGTATATGTAGCAGTGCAAAAGGTGTTTATTCATAGCTAAATTGTCTGTAGTTAAATAAATCTTAAAAGACAATTTCGCATTTACTTCCCTTCCTGTCTGTTGACTGTTTCCTTAAAATTTGTTGTTTTCACCACTGTGTACTAATTAAAGATAAGATCATCAAAGGAACCCTTTCATTTAAAATAGAACACCCCTGGGCGCTAGATAATCGTAATTAAAGGTAAGCCGAAACATTATTAAATGTGGTGGCTATTCACAGATAGTGAAATTCGAACTATAATGGTTGAATCATGACGTCCAACCACTATTCGTCTTGTTGAATTTGCTTAAATACTAACTCTCATTGCGACACGTGCTGGTATAACGTAATGCACAGTGCTCTAGCTTGCGAGACACAAAGTTGAGCCAGAACCGGAAGAATTCTGCGCAGCGTATTAACGACCGAGCGCAGGTATATCGGTGAGAGAGACTGTTTGTCACTCTGGTTTAGACAACTGCTGAGTTGGTCCCAAAAATCCGCTTCATACGATAAGATACGCAAGCTATTACAATATGATAACACACAGGGCACTGTTTCCTTGCTTCGCAGACACAAGGGGCACACGACTTCCCTCCATTAGGTTTCCTTGCCGACTGTGATATCAGGTAGGACATCCAGCTACAGAGGTAAAAAATAAAATATAATAAAATTTGCAAATCCTGAAAAGCAGGCCCTGTACTAGGTGAGATAAACACCCTGAGAAGGAAGACTAAAATACATTGTGCACAGTTATTCTAAAGGTAATGAAAGAGTAATCTGAATCCGTGAAAGAAAATATTGAGAGGAATCATATTCACTTGAAAAAAGTAGTGCACTTCTGGGATTAGCGTCTTCTGCGCCTATTGATTGTCCTTTCAGCATTATGGATGTACAAGATTTTATAGAGTTAAATATTATGTTTCAGTACATTTAGCATGGGATTTACGTGATAGATGTTTTTACTAAAAAGAACCTGAACCTCCTGTTCTTTCCCGAATTTCTGACTCTTGTCCGTCTTCTCGCTGTTCTACAATTTTTTCTTTGTTCCTCCATCTTGCATGTGTCTTTTCGTTCTTCCTCCTGTATACAATGGTCATTGACTCTCTGTGCTCTGGTGCTTTGGGATTTGTGCTAGAATCTTCTTGGACTGTTATACAGCTCGCAGGCACTTGGGACGACTTAGCTAGTCCTGTCATAGTCGCTCCGCTGCTTTGGGATTTGTGCTGTAATCTTTACGGAACAGGTCGTGCAGTCCCTTGTTATACAGCTTGTATACACTTGGGGCAATTAACTAGTCCTGTCATGATCGCCAAGTGTGACACTCATTGGAAATCTAGGTAATTTCAACTGGTTCGGACTGGCACGTCCCATGCTGTATGCATGAAACGGAAAATGTATCTTATCTCGCAGCCATTGAACTGCTAATGCCTCATAGGTGCTGTGCTTTTTAACATTTACTGTGGTGTTGTGATCATCTAAGTTTTTTAAGTCTCTAGTAAATATTACTGCAAAACTGGTAACCTGGCCCTTGGCCATTTTCAGCCATGCTTTACATTTGAAGTCAACACTTGCTTCCTCACTTGAAGAGTTGGGTATCCTATGAGTGTAGCTATTCACTATAACTGAACTCCTAAATTTAGTATTAACAATTGTCACCTTTGGAAACGGAGATGATCTGACGATGCACTAGTTTAAAATTTTTGATCCTACAAAGCCCTTAGCCCACCATATATTTATGTTTGTATTTGATGATAGCGTAACAGTAGAAAACCGGATGGTAATATTAATAATAAAAACCATAGAATATTACTCCAGTGCCGTGTGTGTTTGCATTCATAATGGAAAAATAATATTTCCATAGAATGTATTAAATTTGCAATGCAAATTGTCGCACTCTTCTTTACTGCCATCATAGAGATCAAAAACATCGTCAATGTAACGCTTCCAACGTACCACCTTTGTGGCCTCCTCTAGGTACCTTATAAAAAAAACCATACTCAAAATGCGGCATAAAAATGATCGGCAAAATAGTGTATTTTGAGTACTGCTCCATTGGACGATATTCAGGGTGAAACCTAAAGTCCTTAATGCCGGGTTGTGCGATTTTTAAAGCATAGCAGACGACATTCCCAGTCAGTCAAACGTATGTGTAATGTATGACGTGTGGTAAGAATAGCAGCCCAACTACGGCAAGTAGATATCGTGGATGATGTGTTGCTGCTATATCATGGTACCAAGGATAACTACACAGCTTACACTGAGCTTTTAAATAAGTAATATTCTGAATTCAGTTCACTACATAGGATAATAGTTAAGGGAAAACCCCTTATCTTGATTTGCTTGTAACTTTAGATGCGTCCAGATTGAATATGATACGTATACGAAAGAAACCACGACTGATGGGGACATCCATAATGATTCGCAGAAACCCCACTGTTATAAGATGGCTATCATTATGTCGTTGCTCCATTGGTTGCATAATGTACCACTTAATCAGGAAGCTTTAATAGGGAACTTTAAGTGATCCAATACATTGCTTATACTATGCCACCACTCCATTTTGGCTAATTTTTACGGTGTGCACAGAACACACATGAGCGATGGGGTCTGATGCATAATGAGTAGGTTAATCGTCCTCTCCCAGTTAATGGCTTTTTGCTGTTCCCTACTTGTGGTCACTTGCGTTACAGAACTGATATGGTAGCACTCAGTTTAGATTTCCTCTCTGATGTTTGCATGATATAGATTCCACAATGTTTTCCCATTTTAAAAATTTGGTGCTATGTATGAGTATCTTTTTGAAGTGGAAGCCTCGTTTTCGCTTGCTGTTTGGTATATCTTGCACCTGTCTTGTCCGACCCAGTCTGTAGAGGCCTCTATGCCCTACAAAAAGGATGTCTTATGAATCAATGGAGCATTCGGATTGCCTCTTACTGAATTTACCCACCAAACTGCTGCTGCTGCTGCTGCCGATGTGAGAGCACTGTCCTCCATTTTCTGCAGACGAGACTTCCAGCGGCAAAACTATTTTGTACAGATTAAAGAGAAAAAAAGTGTAGCAGTCATAGTACACTGACAGGTAACACTGGAAAAGTGGTCTACAGATCATGAAATACGGAAACTATCGCCAAAGACACTTCCTCAATTACACTGCTCTGCTATTATCGAGGAGAGCTTGAGTTTTCTTGGTGTGAAACCCACCAAACAGCTGCTGTTGCCGTGTGGGGTCACTGTTCACCATATTTATATGCAGATGTGATTTTCAGTGGCAAAACTATTTTGCACAGATCCGAAACATACAACAGCCAGTCATATTGCACTGACAGTTAAACACTGCAGAAATCGTCTACAGATCATGAAATATGGAAAGACACTTCCTCAATTACACTGCCCTGCTACGGTCGAGGAAAGCTTGAAATTTTGAGCATGAAACCAATCTCCAAGTGGGCTATGTCACCAAATACCATATCGATGTAGTAAACACAATTCAAATCTTGCGCCACATAAAATTATCAGTTCTGCATCCTGTATGTAGCTATCGACCATCAGACACTCGTATATACACCGCAAAAACAGACATACCCCAAAAAAAACATAAGCACGTGCGCCATACATAGTCCTCACAGCAATAGGTATTTCCCATAAGGTCGATCGGTCGTCCACCTCAGCCAATGGTCACAAGACAACACACGTTGTCCTGACGCCCACTCAGAGCACCCAACTTCGACAGCACTTTGGGAACTCTTGTACAAAGGTTGGGCCAGTTTCCCTGAGCACAAAGCTGTTTCTGGCCAGACCTGCTTGCTTGCTTGCTTTCTACACCCATCTCTAGACTAGGAGATTACAGGATCATATGTATTCTCTCATGGTTTGCCAGAATATAATACCATTCACGCGATAGTTCTCGATATCAAGCACATAACAATATTGAAATATCGCTTGTACAGTATAATTCCGAAGATAAATACTGGAAACTATAATTCCAGAAACCCGAAAATTTAGCGAGGTGGAGCGAGGTGGAACGTACTACAAATCACTGAATGACTAGAATATTATATGTTATGCAGAGATCTTTACGTGAAAACTCGAAAAAACAGAGGAAACTGGTAGTTCCACTCGCAAATACCGATGTCAATGACCGTGTCTTCCACATGTCTTTCACCATCTATATGCACACAACATACACCACAATCGATGTTCTCTCAACCAAATAAAGACGGGAAATGTGAAGAAGCAGTCAACCAGACAATTTACGTGTCTGGCGCAGACACACGTCCATATTGAATCTTCTCAAATTTCCACGGATAACACCTACAATCAGGAAGGCTACTCGACACATACTGAGTGTTAGTTGGCTATTCAGCCATCTAGAGGACGATGTGGGCACGTCAGCTACATTCCAGTACCGCAGTTGGCCACTCCATTCAGACGGCTCCCGCTGTAAGCCGGAAACACCAATCGTTCCAGCGACAGGCCACTGCCACAGTGCGACCCGCACCCCAGACAGAACCGTCCTAGCAAATTAGCCACATATATTTTATCATTGCTCTTACAATTACATTTTACGATTGCAGTCTCAATCGGACGACATTCGACAATGAGCGAAGTATCAGAAATACCCCCTCCTGACGACTGTGGCTCTGGAAATAGAAATATCTGCACCACCTTATGACTGGACACTATTTTCCAAGTAAAAAAAAAAACTTTCTTTCCTCTTATGGCTGCTGCAGTTTCCTACTTCAAATCCATACCCTCCTTACGACAGGACATAGTAATTTTCTTTGCACATGTCAGAACACACACACACACACACACACACACACACATACTTCACAAGCCTCCTGCTCATGGCGAATCTATCATGCATCCCCTACTACTAGGTATAATACTACGCCAATAACTGATGCCGGTGATACGAAACAATACTGAGCGGAAATCCGCGATGGATGACCATGTCACATTTGTTCTTCTTGCGAGTGGTACCAGTGTGACTTACGACCAACTATAAAAAAAAAAACAAGGTCGCAAGAGCGATGTTACTGTCACAAGCAGTCTACGTTCCACAGGCGCACACAAATATTGCTAATGATATCCACGTGAAAAACTATACAAGCCTTATTAATCGAAGTACGGCAAATGAAGTGTTTTTCCCAACAAATACTGCGACACTGAATATAAACGGTGATCGCCGGAGTGTATATTAACAGACCGAAAGTGCGGATACATGTCACCAACGGTTTAAGTTCATAATAAAATAAGCGAATTTAGAAAGTTATTTAGCTACGGGACGTGGTACGAAGCCGGTATTTGCAACTACCTCGCGCCACCAGTAGATACTTCTCCAGCATTTGTAATGCATTCTAGCTCAATACATGTCACAGGTTGTGCAATATATCCATTGGGTAATAGGCGATGGTTAATGGAGAATGATCACATAAAGTAGATGGTGTGCTATGCTATTTTAAAAAATACAATGCTAGTTCGAGTCGTAAGAAATGCAAAAAATAAACCAGCTTTTCAGATCTATAGTATTACACTTTCCGGTAGACATGCTGTTTGCAATTTGGAATCAAGTCTTGCCATTCAATCACATACATGCGTTGGGTTCTATGGAGATGTCTTTCAATGATTACAGCGACTAGTTAATCATACTCATGGCACTTGCATATCTTGAAACTATTCACCGGTTTCGAACCTATTTGCTACAGTAAAATTCCAACGTGGTTTTAGACAGTCCCTATGCATCTTGTAAATGTTCCTCAGACTCTGACACGGCATCCCTGCAGCATTGTGTGTGTGATCGTTCCAATTTATACTGAAGTGCCAGAGAAACTGGTATAGATATGCGTATTCAAATACAGAGATATGTTAACAAGCAGAATAAAATGCTGTAGTCGGCAAGTCAACAAGTGTCTGACGCAGTTGTTAGATCAGCTGCTGCTGCCACAACGGCAGGTTATGAAGATTTAAGTGACTTTGAACACGATCTTACAGTCGACCTATGAGCGATGGGGCACAGCATCTCCAAGGTGGTGATGAAGTGGGGATTTTCCCGTATGACCAATTCACGAGTCTACCGTTAATATCAGAAATCAGGTAAAACATTAAATCTCCGACATCGCTGTGGCTGGAAAAAGATCCTGCAAGAATGGGACCAACGACCATTGAAGGGGATAGTTCAATGTGACAGAAGTGCAACCATTCCGCAAGTTGCTGCAGATTTCAGTGCTGGGCCATCAACAAGTGTCAGTATGCGAACCATTGAACGAAACATCATTTATATCGGCTTTCAGAGCAGAAGGCCCACTCACGTACCATTGATGACTGTACGACACAAAGCTTTACGTCTTGCCTGGGTCCGTCGACACTGACAATGGACTGTTGATGACTGGCAACATGTTGCGTGGTAGAACGAATCTCGTTTCAAATTGTGTCAAGCAGATGGATGAGTATAGGTATGGGGACAATCTTATGAATCCATGGACCGTGCCTGTCAGCAGCAGACTGTTGAAGCTGGTGGAGGATCTGTAATAGAGTGGGGAATGTGTAGGTGGAGTGATATGGGACCTCTGACACGTCTAGATACGACTCTGACAGGTGACACGAATTTAAGCAGTCTGAGCACTAGCATCCATTCATGTCCATTGTGCATTCCGATGGACTTGAGTAATTCCAGCAGGACAAAGCACACTCCCCACATTGCTACAGAGTGGCTCCAGGAACACTCTTCTGAATGTAAACACTTCCGCTGGCCACCAAACTCCCTAGACATGAACATTATTGAGCATAATTGGGACCCTGTGCAATGTGCTATTCAGAAGAGATCTGCATCCCTACGTACTTTTACGGATTTGTGGTCAGCGCCGTGGGATTCATAGTGTCAGTTCCCTACAGCGTTACTTCATATGACAGTTGAATCCATGCCACTGAGTGTTGCGGCAATTCTGCGTGCTCGCAGGGGCCCTACACGGTACTAGGCAGGTGTACCAGTTTCTTTGGCTCTTCAGTATAAATCGGAAGAGAGCAGAAGTCGGAGAGCGCTACATATATATCTTTTTCAACGCGTGCAGCGACAGAGTGAGCTGAGTTAATGCAACAGGACCTTTTTCTGACCACTCGGTGGAAATGGGAACGTGTTGTCGTAGCTCCACCAATTGTGTACGTTGTGTAAAGTCAGCACCAAACGAAGCCTGCTCCTGCAATACGGGGTAGTATGAAAGACAGCACAAGCAGTTACGGGAACTGGGAGAAGGAGGACAATTTTGCTACTGCATCACGGTGCATCTCCAAATTAAGTAAAGAAACCGCACTCCAAAGGAGATCTGCACCTCTCAGCGTACATCCACATCTGTCACCCAACCATTCCCCCTATCATGTACACCCAACAGATAATAAACAATTACGAACTACAAAAGTTATGCTGACTTTGGATGACAGTGAACTCGACATATACATCGAAAACAAATACCGTCTATGTGCTGGAATCGAGCATATCTGAAGACTCCTGTCAAATATGCAGGTGTTGATTCACTCAGTCGCCTACACAGACCAGTGTAAAGTGTCATCGCCTGTACTGTGGGAGGAGATCCGTATCCCAAGACTACAATACCAGTCACAGGAGAAAGTCCCCATGTCCCATGTTGTTTGAAACATAGATTTTTTTTTTTTTTTTTTTTTTTTTGCTGTAACACATCTAAGCAGCATATGACACAGGTTTATACACCTGACCGAGCGAGGTGGTGCAGTGGCTAGCACACTGGACTTGCATTCGGGAGGACGACGATTCAATCCCTCGTCCGGCCATCCTGATATAGGTTTTCCGCGATTTCCCTAAATCGCTCCAGGAAAATGCCGGGATGGTTCCTTTGAAAGGGCACGGCCGACTTCCTACCCCGTCCTTTCCTAATCCGATGAGACCAATGACCTCGCTGTCTGGTCTCCCCCCCCAAACAACCCGACCATTTATACACCGCCATACATTTTGTTTTTTCCACACGACTTTGAGGTCTGTGTCAGGTTCTAAACTGACAATAACATCTTTCGAGCCATAGGCTCTCACAGGAAACTAGACATCGCATGGCGTAAATCATGTTACTGCTGCTCCCACAACACACACACTGGATGATTTTAAATAAAAGACACTAACAACAAATGGTAACAGGAAGAGTTTTGAGGCGTTGTGGAGCGTTTAGAAACTGCTGTTCAAAAATGACTGATGGCCTCTACCTTTAAACTCTTCTTTCACAGTGATGGAATAGCTGATGGCTCCATGTTCAGTTTAGATTGATTCCTCGTATTGCAGTCATGTACACGATCACTGTTTCAGTGCATGCCATTCCCAGCAGGTGTTGCCCTTCCACCAAGATTATTTATCCATCTCAAACAAGTGATGTCAGTTAATTATTATGTGGTAATCAACAGTGTACCAGTGGATGTATGGGATGGAAAAGGCACAGTCAATCTACTGTACTAATAAGCATCATAGATGAAAGTGCGATAAATTTTAGCAATTTTCCCACAATTTCAATACCAACCAATGACACGGTAGCATGCTTCCCAATTTCTGTATCCTCGCTAAACTGCCTCTCCACTACATTGCGAGGACCATATACTTGATTCCAAATGTAGATAGAAGACGCTTCAGTCTCTCCATTCATTTTTAATTCTCGAACATAAACACCAAAGTATTCCAGACACGCATCTACATATTTCTAGCACTTCGAACATAGTGCATAATTTACGATCTTTCTCTATGCGGATGAGAGTCACAGGACATTCTCACATTCTTAGGATAAATTAGAGAATGAAAGACCTCCTCGCATTGTCTTTGACCAACCCTCCCTGCAGCACTATCACCGATTTAATCTGCAAGTGACCAGAAGTAGACTGTTGCATTACGCATCTCATGAAGGATTATAGGAGCCGCTGATCTGCACCAATCTGGTTCCGCTAGCCATCCAAATGCACGAGATTTCTCCAGATGCATAAATGTCGAAGAAGTTAGCACCTCTTATCGTTGTATAGTAGATATCAAAGTGTTATGATGTAATAGCAGACGGTTAAGAAGAATAAGAAATGCGTGGTTTTTATGCATGATTAAGATCTAGGCGGGCGTAGTTTGGAAAACTGAACACAATCAACTGCGCTATGACATCTAAAGTATTGTTCTAGAGTCTGGGATCAGTACCAATAAGGTATTGGTAAGAGAGAACATAAACTCACGCACTCCTAAGGCTACACGGTTCTGCTCTTAAAACAAGTTATAATGTTAGAGTGGTGTGTTTTCCAACCTATTAGCTGTGAGGAATGCAACGCTGTTAGTATTCGAATGTAAGAAATATATTTCCACCACATGACGTACATTCTCCTTGCAGGTTTCGCTACCTCGAACTACGCTCACAAACTCTAAAATGAAAAAAGCTATTTTCTTAAAACATCGATTCTGTGTGACACATGTACAATATAGTTTTGCAGAGGTGTATAGCGCCCTCTCTTCACATTCGATCACAGTTGATGAAACATTCTATGCTCGCGTCACTCCTGTAAAATGATCATTAGCAACGGAGAATGCGCTTACAAGCAAACTGACAAACAAAGTATCAAAGATGTTTGACAAGTGAAATTACTCGTCATACCATCACTAACTCTGTAAACATAATATCTGTCAAGCAGATGTATACATGGGGATTGCAGTACCTCACAAACACCTGTCGCTAACTTAAAATCACCGTAGTTATGAAACTGAAGATTTGTTTTTATGCCCAAGATGTGGCATTGGAATGGATGGACATGTTTCATCATCATCACACATGAGATGGAAATCCTCTGATGACTGAGAGGTCTGCTGTTGACGATCGCGAATAGATAGTGCTCCAAGTCCCACTTAGAACAAGTAGTTGTATATAAGTCGAACGCAGGTTATGCTGCACAACCGATGCACTCTGACAGAACGTAAAAATGGTTAAATGACCTGTAGCAACGTCTTCCTCTCTATCTAGAATGCATCATCAATCTACCATCAAATCACACCTCGTTACGACTCCGTCTCAGCCGCTCACTTCGTCCACTTTCTGTCGTCCTTCAATGCAGATGCAAATAAGTTTGGAGGCATATGGTTCTCTTTTGTTGAGGAAAGCATCAAAGACAGCAGTCAACTCACGTGTATCACTATTACCTCAATAGAAATACAGCAGAATGTTGCCATGCAGCAACTGCTTGTTAACTGCCACCGCAAGGTTGTGATTGGCGGAAAGTACAGAGAACCACATTGTAAACACTGTTGTTGTCAAGCGTATAGGTGATGAAATTATGACAAAATTGCTAAAATTGATCGCAGTATCAACAGTTAAGCTTATTATTGCATTATATTGACGGTGTCTTCTCCATTCCATCCATCCACTGGAACGCTATCGATTACCACATAATGATTTACTGACATCACTTGTTTGAGATGGAGAAACAGGCTTGGTGGTGGGACAACACCTTCTGGGGATGGCTTGCCCCAAAAAAGTGATCACGTACATGACTACAACATGAGGAATCAATCGAAACAGAACACAGATCCATCAGCTACCGTGTCATTGTGAAAGATGACTTGAAATGAAGAGTCCATCAATCACTTTCGAACAGAAGTTTATAAACGCTCCACAATGCCGCTAAAGTCTTCCAGTTTCCATAATTTGTGACTGTCTTTTACTTAAAATATCCAGTGTGTGTGTTGTGGGAGCAGCAGCAACATGATTTACACCATGCGATGTCTAGTTTTCTGTGTCCAGCCTATTTACCACCCAGATTAGCAGTCGGCATAGTTGTATACTAATTCCTTAAGGCATTGGTGTTACTTGATCTTGATACAACTCTCTTAGTACCTCTAATTTCCAAGGTTCCTTTCATATGTATTTCCTGTTCAGCTCTCGATAGGTCGGCGTTGAAAACAATTTCCTTGTTGAACGATAGGACAAGTTTATCTCATCTACAAATTTTCGAGCCGATTCCGCAGGTTATTGTGGATCGAGAAGTTGACACTTGGTCTGAAATTTCATTAACTTACCTCTTCCAATTCCGTAGCACTGTTTCAAGTTATGTAACCATCCACTGCTTCCTTTGAAATCACTGTAATCGAAGCCGCGTGCAGTTTGATCTGCATGACGTAGTACGTCACTATCGTGCACATCCTGTAAACTGTATCGTGCATTCTTCAAGCGCGCAATCAGCAGTTTTTGTAACAAGTGCTTCTTGCGTTCCTTGAATATTCGTAGTTGTTCTTATGCGCTACACGGTCGTAATGCTACGGACGTATTCAAAATTTGTTAATAATTGTGTATTACTATGTTTAAAATTATCTCCCACGTACGTAATCATGTTTAGTACGCGCTCCTTCGACAGCGATTGTCCTTTACTGTATTTTATTGGAGATGGAATTTGTGGCTCCCTTTCCGACAAGGATTATGAACTGCATTGCTCCATACATGTTTCGGTATCTCTTTCACTTGTTAAACGCGTACCGTCATCGTTGTACTCTTCATGTACATTGTCGGCACAGTCTAGAGTATACGTCACCTCACATTCCTCTCACTCATCTTGCAGAAACGCTAATATTTCTTCTGCCACTTCATTCTCACTCTGCGAAATTACTTGTGTTCCTTTCTGATGACTCGTCAATCTCAGCAACTGCTGTTGTAGATATACTGAAATGTTTGCTTTGTGTATCATCGCTATTGTTCTGCTTTGTATCAGCACCACTAGCACTACAGCACTGTTAGGAGTTATTCGTCGACTAAGCAGTTCAGTTGCTTATCACTGGATATCTCTAGTGCCAATCCCCTGTTGCCATCAGCAGCCAATATTGTGGTTGCATGGTAGGCAATATCTGGGTCGTCGAATGCCGTAAACCTCATTCGCCTTTTGCTATCCCGCACTCAAGGGGTTCCTTGTGAACGCTGCCGGGAAAGACGGGTAATATACAAATGATCTGCAAAGAGGGAGCATTAAGCCTGGAAGATCAAGAACCAAGAGCTTGGATTAAAAATGACTTAGGAAAGAGAGGTACTCTTTGGACTATGCTCTAGATGAAACGATGGAAATAAAGGAAAGATTCTAGAGTGGGATTAATACGAATATTTAGGTTGAAAGGAAATCAGTTATAAGATTCGCTGATGATATTCTAACCTCGGTGAACATGAAGAAGAACTACACGACCTGTTGAATGGAATGAACAGCCTCATGAGTACAGAATACGGGTTGATAGTAAACCGCAAAATGTCAAAAGTAATTAGAAGAGGCTGAAATAAGAATAACGAGAAACTTAACATCACAATTGGTGGTCAAGAAGTGGACAAGGATATGACATTCAGCTACCTTCGAAGCAACGTAATCCATGAGAGACGAAGCAAGAAGGACATCAAAAACAGACTATAAGAGGCAAAGGGGGCATTCCTCACCAAGAGAATTCTACTGGTACTGTTAACATAAGCCTTGATTTGTAACACAAATTCTGAGAAAGAATGTTTGGAGCACAGCATTGTAATATAGTGAATCACGCGCGTAGGAAACCGGAACAGAAAAGAATCGAAGCGTTTGAGATGTAGTGCTACAGGAGAATGTTGGAAATTATTTTTGTACAGCCACTGTACACCACATGACCACAGAATTATGCTGCGTCCATCTTAGTATTGACATTTACAAATAATGCCATAGTTATAACATTCTGAAGAAGAGCACTAAGTACCTAAACCGCTTCAGAAATTAAATTTCTTTTATCCATCTGGTTGCTGATTATTTCAATATGCAAATCGATCGTACTGATAAGTATGATAAGGAATAAGGAGGTTCTCCGCAGAATAGGCGAAGAAAGGAATATATGGAAAAAACTGACAAGAAGACCAGACAGGATGATAGGACGTGTGTTAAGGAAGACAGAAATTAGACTGCATGCGTCACATAACTGAGGACGTAGGATGCGGGTGCTATTCTGAAATGAAGAGATTATCGCAGAAGAGGAAGACTGATGACTCAAAACAAAAAATCATTGTCAAATTGCTGATACCATCTAACATAGATTCTTGTAACAGGATCGGCCATTTGGAATTGAAGGCGAAGGATGCTGGCTGGATCTCATTGCCAGGACGACGCCTCAGGCAGTCTCATCATACTTTATTTCAACCAATAAAGCTGCAACAGCTGCCACACATTCATTTCTTAATCACTGAATGACAACTACTTTCTTGATCATCAAGTCAAATATTTAGGTGAAAAACAGGTGAAAATAGAGAAGATACAAAGTTCACAATTGGCACTAACCTTAACTAGACTGTATAAAAATGCTGATGTATCAGTTATCATGTGAACACATTTTGTTTTGAGTCATCAGTCTTCCTACGTTCTCAATTATTCGCTGGGTGCAGTCCAATATCTGTCTTCCTTAACACAAGTCGTATCATCTTGTCCGTTCTTCTTGTCAGATTTTTCTATATATTCCTTTCTTCGCCTATTCTGCGGAGAACCTCCTTCTTACTTATCATACTCATCAGTCCGCTTGATTTCCATTTGGAAATAATCAGCAACTAGTTGCATAAAAGAAATTTAATTTCTTAACCGGTTTAGGTACTTAGTGCCCTTCTTCAGAAGAGCATTATTTGTAAATGTCAACAGTTTGATGGATGCAGCATACCGATGTGGTCAGGGTCTGTACAAGGTTCGTTCGTATGCATGATGTCTGTGACCGCTTCATATCATGTTGCCCGTATGAAAGTGAGTAGGACATGGTGGTAAATGGGATTCCTTGTTTGTACATTATTACAATGCCGGCGTCGTTTCCAGTCCTATTATGTTCCGACTGCTAGTTTGCTGTTGGTGGCTTGTTGAAGAAAGAAAGAAAGTGTCTTGGTCAGTAGTACACAAATATTGATGGAAACTTCATGCATTGTTAGCGGCCGGTGCCCGGCTGAGATTTAGGAGAGCGAATTTATAGGTTAATCCCTTGTATCTTTGCCTGCGAAATGTTGTGCCCCGACTGACTGCATTGCCCCTGCACTCTGATGCTCAGCCGGCCGGGGTAGCCGAGTGGTTCTAGTCGCTTCAGTCCGGAACCGCGCGGCTGCTCTGATCACAGGTTCAAATACTGCCTCGGACGTGGATGTGTGTGATATCCTTAGGTTAGTTAGGTTTAAGTGTTCTAGGAGACTGATGACCTCAGATGTTAAGTCCCATAGTGCTCACAGCCATTTGAACCATTTTCTGATGCTCAGGGTCGATATCGTGTGTCAGGTGCACAGGTGGGGGGTGCTACTAAGTTATCCACATGCTCTGTGACCACTTTGTTAGAATTTCTCTTAGGACTGTAGTATGTTTACTTTTCGTGGAATCCGTGTTTTGCTGCGTGCGTTTAGCCAGGCTTTGTTCGGATACTTCGAGATCGACTGCTCCATTCGGGAGCTCCATAGAGTGAGCACAAGCTATTTGTTATGTAAAGGGTCGTGTTTGCGTAGTCACCTTATTTGGCCTCTCAGTTGTTTTTAGCCGTATATTGAAAGGCTGATTTCCAACAAGGTCGATGTCTCTGAAGAATGTACATTTTGGTTCTCTGTTCTCCTGTATGGTTCTCGAATCTAGAGGAGAACTGTCGATGAGCGTCGCTCAAGAAGACGCTGAAGCGGCTCTTCCGGCAGCAGAAGGATATGTCGGCGCGCCTATTGGCGTTGGGTTGAACTCCAGATGAAGAAGGTGCGTCTTCTTGCTGTTGGTGAACCGCCTCTGATGATAGAGGGCGACTTTTACTCAAGCGGACTGTGTGGGAAGATTATGCCTACGAAGATAGATTTCATGAGTTGTCTGACTGCAGCGGTAATCGCGTACTAGGCGCGTAGATTTAAACCTCCACAGCCTGCACACGATCAGGTCTGGCCCTCATATACATTCAGAGGCTTGCAACCATCGACTGTCAGCCCAAAGAAAATACGCTTCTTCAGATCTGTCCGCAAAGCTTGCGCAACCGTTATATAGATTACAATCTCTGTTTGTGACCCATTTCCCCTACTGTATTTGCGAGCAGTTCTGAGAACTGGTAGCGGCTATTATAAAGTCATTTTTTCGATGCGTAGCTTCATACCATGTAAGTCTGGAATAATGGCCCTTTCACCATTATTATCACTCATGTGTGGAATGGTGCATTATCGTATTGAAAGAGCATTTGTGTGCCAACCTTGGTCTTCTTCATCCAAAGTGAGTTTCATACGACCCACCAATGAAGCGTAATAGGGTTCCGTTATGGTTCTGCCTTTTTCCATGTAATTTATGAGGATTATTCCTTGGAATCTCAAAAACAAGTGTCACCTGAGAGCTGACAAAATGGTCTTGCCCTCTTCGGTGTGCTTCCGTCAGTCTATGCTCATTGTCTTGACTGCCATTATGACTCTGGTTTGTAATGATGGATCCAGGTTTCATCAACAGTCACAAATATGCCCAAAACATCTTTCGAACTGCGATTAAAACATAGCCAGACATTGTGTTGAGAGTTGAGCCGGATGTGCCTTTGGTCGACTGTGAACAAACGCGGCACTCATACCGCCCATAGCTTCTTTATAGCCAATTCTCCGTTAATGATATTATGCAGTCGCTCACTCTAGATGCCTGCTGTCTCAGAAAGCTTACGAATTTTGTATTCGGCGGTCTTGCATTGGCATGTCATGGATTTTCTCAGTGGTTTCATTTGTGGTGACCTCATTTGGAAGACTGGAGCGCGCTTCGTCTTCGATGCTTGTCCGACCACGTTTAAGTTCGTTAAATTAAATGGTCTTCAATGATGCTGCAGAGTCCGCGGAACTTCATCCAGTTCTGTTTTGATTTGTGTTCCAGTCCAGCCATTCAAATGAAAATCCTTAGGGACAACATGAAACTCGGTTTTCTCCACTTTCAGTTGCAGTAGACACCTTGACCATTTCAGACGATTGTCAATAATGGACTCTACGCCGCATATTGTTGAGATAATTTATACGATCCTTGGAATAATCAAGATTACCAACCATGAAGGCGCAGCAAAAATGTTCCATTATTTCATAGAAATTTACTAGACTTGTGGAGCTACCCTGTCACAGTTACTTTGTGAGTCTCTCTTATAGGAGTCGGAGAATCGATGGTGTCATCTAGCGACCGACCACTCGTGCATACGCAGGATCGTTAATAATCGTTAATACGTTTCTTATAAATCTCCTTGGAAAACAAGTGGTATCTAAAGCCGTACTGAAAGATAGTCCTGAAAGACGATTTCGACTAACCAGATCTCGATGGTATCGGTACGGAAGCGTTCTTGTGTGTGCTGGATTCTCAATCTAACAGTGCATTTTCTGGTTGCTTTTTGTACACCATTATAGATTTTACAACCTATTAGAGGGAAGATTCTCCGACTCACCCCTTGAAAAGCTGCAGTCCTTCCGAAAAACTCATTATTATTGCAATATTTGCCAACTGTATCATTACTTGTGTTTGTGTAATACACCGTTTCACTAACAGCTGTTTCAGAGGACAGTTTGAATCTAAAATCCATTTTACGTTAAGAATACTGACTTACTCCAATTACTTAATTTATCAATTACGATGTCTTCTCTGTTTACATATCTCCAGCATGCGGAGGTGAATTAGGACCGTAGCTTTAACCCGAAATAAATGTTTGGAATACTGTCGCAAGTTGCATTAGAAAGTCTCCTTTATTTATTGACAGTGGCTAGTGTCGGACTTACGTCCATTCTCAAACAATACTATGAGAAGTGAATTGCAGCAGGTTATAATATTAATACCAGAACAGCATGAGTTAGGCAACAATTCATGCTGCAAATAATCCAAATGGTAAAGCAGATACTTGTTGTTGTTGTTGTGGTCTTCAGTCCTGAGACTGGTTTGATGCAGCTCTCCATGCTACTCTATCCTGGGCAAGCTTCTTCATCTCCCAGTACCTACTGCAACCTACATCCTTCCGAATTTGCTTAGTGTATTCATCTCTTGGTCTCCCTCTACGATTTTTACCCTCCACACTGCCTTCCAATACTAAATTGGTGATCCCTTGATGCCTCAACACATGTCCTACCAACCGATCCCTTCTTCTAGTCAAGTTGTGCCACAAACTTCTCTTCTCCCCAATCCTATTCAATACTTCCTCATTACTTACGTGATCTACCCATCTAATCTTCAGCATTATTCTGTAGCACCACATTTCAAAAGCTTCTATTCTCTTCCTGTCCAAACTATTTATAGTCCATGTTTCACTTCCGTACATGGCTACACTCCATAGAAATACTTTCAGAAATGGCTTCCCGACACTTAAATCTATACTCGATGTTAACAAATTTCTGTTCTTCAGAAACGCTTTCCTTCCCATTGCCAGTCTACATTTTATATCCTCTCTACTTCGACCATCATCAGTTATTTTGCTGCCCAAATAGCAAAATTCCTTTACTACTTTAAGTGTCTCATTTCCTAATCTAATTCCCTCAGCATCACCCGACTTAATTCGACTACATTCCATTATCCTCGGTTTGCTTTTGTTGGTGTTCATCTTATACCCTCCTTTCAAGACACTATCCATTCCATTCAACTGCTCTTCCAAGTCCTTTGCCGTCTCTGACACAATTACAATGTCATGGGCGAACCTCAAAGTTTTCATTTCTTCTCCCTGGATTTTAACACCTACTCCAAATTTTACTTTTGTTTCCTTTACTGCTTGCTCAATATACGGATTGAATAACATCGGGGAGAGGCTACAGCCCTGTCTCACTCCCTTCCCAACCGCTGCTTCCCTTTCATGTCCCTCGACTCTTATAACTGCCATCTGGTTTCTGTACACATTGTAAATAGCCTTTCGCTCCCTGTATTTTACCCCTGCCACCTTCAGAATTTCAAAGAGAGTATTCCAGTCAACATTGTCAAAAGCTTTCTCCAAGTCTACAAATGCTAGAAACGTAGGTTTGCCTTTTCTTAATCTGGCTTCTAAGATACGTCGTAGGGTGAGTATTGCCTCACGTGTTCCAACATTTCTACGGAATCCAAACTGATCTTCCCCGAGGTCGGCTTCTCCTAGTTTTTCCATTCGTCTGTAAAGACCCCCGCGTTAGTATTTTGCAGCCGTGACTTATTAATCTGATAGTTCGGTAATTTTCACATTTGTCAACAGCTGCTTTCTTTGGGATTGGAATTATTATATTTTTCTTGAAGTCTGAGGGTATTTCGACTGTTTCATACATCTTGCTCACCAGATGCTAGAGTTTTGTCAGGACTGGCTCTCCCAAGTCTGTCAGTAGTTCTAATGGAATGCTGTCTACTCCCGGGGCCTTGTTTCGACTCAGGTCTTTCAGTGCTCTGTCAAACTCTCCACGCAGTATCAAATCTCCCATTTCATCTTCACCTACATCCTCTTCCATTTCCATAATATTGTCCTTACATACATCGCCCTTGTATAGACCCTCTTTATACTCCTTCCACCTTTCTGCTTTCCCTTCTTTGCTTGGAACTGGGTTTCCATCAGGGCTTTTGATATTCATACAAGCGGCTCTCTTTTTTCCAAATGTCTCTTTAATTTTCCTGTAGGCTGTATCTGTCTTACCCCTAGTGAGATAAGCCTCTACATCCTTACATTTGTCCTCTAGCCATGCCTGCTTAGCTATTTTGCACTTCCTGTCGATCTCATTTTTGAGACGTTTGTATTCCTTTTTGCCTGCTTCATTTACTGCATTTTTATATTTTCTCGTTTCATCAATTAAATTCAGTATCTCTTCTGTCACCCAAGGATTTCTACTAGCCCTCGTCTTTTTACCTACTTGATCCTCTGCTGCCTTCACTACTTCATCCCTCAAAGCTACCCATTCTTCTTCTACTGCATTTCTTTCCCCCATTCCTGTCAATTGTTCCCTTATGCTCTCCCTGAAACTCTGTACAACCTCTGGTTTAGTCAGTTTATCCAGGTCCCATCTCCTTAAATTCCCACCTTTTTGCAGTTTCTTCAATTTTAATCTACAGGTCATAACCAATAGATTGTGGTCAGAATCCACATCTGCCCCTGGAAATGTCTTACAATTTGAAACCCGGTTCCTAAATCTCTGTCTTCCCATTATATAATCTATCTGAAACCTGTCAGTATCTCCAGGCTTCCTCCATGTATACAACCTTCTTTTTATGATTCTTGAACCAAGTTTTAGATATGATTAAGTTGTGCTCTGTGCAAAATTCTACCAGGTGGCTTCCTCTTTCATTTCTTACCCCCAATCCACATTCACCTACTACGTTTCCTTCTCTCCCTTTTACTACTGACGAATTCCAGTCACTCATGACTATTAAATTTTCGTCTCCCTTCACAATCTGAATAATTTCTTTTATTTCATCATACATTTCATCAATTTCTTCGTCATCCGCAGAGCTAGTTGGCATATAAACTTGTACTACTGTGGTAGGCGTGGGCTTCGTATCTATCTTGGCCACAATAATGCGTTCACTATGCTGTTTGTAGTAGCTTACCCGCATTCCTATTTTCCTATTCATTATTAAACCTACTCCTGCAATACCCCTATTTGATTTGGTGTTTATAACCCCGTAGTCACCTGACCAGAAGTCTTGTTCCTCCTTCCACCGAACTTCACTAATTCCCACTATATCTAACTTTAACCTATCCATTTCCCTTTTTAAATTTTCTAACCTACCTGCCCGATTAAGGGATCTGGCATTCCACGCTCCGACCCGTAGAACGCTAGTTTTCTTTCTCCTGATAACAACGTTCTCCTGAGGGGTCTCCGCCTGGAGACCCAAATGGGGGACTATTTTACCTCCGGAATATTTTACCCAAGAGGACGCCATCATCAATTAACCATACAGTAAAGCTGCATGCCCCCGGGAAAAATTACGGCCGTAGTTTCCCCTTGCTTTC
This sequence comes from Schistocerca americana, assembly GCF_021461395.2. NCBI lineage: Eukaryota > Metazoa > Arthropoda > Insecta > Orthoptera > Acrididae > Schistocerca > Schistocerca americana. Next base: position 739,012,700 of record NC_060121.1, on the reverse strand, counting down.
AGCCGTTCGCAGTACCAGCACAGCAATGCCGTTTTGGTTAGTGTTACAAGGCCAGATCAGTCAATCATCCAGACTGTTTCCCCTGCAACTACCGAAAAGGCTGCTGCCCCTCTTCAGGAACCCCACGGTTGTCTGGCCTCTCAACAGATAACCCTCCGTCGTGGTTGCACAGCTATCTGTATCGCTGAGGCACGCAAGCCTTCCCACCAACGGCAAGGTCCATGGTCCACTTAAGTATACAATTGACAAGCTACAATGACCGATGTGTAGAGAAAATTTTTATTATTTAACAAACAGTTCTAATACTGTAATTTTATCAAAGTAATAAGCAACTAAACATATTGTAACTATTTACTGGTGGAAACCAATCTAAGCTGAATTAAAATAATAACGGGTTGACTAAGTCGCCAACAGAAGAAACGAATATTCAGAATGTTTAAAGTAATAAACGAACATTACAAAATGACAGATTGAGTGAAAATATAGCGCTATACGCGGCGTAGTTTAAAATACATATCCAGGCTGCACTACAAAGAGCTCAAAGGTGAAACAAATTTCAAATATAAAATAAACAATGAGTAATGATAAAGTGCATAAATGTCTCCATGTGTTTATGCAGGTCTCACGGCATAGTATGTACGTAATATGATAACATTTATAAAATTTATTCCATATTTACAGCCACCACATTCCTCGCCATCCCATTTAAATGCTTTTAATGAAATAAAATAGCAAAAAATATTTGCCTACTAGCAATCAATAGAGGCTGTTACTAGCGGAGGATGCGCAGATCCAATTGTTTATTCTACAGCAAAATATTATTTTTATTACAACGCTACCTTTAATAAAACATGACGGCAAATCGAGTATGATCACTTTGCTCTCACATCGACCCAATATTCAATAAGGTACCCAATCTTCTCATAACCAATTGTCAGTAATTGAGGATTGTATCACATTTAAGCTGTGTATTCCATCTGAGATATTGATATAAATCTTCTTTGTGTACTCTACAGAGAGCCTTGATATCCAAACATGTGTAGTAATTCTTTATAATCCTTCTGCTACATAACAAGACGTACACTGTCTCACATCAAGGGCGCATTTTTGTGGGCGTTATTGTGGACATTTTGCGTCGTCTGTGACTTCATGGAATTGGTCGTGAATACTAGTATTTCAGAAAAATAAACATCTTCTGTCTGCAGCGATCGTTTACAAGTGATGTGTTTCACACAGTTTTCGGAAACTAACGTTTAAAATATATTTTTATTGGAATTCATATGGTTCAAATGGCTCTGAGCACTATGGGACTTAACTTCTGAGGTCATCAGTCCCCTAGAACTTAGAACTACTTAAGCCTAACTAACCTAAGGACATCACACACATCCATGCCCGAGGCAGGATACGAACCTGCGACCGTAGCGGTCGCGTGGTTCCGGACTGTAGCGCCTAGAACCGCTTGGCCACTCCGGCCGGCTTCGTTGGAATTCTTCACCTTTTGCATCAGGCATGTATTTCATTTCGTCATCAATGCTAAACTCTTTTCACACTCTGCAATAACAAAGTCGTCTTTGAATGCTCAAAAACATTTATCTTCTTCATTATCTTTAGCTGTTTCGCCTAAATCATTAACATTTTCCATGTCATTAAGTGATCACTTAGATTTTTTACTTTGTCTACAACATTCTCATAACAAACTACTTTATTACTATTTTCTGTTATCGTTTCCATTCCAAGAATATTATTTTCGTCTTTTCCTGTGACATTGTAATTTAAGATTTGCAAGTTTGGTAAATCATCCTGAACACTTACTTCAATTTTGTTGGTTTCTATAGCCAAAACTGTTGGTGCTACAATTTTATTCACTATTTACAGCATTTCACTGAGTATTGTTTACACTTCCTGTCTCACATCTTCAAGATGTTTTATAGTTTGGCCCTGAGGATTCTGTATTTTTTTACATCTTGTCCCGTAGTCATATTTGATTGTTTATTATTTTTACAGTGTTGATCGTTTCTGGATTCTGAAACTCAGAATTCTTCAGTTACTTTGTAACTGCCCCCATTACTATGTTGCTTCTTCAGAGATATTTGATGAAACTTTTTAGTCTCAGAACGTTGTTATTTTTACTGATTATCTTCCTGCAACATGCGTATGATTTTATTACATATCTGTACTCATTTCTGTCACGACTATAGGCACGATGTTCTACCACGCCATCTGAAAAACTACTGTTGATCAGAAAAGTTCATTATGACTTCGAACGATGTAAATCCTATCTTTACTTGTGTTTGTGCAATTAACTGTTTCACTAACAGCTGGTTCTGAGCACAGATTGAATCTAGAATGAATTTTGTGATAAGAATGACGATTTGTTCCAATTAGCGGAATTATGAATTTCTATGGCTTCTTTGTTCTTTGAATCTAGAATGAATTTTGTGATAAGAATGATGATTTGTTCCAATTAGCGAAATTATGAATTTCTATGGCTTCTTTGTTATTGCTCAGCGCCCACTAGAATTGATTCCGTGCATGCTGGTGGTGCGGTTTCCATTTTTAAGATATTCAATATGAAATGGCCATTTACAGGTGTCTGATCTTCGAATAACATGAACTGTTTTCCTTTAAACTTCTTGTAACAGACTAAATCATCTTGGTATTCAGCAGATCATCGTTCACAATAAAACATGATACATCATTAACAGCTCCATACTCCATATTCCTCTCTACAGACAATTCCAATCACTTATTAAACACAAAATCAACAAGAGCAAAGATACAAAACGGCACCGTTCAGCGACTAATCTTTAACGTCCAAAGAGCCCCATACATATATTAAATACTTGTTTTATAAATGCTTTCAAAATAAACCAAGCAAATAGGAACAATGACAACAATATTAAATCATAATTAGAATTTCAATTTCTTGCAAATAAATGTTTTGTCGATTCTATATATTATTTCTATTTATGAAAAAGTATGAGAATGAATTATGTTTTTAGATTTACGATCCTGATTCATGAATTTAATGCATCCTAATCGACAGTACTTGTCAGAGATAGGAAGACTGACCACCACCTCCCTTACAATTTCCGGCCGTGAGCCGCAGCGAACTCTGGTTGATGGTTGTCTTTATCGACTCGGCTCGAAAGCATCATGCATCCGACGGTGGTGGTTTCCGGAAACAAAACCATCATGGCACGACTCATGACCAGCTTTACGTCTGCAAATACCTTTCATCTGCCTTCCAAATTCCAAAGAAGCTTTCCTGCGTAACTTTCTGGACGCGCACACTTGGAGGAAAGTTTTAACCAGTCAGAAATTTTCAAAACAGTGCACACTCCACTGCAGAGTGAAATTTTTACTCTGTAAAAATATTAAGACTGATGTAAAATGTTTATCGTTCAACCTGTTTTCTGAAACTACCTTATCATCATGACGCTGATAGAACATACAATCGACACAGAAGAGATGTTCGCCTGGTTAGCTGAGTGGTAACGTGTTTGCCTACCATGCAGCGGGGCAGGGTTAGATTCCCAGCCAGGTTGGAGATTTTTCTCTGCTCGTGAACTGGGTGTTGTATTATCGTCATCATCCTCTCATCGTCACGGCCGTGCAAGTCGCCCAATGTGATGTCACCTGAAATAAGACTTGCAACCGAGCGGCAGAACTTCCCCTGTTCGAGCCTCCTGGTCGCAATGCCACACGATCATTTCATTTCATTTTTACAAAACAGATGGTCGTAAAAACTGAATTCAGCAAGTCTGATAACAATATTATTCTTAACAGGAAACACACCTTACAACGGTATAAATCTCTAAAATAGGCAACATGTATAAGGCTTAGTTACAGTTTGTAGGGAAGCAGCCTACTCACACCATATAGATTTCATATGCTTTCATGGACTGTGCAGCTGGTCCCGGCGGAGGTTCGAGTCCTTCCTCGGGCATGGGTGTGTGAGTTTGTCCTTAAGATAATTGAGGTTAAGTAGTGTGTAAGCTTAGGGACTGATGACCTTAGCAGTTAAGTCCCATAAGATTTCACACACATTTGAACATTTTGAACATATGCTTTCCATTGTGTGCCAGCCTACTCTGCTCTAACTAGCTATGAAGTCACAAATGTTGTGCAACACCTTAAAAGTAAAGTAAATGATCTGAAAAGTTAATAGCATGTCAGGAGTGATGCTAAAATAATAAATTTGGAAATTTTAAGTAAAAATCATCGGCGCAACAGGAAGGAGCTAGAAACTTCGAAATTTATATTCGGATTCCTTTTTCATTGTACTTTAATGGAAACAGCATGCTGGATCTCAAAAAGTAATATTTTGGTTGAAAGTCTTGATTTTCTGTTTTTGTGTCCTAAAAGTACGGAAGCAAGATAGATTAAGTGATTAGATAAATCTAAGATGTTTAGATTTAGGCAGAATGGAGATACGCTATAATAACAAAGATGTCCAAATGGTTCAAATGGCTCTGAGCACTATGGGACTTAACATCTGAGGTCATCAGTCCCATAGAACTTAGAACTACTTAAAACTAACTAACCTAAGGACATCACACACATCCATGCCCGAGGCAGGATTCGAACCTGTGACCGTAGCGGTCACGCGGTTCCAGACTGAAGCGCCTTGAACCGCATGCCGCACCGGCCGGCTAACAAAGATGTGATAAGTTTTCAAAACGTAGCTATAAAACTATAGCTGTAGCGTCTCTCCAGATGGCAAGTTCAGAACTCAGCTACTGCGTGCAGTGCAACTAAAATAATTCTTATATTAGAACAAATAAGCCCTCGGTCACAAATATTAAGTCAAAATTGACCAGGTTTTGACGCTGCTATGAGCGTCGTCTTCCGAATTAATCTAACTGTTCTAAAACATATTAGGTATATAATACATTAATAAAATTAAAGTTTCTACTGACTGGAAAGAGATGCAGTACTTACAAGTCACATTTTAAAAAAGATCTAAGCCGGAAAGGCGACACTGGACTCGCATTCGGGAGGACGACGGTTCAATCCCGTCTCCGGCTATCCTGAATTAGGTTTTCCGTGATTTCCCTAAATCGCTTCAGGCAAATGCCAGGATGGTTCCTTTGAAAGGGCACGGCCGATTTCCTTCCCCATCCTTCCCTCACCCGAGCTTGCGCTCCGTCTCTAATGACCTCGTTGTCGACGGGACGTTAAACACTAATCTCCTCCTCCTCCTGCCCGGAAAGGCGACGTCTCGAATAGTTGGAAATAAGATGGCGAGCCTCTAAGGGCTGCTCGTACTTGAGTGATCAATTTTATTAATGTATTATATACCTAATATGATTTGGAACAGTTAGTTTAATTCTGAAGACGACGCTCATAGTAGCGTCGGAACCTGGTCAATTTTGATTTAATATTTGTGACCGAGGGCTTATTTGTTCTAATATAATTCTGACACGGTCACTGAACCTTAGCAGCTACGTTCAAAGTTTTAAAATAATTCTCTCGCCAAAAGTATTTAACCTAGCCACATAGGAATGGTATTACAGATACTCACCTATGTGCTGATAGCACAATTAAATTGAGAGCTTCATTGACCTTCAGCAAATGAAGCAATTAATTATTTAGTGAGTTGAAGGGGTGTTCTGCTCGTCCCAGCGGCTAGTCAGGAAGGCAAATGTTGTCGGCTGCGCCTTCGGGGTTCCGCACCATGGCCATATAAATAAGAGCGCTGCAAGTTAGAGTCAGTCCCCAGTTCTCTTCTAGATTCGTATCAGCACCCACTCCGTCTCGGAAGCAGTGTCGCTTCTGTGCAGTTGCAAGGAACAGCCTTGGATGCCGTATTATGTAACTCAGTATGCACGTAACAATGAGTTCGCATTGTGGCAAAGTGTTAACTGCGGAACAACTTCCGTGATTTATTCTCAGTTTGCGTATGTCGTATTTTCACGTGTCGCCGCAAGGCAGACCTTCTACTATTACTACCGTGGCATTTGATGAGTATTAACATCACATTTTGGCGAGCATTCACTTTGAACTTTTACATCGATAACGATTATTGAACAGTTTCGTTATCTAGGGATAACAGGATCCACGCAATAGACTCTGAACAGCTCTAACAGTACACTAGCTGATAGAAGCATTCCTTGGGTAAACATTTGTCTGAAACTTTACGCTTTATCGTTTTCAGAATATAGTGAAAATTGTTGTAGTAAACTGCATTTTCTACGAATCCCAGACATCATCCTAAATCCTCAGCGTAATAACTTCAATGATCAATTTTATTTCTCAGTCAGAGTGGGCACAGCCGGCCGGAGTGACCGCGCAGTTCTAGGCGCTACTGTCTGGAACCGAGCGACCGCTACGGTCGCAGTTTCGAATCCTGCCTCGGGCATTGATGTGTGTGATGTCCTTAGGTTAGTTAGGTTTAATTAGTTCAAAGTTCTAGGCGACTGATGACCTCAGAAGTTAAGTCGCATAGTGCTCAGAGCCATTTAGAGTGGGCACAGTGAACTTTAATTACAGGCATCACGTATTTGCTAATCACTTTCTGGTTGCCAACATTGTAGTTAGAGAGCCTGTGTTGAGAACGGCATCAATAGAAAGATTCTCCATGCGCCACCCCACAAGTTAACCTTACATTCATTAGAAACAACTGGAACAAAGTGCACCTTTTCATTCCACTTTACGAGTATGTTGTTCTAGTTCCAACGTAACGTTGTATACATGGGATGTGATCATTCCCACTGTAAGGTATGTTTCTTTTTATAATCGTTTTCATTACCTTATATGGTCAGAGTGCAGACCTTAAAATCATCTAATATTTGTCTGTCGTATCTACGTCTGCATGTATACTCCACAAGTCTCCTACTTTGTTGGCGGAGGGGACTTCTGATTCAAAAACCATACAGCCCAAGTAAAAAAAAAAAAAAAAAAAAAAAAAAAAACAACCACTGTTCTATTCGGGAATGGTGCGTGCTGGATGCTCGATAAACCGACGAATGAGCTCTGATAACTTTGGTTTTGTCGTGGTTGTTTTAATCCGAGAGTATGTGGGAGGATGTAACACGTTATCCTAATCTTCTCGAACCGAACGCTGTTGTAACTTTGAGAGAAACCCCTCCGTCGTACAAAACCCCTTTCTTGCAGCGTCTGTCACTGGAGTTGAATGAGAGTCTCTGTAATGCTCTTTCGTTTACTACACGAGCCTGTGGAGAAACGAGCCACCGAGCGAGATGGCGCAGTGGTTAGCACACTGGACTCGCATTCGGGAGGACGACGGTTCAATCCCGTCTCCGGCCATCCTGATTTAGGTTTTCCGTGATTTCCCTAAATCGTTTCAGGCAAATGCCGGGATGGCTCCTTTGAAAGGGCACGGCCGATTTCCTTCCCAATCCTTCCCTAACCCGAGCTTGCGCTCCGTCTCTAATGACCTCGTTGTCGACGGGACGTTAAACACTAACCACCACCACCAGAAACGAGCCGCTCCCTGTTGTATCTTCTCTATCTCTCCTCCTAATCCAACTTGTTAACGGTTTCGTCTAAGGTGCAATACCCAACAACCGATCGAACGAATGTTTTCTAGGTCACTTCCTTTGTGAGAGAGTTACGATTTATTAAAGTTTTCTAAATGAGTGTCCTCTATTGTGTTAGTGATGTGGGCTATTTTCCGAACACCGGTGGAATAACAGATATTCTACATTCACCTTAAAGGTCTTTGTCTGTCAAAAATGTCACATATGAAATGTACAAAAACTGCGAAGTGCAAAACAGTAGAAATGTTCATCCGAGTGAATTATACCGAGAGGTGTTGATCTCCCCATCTTTGTTCACGTTGGAATCATGCAGACATCGTGTATTTTAGTACATGAAAGATTAAAGATTTCCTCAGGCATCACGTTACTGACGTTTATCATTTACAGAACATACTTGATCGATTTTGAAGTTTTCACTCGGTCATTAGATGTGTCTGGGAAACCAATCACATCTCTGTCGATTCAATGAATTATGGTCACATATGTATTATTTTACGGAAAATTCCAAATAACACCTGAAAATTTTATCGGTGGGAATAACAACCAAGTTTTTTACATTTTTTGCATCACTAATTTTCTGACTGATTCCATGTGGCTTCCACGGTATCTTTTCACGTTGTGAGAACCTCTTAATCTCAAAGTAGCACTTCCACCCAGCGTCCTCAGCTATTTGTTGGATGTACCTGTCTTCCGCTACAGTTCTTACCCTCTACAGCTCCCTCCAGGCCCATGAAAGTCATTCCGTGATGTCTTAAAACATGTCCCACCTATCTTATTTTTTCACGTATATTCCTCCTCACCGTTTCTGTGGAGAACGTACTCATTTCTTATCAGCATACCTTACTTCCAACATCCTTCTGCAATAACAAAAAAAAAATGGTTCAAATGGCTCTGAGCACTATGGGACTTAACAGCTGAGGTCATCAGTCCCCTAGAACTTAGAGCTACTTAAACCTAACTAACCTAAGGACAGCACACACACATCCATGCACGAGGCAGGATTCGAACCTGCGACCGTAGCGGTCACGCGCTTCCACACTGAAGCGCCTAGACCCGCACGGCCACACCGGCCGGCTTGCAATAACAAACGCCACATGTTTCGTCTCTTCCTTTTCGGCTTCCCCACAGCCAATAATTCATTTCCATACAAGGCTGTACTTCAAACATACGTTTCTTCCTCAAACTAACGCCAATATTTGATACTAGCAGATGTCCTTAGGCCAGGAACGCTGTCACTTCCTCCGCTAGGCTTCTTTTTATGTCCTCGTTGCTTCATCCAGCATGTGTTATTTTCATTCTGAGGTAGCAGAATTTCTCAGTCTACGTCAGCTGATAGATGACGGTATTTCGATATTAAGATTATCGTTCATCTCACTCAGAACGAAATTTTAATTACTGTGCGTATACTATAAAGTAGTACACGTTTATATGCCAACTACCTCCGCAGATGGCGAACAGATTGAAGAAATGTATGATGGGATAATAGAAATTATTCAGATAGTGAAGGAAGATGAAAATTTAATAGTTATGGGGGACCGCATTCGATAGTAGGAAAAGGAAGAGAAGGAAACGTAGTAGGTGAATATGGACTGGGGGTAAGGAATAAAAGAGGAACCCGCCTGGTAGAGTTTTGCTCAGAGCATAACTTAATAACAGCTAACACTTGCTTTAAGAATCACGAGAGAAGGTTGTATACGTGGAAGGGGCCTGTAGACACTGGAAGATTTCAGATAAACTATTATATAATGGTAAGACAGAGATTTAGGAACCAGGTTTTGAATTGTAAGACGTTTCCATAGGCAGATGTGGACTCTCACCACAATCTATTGGTTATGAACTTCAGATTAAAACTAAAGGAACTGCAAAAAGGTGGGAATATAAGGAGATGAGACGTGGATAATCTGAATGAACGAGAGGTTGTAATGAGTTTCAGAGGCAGCATTAGGGAAAGATTGATAGGAAAAGGAAAGAGAAATACAGTAGAAGAAGAACGGATAGCTTTGAGAGATGAAATAGTAAAGGCAGCAGATGATCAAGTAGGTAAGAAGACGAGGCCTAATAGAAATCCTTGGGTAACAGAAGAGATATTGAATTTAATTCACTAAACGAGAAAATACAAAAATGCAGTAAATAAAGCAGGCAAAAAGGACTACAATCGTCTCAAAAATGAGATCGACAGGAAGTTCAAAATGGCTAAATATGGATGGCTAGAGGACAAATGTAAGGATGTAGAGGCATATATCACTACTGGTAAGATAGATACTGCCTACAGGAAAACTAGAGAGACCTTTGGAGAAAAGAGAAACACTTTTATGAATACCAAGAGCTCAGATGGAAAACCACTTCTAACCAAAGGAAGGAAAGCAGAAAGTTGGAAGGAGTATATAGAGGACCTATACAAGGGCGATATATTTGAGAACAATATTACGGAAATGGTAGAGGACGTAGATGAAGATGAAATGGGAGATATGATACTGCGTGAAAAATTTGATAGAGTGAAAGACCTAGGTCGGAACAAGGCCCCGGGAGTGCGGTAGTAGATAACATTCCATTAGAACTACTGATAGCCTTGGGAGAGCCAGCCCTGACAACACTCTACCATCTAGTGAGCAAGATGTATGAGACAGGCGAAACACCCTCAGACTTCAAGAAGAATATAATAATTCTAATCCCAAAGAAAGCAGGGGTTGGCACATGTGAAAGCTACCGAACTATCAGTTTAATAAGTCACTACTGCAAAATACTGACACGAATTCTTTACAGACGAATGGAAAAACTGGTAGAAATACCTTGGGGAAGATCAGTTCGGATTCCGCAGAAATGTTGGAACACGTGAGGCAATATTGACCCAACGACTTATCTTAGAAGTCAGGACAGGCAAACCTACGTTTCTAGCATTTGTGGACTTAGAGAAAGCTTTTCACAATGTTGACTGGAATACTCTCTTTCAAATTCTGAAGTTGACAGGTGTCAAATACAGGGAGCGAAAGGCTATTTACAGTTTGTACAGAAACCAGATGGCAGTTATAAGAGTCGACGGGCATGAAAGGGAAGCAGTGGTTGGGAAGGGAGTGAGACAGGGTTGTAGCCTCTCCCCGATGCAATTCAATCTGTGTGTGGAGCAAACAGTAAAGGAAACAAAAAGAATTTGGAGTAGGAAGTACAATCCATTGAGAAGAAATAAAAACTGTGAGGTTTGCTGATGACATTGTAATTCTGTCAGAGACAGCAAAGGACCTGGAAGAACAGTTGAACGGAATGGAAAGTGTCTTGAAAGAAGGATACATGATGAACATCAACAAAAACGAAACGAGGATAATGGAAAGTAGTCTGATGAAATCAGGTGATGCTGAGGAAATTAGATAAGGAAATGAGGCACTTAAAGTAGTAAAGGAGGTTTCCTATTTGAGGAGCAAAGTAACTGATGATGGTCGAAGTAGAGAGGATATGAAATGTAGACTGGCAATGGCAAGAAAAGCGTTTCTCAAGAAGAGAAATTTGTTAATATCGAATATACATTTAAGTGTCGGAAAGTCTTTTCTAAATGTATTTGTATGGAGTGTAGGCATGTATGGATGTGAAACATGGAAGATAAATAGTTTGGACAAGAAGGGAATAGAAGCTTTCCAAATGTGGTGCTACAGAAGAGTGCTGAAGATAGGTTAGGTGGATCACGTAACTAATGAGGGGGTACTGAATATAGTAGGGGAGAAGAGGAATTTGTGGCACAACTTGACTAGAAGAAGGGACCGGTTGGTAGGACATATTCTGAGGCATGAAGGTATCACCGATTTGGTAATGGAGGACATTGTGGAGGGTAAAAATCGTAGAGGGAGACCAAGAGATGAATACACTAAGCAGTTTCAGAAGGATGTAGGGTGCAGTAGTTACTTGGAGATGAAGAAGCTTGCACAGGATAGAGTAGAATGGAGAGCTGAATCAAACCAGTTTCTGGACTGAAGACAACGGCAACAACAACTACAAAGCTGAAAGAATTCCTGATAAGATCTGTAGGAAACTTAGTCACCTCTGGTGGCAACAATGGCTCCAAATTAGCCTGTCATCGAGTCAAAGCTTAAGTGACAGAGAGGGGTATGTGTCCTAATTTTTTTTAAAAATGTGCCCAACATATTCGTCTTGTGAGGGTCAGCAACTGTACTGATATTCAAGTTAATTCTCATTTGTTGCTCAGTCTCAGTTGAATATTTTCAATTACAGTACATATTTCGATTATTCAGGATCGTTTTCAGATCCAAGGAGTTGCGTCAGCAATCCGCCTTGACAGTTCATAACCATATATCAGACTACAGTACTCTGGTATGTGATACTAAGTAGACAAGATTGGTTCCTGACGCAACTACTTAGATCTAAAGATAATCCTGATTGATCTAAACTTGTAATATAAGTAAAAATGTGCTACTGAGACTGAACAATAAATAAAAATTTTCTTAAATGAGAAGAAATTAGTTTTCATGTAACAGTAAACGATTTAGTGGTAAAGCGCAACGTCACGATAGCGTTGTTTAGCGGCTACCTGTGCCAGCTTGTATCACTGAATCGATAGAGATCTGAATGGTTCCCTATATACGTCTGATGACGGAATGGTCATTCGGAAATCGCTTACGTATGTTGCATGAGTAACCAACATCAATGAAGTGACGCTTGAGAAAGTCTATTATCTTTCATAAAGCAAAATACATCGCATGAAGGCTTCCTCACACTACGCCTTGACGAGGAAAGAGTACTGAAAACGTTCGGGAAATGAGCCGAAACTTAACGCTGCAGTATGTCGTGCCATTAGCGTTTTCGGAAACCCGTCATCAGGAGTTGACCCGCTCTTAGTAAACGAACGTTAATCTGTCACAGCACGCGCGCCCGTACCGGAGCGGGAGCAGACGCCGCTGACGGGATTGCATATCGGTTTTCGTGACCGGATTGACGCAGCGATCGTGGAGAGCGACCATCCAGCGCGGCACAATGCGGCCGGCCGCCCTTAATCGCATTCCGAGATTAATCGCAGCCGTATAAACGGATCCCGCCCGTCTACGCCGCGCCGCGCCACGCCACGCCGGGGCGCCAGGGAAGCGAGCGCCCAAAAATTGGCGTTTTGTGCGCGGCCGGCGGCTCTCCCTCCAAACCCCGGGGCTCAGCTAAAGCGCGTGCCTGGCTGGCCGCTTTGTGTGCCTCCCCAGGCTGAGGGGTTTCATTCTGCCAGCGCCCGTCTCCGTTACACAAACCAACACTCTCACAAACGACCCGTGGAATGCTACCGTCGTCTTCAATTCCACACTCCAACTCACGTAGACAGCCTTTGTTTCGCGCGGGAGATCACCCATTAAATCAGTAGCTTGCAATGCGGAATATTCGATTTCGATTCTCTTCCGCTTCTAGTAGAGTAGAAATAAACTGCAATGGAGTTTTCGAAGAAACAATAAACATCGAATCCTTTACAGCATAGGCTGCTGTACTTCTTAAATAGACTGTTAATTTTCCAAAGCTTGTTGAAAATATAGTGTTTTTTCACCCTTCATTATCTCTGCCTTTATCATATTCCATAATTGTTCTACTAATCTAAGTTCGACGTTTTTGCATAAACCAACTGGCACAGCTACGGACAGTTGTTATTATAATACAGGGTGATCCATTGATAGTGACCGGGCCAAATATCTCACGAAATAAGCATCAAACGAAAAAACTACAAAGAACGTAACTCGTCTAGCTTGAAGGGGGAATCCAGATGGCGCCATTGTTGGCCCGCTACATGGTGCTGCCATAGGTCAAACGGATGTCAACCGCGCTTTTTTAAAAATAGGAACGCCCATTTTTATTACATACTCGTGTAGTACGTAAAGAAATATGAATGTTTTAGTTGGACCACTTTTTTCGCTTGTGATAGATGGCGTTGTAATAGTCACAAACGTAGAAGTACGTGGTATCACGTAACATTCCGCCAGTGCGGACGGCATTTGCTTCGTGATACAATACCCGTGTTAAAATGGACCGTTTACCAATTGCGGAAAAGGTCGATATCGTGTTGATGTATGGCTATTGTGATCAAAATGCCAAACGGGCGTGTGCTATGTATGCTGCTCGGTATCCTGGACGACATCATCCAAGTGTCCGGACCGTTCGCCGGATAGTTACGTAATTTAAGGAAACAGGAAGTGTTCAGTCACATGTGAAACGTCAACCGCGACCTGGAAGAAATGATGATGCCCAAGTAGGTGTTTTCGCTGCTGTCGCGGCTAATCCGCACATCAGTAGCAGACAAATTGCGCGAGAATCGGGAATCTCAAAAACGTCAGTGTTGAGAATGCTACATCAACGTCGATTGCACCCGTGCCATATTTCTATGCACCAGGAATTGCATGGCGACGACTTTGAACGTCGTGTATAGCTCTGCCACTGGGCACAAGAGAAATTACGGGACAATGGCAGATTTTTTGCACGCGTTCTATTTAGCGACAAAACGTCGTTCACCAACAGCGGTAACGTAAACCGGCGTAATAGGCACTATTGGACAACGGAAAATCCACGATGGATGCGACAAGTGGAACATCAGCGACCTTGGCGGGTTAATGTATGGTGCAGCATTATGGGAGGAAGGATAATTGGCCCACATTTTACCGATGGCAATCTAAATGGTGCAATGTATGCTGATTTCCTACGTAATGTTCTGCCGATGTTACTATAAGATGTTTCACTGCATGACAGAATGGCGATGTACTTCCAACATGATGGATGTGCGGCACATAGCTCGCGTGCGGTTGAAGCGGTATTGAATAGCATATTTCATGACAGGTGAATTGGTCGTCGAAGCACCATACCATGGCCCGCACGTTCGCCCGATCTGACGTCCCCGGATTTCTTTTTGTGGGGAAAGTTGAAGGATATTTGCTATCGTGATCCACCGACAACGCCTGACAACATGCGTCAGCTCATTGTCAATGCATGTGCGAACATTACGGAAGGCGAACTACGCGCTGTTGAGAGGAATGTCGTTACACGTATTGCCAAATGCATTGTGGTTGACGGACATAATTTTGAGCATTTATTGCGTTAATATGGTATTTACAGGTAATCACGCTGTAACAGCATGCGTTCTCAGAAATGATAAGTTCACAAAGGTACATGTATCACATTAGAACAACCGACATAAAATGTTCAAACGTACCTATGTTCTGTATTTTAATTTAAAAAATCTACCTGTTACCAACTGTTGGTCTAAAATTGTGAGCCATATGTTTGTGACTATTACAGCGATATCTATCACAAAGCGAAGAAAGTGGTCCAAGTATAACATTCATATTTACGTACTACACGAATACGTAATAAAAAATGGGGGTTCCTATTTTAAAAAACGCAGTTGATATCCATTTGACCTATGGCACCGTCATCTAGAGGGCCAACCATAGCGCCATCTGGTTTCCCCCTTCAAGCTAGACAAGTTTCGTTCTTTGTAGTTTTTTCGTTTGACGCTTATTTCGTGAGATATTTGGCCCGGTCACGATCAATGGACCACCCTGTATGTGAGGTCTGTTTGGAAAGTAAATTCCGATTCTTCGTGAAGTGGAAACGACAGCGAAAATGAAGATCTTGACAGATGTGTTTGGCAATGTCTCTACAAAGCCTCTCCATGGCGTCAAGTAGCTGTTCTAAGTTCCGAGCACACAGTGGCACGTAAAGATGTCTCCTGCCAAATATGGGAGCCTACTACAAGATGTCGCCTGATTTCATGCAACCTCACATAAAGTAACTATCAGGCATTTCCTTCTTGATAATAATTCTCGGCCGCACTCTGCAGGGGTTGCTTTTTCGATGGGACGTGATTGACTACCCACCACACATTTCGGATTTGGCTATTTCTGCTGTTTTTATCTGCTCATACGAACCGCTGGCTATGTAGGCAACATTTTGGCAGAGACAACGAACTGCAGACCAGCGTAGAGTAGTGGCGGAAAGCACTGGCAGCTGCTTCTATGGCGAGGGTACTGGAAAGTTGGTACAGCGCTACGACAAATGCATAAACCAGAGCGATGACCATGTAGAGAAGTAGCTGTAGGATGTAGCAAATTGTTTGCAAATAAAATACATTTGATTTTCACTGTGATCTGCATTTCGCGGTCGATAGGATCTTACTTTACGAATAGCTCTAGTACAACGTAAGCTTTCGAAATGGAATGGTTGTCGATATTTCGAGGGTACTAAGCGTTTGTCATTTATCTACATCTCGTGTGCGTTTCTCTCACCGTGTGTTCTACAGTGACATCTGCACTGCAAAATTATGTTCTTCTCAGACACTGCTTGCCCCGTTCTTCCTGTTCGCGCTAATGCTTCATGTCATAAACTGTGACGAAGCACCTGCATCCGTTCGAGTTCTTGGTATGTTTGAAGTTATGAATGTTAATACGGTTTACATACGTAATTGTTTTTAAATCCTTTATTATTACTGTTGTACCGTCCTTCAAAGATGAGAAGGGGCCGAATGGCGTAAGTAGAAGTGATTCAGTAGTAAAAAATAATTTTTGCCAACAGAGGACAGTTGTGTCATGTATGTGCAGTCACGACCGCTATAAGTCATGTCGCTTTAATGCAATACTTTTTTTCTTTTGATTCTGATTCTTCTGCTAGTAGGTAGAACTGAAGGAATGAATATCTTCAATAGGATGCACTCCACTGTCCAGTCTGGGTTTCCACTAATCACAATGAGGTCTAGTTGATAGCTTCACGCGATTTCTTTAAACTTCCAACGTTAGAATAATGTGTCTGTTATGTACAGTCGTGGACAAAACCAGTTAGAACCCTCACCTTTTCGTTATGCTGATCCGCACATCTTTAAAGTCTGCCACACAGCATAACAGGCAAGGCGACGAAGTGCTACCAACATACTACGCTAAGGCGTGAAATTGGAAAACTATCCGAACTTTGTCAGACTGTTTTCAATCATGTGTAAGACTATATTAATGCTGATTAGTGTATTACACACAACACGTAAATATAAAATATAAATGAAAGAAGAAACGCAAATTAGTAATAAAAATGAATTTCAGCGTATCGAGATAACGTAACTCTTTTGGTAAGACGAAGTACCCCAGATCGTTACGAATTAGCAAAATATTATGCGAATCCGACCTCGAAACAGCCTGTGTCAACGTTCAGACTAGTCATACTGGGTTACCGTCGCTGACATACCATGAAAGTGTGCAAACTTAGTAATGCGTGAAGATTCATAAGGAAATGCAGTTAAAAATCATTCAGTGCCACACCTAAGTCAATTCAATGATTGACAGAAGCGGAAAAAGTAGGCAGTAACAAGTATGAAATTCCACAAGTTTCATATTGACATCCACAGGGCGCTGGTACAGAATAAAGGTAGCAGTAAAACATACGCCGGGTGGGGGTAGGGGGGGGGGAAGATTTTCTTAAAATTGCTTTACTGATAGTCTATCTGCCTCCATCGAGATTAGAACCGAAAACAAACCAGACCCCCTTGCAGTAGCAAACACCTTTCACTACGCTAGCAGACAAACCAGACAAACAGCCCTTTATTATTACCCCAGACATGAAAAAGCCGGAAATTTCGCAATGAAAATGTCAAATTGATCTGCAGTTTCTGTTGCATAGAGCTTTCTGGACTCAAAAACTTGAATTTTGGGTTGGGGTGACATTCATGAAAACAAAAGCGTTTTATGTTGCTGGGAGATCATGTCACGAAATTTCAATCACCAACATCTGTTCTGAGTGCCAAAACATTATTTCCTCGTTAACTTACCCAGGAAGAAATGACCATAGTAGTAATACACTTCAGGGCTCGTAAGAAAAGATTTAAGTGTTAAAGAGTGGGGCAGTAGAGAAAGACTTCGTAGTCATATCAGTAGAGAAATAGTCCGAAGGTGGTTCGATGAACCCTCTGCCAGGCACGTAAGACTGGATTGCAGCCCGCATCTCGTGGTCGTGCGGTAGCGTTCTCGCTTCCCACGCCCGGGTTCCCGGGTTCGATTCCCGGCGGGGTCAGGGATTTTCTCTGCCTCGTGATGGCTGGGTGTTGTGTGCTGTCCTTAGGTTAGTTAGGTTTAAGTAGTTCTAAGTTCTAGGGGACTTATGACCACAGCAGTTGAGTCCCATAGTGCTCAGAGCCATTTGAACTGGATTGCAAAGAAATCCTGTAGATGTAGTCATGTAGATGTAACAACGAAATTATGTTGTTATTGCGACTTGTGATTTACAATTGATTTTGTAAGTCGGCTGTTTATGTTTTATTATTGGCAACGTTATGTAGCGCTCTGTATGAAAATCACTGGCTGTGCTCTGTGCATTCTGCGGCTGGTTTGCATTGTTGTTGGCTATTGTAGTGTTGGGCAGCTGGATGTTAACAGCGCGTTGCGTTGCGCAGTTGGAGGTGAGCCGCCAGCAGTGGTGGATGTGGGGAGAGAAATGGCGGAGTTTTGAAATTTGTAAGACTGGATGTCATGAACTGCTATGCATATTATGATTTTTCAACACTATTGAGGTAAATACATTGTTTGATCTCTATTAAAATAGTTCATTTGCTAACTATGCCTATCAGTAGTTAGTGCCTTCCGTTGTTTGAATCTTTCATTTAGCTGGCAGTAGTGGCGCTCGCTGTATTGCAGTAGTTCGAGTAACGAAGATTTTTGTGAGGTAAGTGATTTGTGAAAGGTATAGGTTAATGTTAGTCAGGCCCATTCTTTTGTAGGGATTATTGAAAGTCAGATTGCGTTGCGCTAAAAATATTGTGTGTCAGTTTAAGGACAGTCATGTACAATTTTTCTGAGGGGACGTTTCATATGTCGACCCTTCGCCGAGGATACCTCACTGGAATCTTCTGATTTTTTTCTTGTAGTTTCTGCAATTAGTGCAGCCTTTGTTTATTGCTAGCGCGTAATTGTAGAGAGAATTTCCTTTGTAATTGTAGTTTTTCGTTCTTATACAGTAAAACAGTTGTGGCATGCATGTAGATGTGCACCAAGTATTTCGCAACTGCGCTTGCAATTAACGAGATATTATTTTCAAGGCTATGTTAATGTGTTTTCTTATTTTTCTCTTCAAATTGTGCTTTTCTGTATTATCATGTGAAATATTGTGACAATAATGGAGTGTGAAAAACGTAATACTAGGCTCCAAAGTAAACTGAGAAATGACAGTGAAGACGAAAGCAGTGTGTTAGCGCCACCGTGTGATGAATTAACTAATGTTCAAAGTAGTAATTTGGTAACTGTAGATAGGGAAATGGAGCGGGCTGCAAATAATGGTGTGGGCAGTGAAACAATTAGTGAACAGGGAAGCATTATCGAACGATCGGTCGGCAACAGCTTGCCTCAGGAATCCGAAATGACAGGACACAATCTTGCAAATACAGTAGATTCAGGTTTTGCGTCCTCGCCGTTTTCTCAAATAAGTCAAGACACATTTTCTGCTTTTCAAAATGCGAATATTTCCGGTTCAAATGCATTGCCGAATAGCACTGAGGAACATGTTTCAGACACCAGTGCATTGTTATTACAATTAAAGCAACAAATGGGACAAAAGCTTCAAAAGTTAGACACAACGCTTGAACAAAATTTGAAACAATTGGGACAAAATCTTCAAAAGTTAGACACAATGGAACAAAATCAGAGACAAACACAGCAAAAGCTTCAAAAGTTAGACACAATGGAACAAAATCTTCGGAAGTTAGACACCACACTTGAACAAACACGTAAAGATTTAACTACTGAGTTACATAAAATCGAAGCGAAATGTCAAAAATTCTGTAATGACGTAAAAACACAAATTTGTGAGCATTTCCAACCTATTTTTTCGCGGCATGAAAATGCATTACAGAATCGCGAAGCAGCCATAAAAGAACTGCAAACTATTGTTCATGAAAATCATAAGACCTTGCAAGCTAAAATTGACTCCATTGCATCTACCGATTCGGTTACGCAACTTGAAAAAACTCGGGAAAACTTACAGGACGCAGTAGATACTCTGAAAATTGGTTCAGAAAAACACATGGAGGAAATTAGTTCATTATCAGAGATAGTAGTTGAACTTTCGGATCAGCTAAGTAATTTATCTACGAAGGTAGATGATAATCTGAATGACACAAAACCGGTAGTGTTTAATGATACAGAAGAGTGCGAACAAATTAGGAAATTCAATCAAAATCACAATCAAATTAATACGCAACACCAAAGAGAAATCGGGAAGTACAAGATCAGCTGACACAGGTAATACAAGAATTACATATTTCAGAGGACACCCGAGCCCCAATACGGGAAGAGGGACATAGAAATACGGAACAACCACAAAACAATAACACAGCGCATTTCGGAAATTATGAAAGAAATTGGCAAGGTGCGCCGAATTTTGAAATGGAACCGCCGAAACAACGTAACAATGACCGACATGGGACTCGCCGACCTGATGATTTTGACTATAAGCTGTTTATTACTACAAGTAAATTCAAAACATTTAAGAATTCTGGCAACGACATTCATCCACAAGCGTGGCTCCATCAATTCTCTCATTATTTTCCTTCCAACTGGTCATTAGAGCACAGATTAGAATTTATGTGTGGCTATTTAGAGAATGAACTAGCTGTGAGAATGCGATCGGTCATTCATGACTGCCACAGCGAAGGAGAATTTTATCATGCCTTCCTCTCGGCATATTGGTCTCAAGCTACACAAGACCAAGTAAAACATAGCATCATAATGATGAAACATTTCGAACAATCTGAATTTTCCAGTATTGTGAAATATTTTGAAGACATGTTGCACAAGAATCAGTACCTGTCAAGCCCATACAGCCCCTCAGAACTCATCCGCATTTGCTTAGTCAAATTACCTGAACATTTACGACATATTATTTTGGCAGGACGTTGCAAAGACGCCATTGAAACTTTTTAGGGTGTGTTACAAGAATTGGAAATTGACGATAACAATCGCAGAACGCGAAACCAGGAACACAACAATTACAGATCACATCCGTCACAATTCCGCGATGAAAGAAATAATAACTGGACACGACAAGGCTATTCTCACAACGCAAATCGTGACCAAAACAGACACCACTCATATGACAACCACTGGCAGAGTAATAATAGTTACAGAGAAAGATCGCATTTCTGTAGTAATGAATATGAAAGAGATTACCATAGAAACAGACAATATGGGAACAAAAACAGTTATTATCAAGGGAGACAGAATAACTTCAGACGCAACAGTTCAGCACGCAGTTACAATTCACGAAGAAATTCCCCACCATGTGACCGGCAAGAAAGAAACTATGGAATCTACCGACATGACGACAGACGATATAATCGTAACGACAGACCTGAATTGCATCAGAACTGGCGAGCTTCAAACAGGGCAGGGCCTTCTCGTCAAGGTGAATTTGTGGAAGTTAGGTCTCCTAATCCCAATAATGATGCACGCCAACAAAGAGATAGCAGACAATGACTCGCACCGCAGGCAGCCACGTGCGCCGGCTGGCTCAGAGAAAAATAACATAGACGCTAACATTGAGAAAAATTCCAGTATTGTTTACCGACGTATACCGTATGATAATTGCGTTCAAGTTCAAACTCTGTGTACTAGGAAGAGTAAAGGTTTACACCACATTTCACTTGTAAAACAGTTTATTGAAAGATAATCTGCTTTTTAACTTTGTCTTTGCCATATAACTTTTCACTTTACATTACTAGTATGCTTTGTCAGACTTATAATCTGTTAATATGCAACAATGTTTGAAGTTAAATATCCAGTCAAGAACTAAGAGAACTTATTTAAACAGAAATTACGAGTGCATTGTTATTGTGAACAGACGACACAGTGTTATTGTGTGTGTACATTCTTGCTTCTTAGTTGCACGATTACGTAACGACTATAAGGCTCACATACTTAGAACATTGACCAATACTGCTAATGAGATTTTAATGCAACATTTTGGTTTACTTGAAAATACATTCTGGATTTAAAGTACTTTCTGGGAGATACCAGATGACACAGTGGTCAGTTTATGTGACAGCTACACGATTTTATCACGAAGCTACTAATGAGTGACAATTTACAATGTTGTTTTTGCGGTGTATCTGTTTTATATCTGCACAGTTTTTCTGAATTCTTCTGGAAAATGAAACATGTTTTAGTAGTAACTTTTGTGGTATAGCTACAATGAGACAGCCTTTTTCGTAGCACAACAATACGTTGCATTATAGTACTTTCTTCATCACGGCAATAAGCATAATAACTACGATATCTATACGCAGAGCATCTCACTTTTGTTTATGATGGGGTGAGTACATTGAGTTAAGCAGAACTTTGCTTACAGAGGACGATAACTACGACACTTCAACAGAATTATCTTACAGCAAGACGCACATGTAGTGCTACAGGACACGAATTTCAGTGATTAATTTTGTACTTAAAACATATATTTTTAAAGATTTTTGAATTACAAAGAAAGTTTTCTGTGATACATTTCATTCCATTGCTGTAATCTGTAACACCTGAGGGTATAATTACATTAATCCTCAGGGGGGTACATGCCTACTATGTGTATCATCTGTATGGCAAGCACAAGGAGCCCTAGCTAATATGGTATTTGCTTATACAACTTTACACATCGGTACCATATTTCTCTAACACATAAATTACACAGCTATCTGATTATTTAACAGAGAAACAAACATTTTTTTTACTACGTCAGTGACAGATATTTACGCAATTACACAGTTGGATAACTTCACACTTATGAAATTGTATTTTGTCTGTACTTTGTGAAATGTTCATATTTTTTCGGAACCATTGTGATTCTATGAGAGCTTTGAATGATGTATTTGGTATGGGATCATGATTTTTAAAGTACGTTTGAGGTAAATGAAACTTTTGACATGAGCAGAGAATTTTTTTCGGATTTTGAGATTTGGCTGAGGTTTTATGATGTTATGATGATGCTGTGTATTACGCTGTTGTGGTATGTTTATGATCAATAAGCTGATGCTGTTCAGGAATGTTTATTATGATATGTACACTCCTGGAAATTGAAATAAGAACACCGTGAATTCATTGTCCCAGGAAGGGGAAACTTTATTGACACATTCCTGGGGTCAGATACATCACATGATCACACTGACAGAACCACAGGCACATAGACACAGGCAACAGAGCATGCACAATGTTGGCACTAGTACAATGTATATCCACCTTTCGCAGCAATGCAGGCTGCTATTCTCCCATGGAGACGATCGTAGAGATGCTGGATGTAGTCCTGTGGAACGGCTTGCCATGCCATTTCCACCTGGCGCCTCAGTTGGACCAGCGTTCGTGCTGGACGTGCAGACCGTGTGAGACGACGCTTCATCCAGTCCCAAACATGCTCAATGGGGGACAGATCCGGAGATCTTGCTGGCCAGGGTAGTTGACTTACACCTTCTAGAGCACGTTGTGTGGCACCGGATACATGCGGACGTGCATTGTCCTTTTGGAACAGCAAGTTCCCTTGCCGGTCTAGGAATGGTAGAACGATGGGTTCGATGACGGTTTGGATGTACCGTGCACTATTCAGTGTCCCCTCGACGATCACCAGTGGTGTACAGCCAGTGTAGGAGATCGCTCCCCACACCATGATGCCGGGTGCTGGCCCTGTGTTCCTCAGTCGTATGCAGTCCTGATTGTGGCGCTCACCTGCACGGCGCCAAACACGCATACGACCATCATTGGCACCAAGGCAGAAGCGACTCTCATCGCTGAAGACGACACGTCTCCATTCGTCCCTCCATTCACGCCTGTCGCGACACCACTGAAGGCGGGCGGCATGATGTTGGGGCGTGAGCGGAAGACGGCCTAACGGTGTGCGGGACCGTAGCCCAGCTTCATGGAGACGGTTGCGAATGGTCCTCGCCGATACCGCAGGAGCAACAGTGTCCCTAATTTGCTGGGAAGCGGCGGTGGGGTCCCCTACAGCACTGCGTAGGATCCTACGGTCTTGGCGTGCATCCGTGCGTCGCTGCGGTCCGGTCCCAGGTCGACGGGCACGTGCACCTTCCGCCGACCACTGGCGACAACATCGATGTACTGTGGAGACCTCACGCCCCACATGTTGAGCAATTCGGCGGTATGTCCACCCGGCCTCCCGCATGCCCACTATACGCCCTCGCTCAAAGTCCGTCAACTGCACATACGGTTCACGTCCACGCTGTCGCGGCATGCTACCAGTGTTAAAGACTGCGATGGAGCTCCGTATGCCACGGCAAACTGGCTGACACTGACGGCGGAGGTGCACAAATGCTGCGCAGCTAGCGCCATTTGACGGACAACACCGCAGTTCCTGGTGTGTCCGCTGTGCCGTGCGTGTGATCATTGCTTGTACAGCCCTCTCGCAGTGTCCGGAGCAAGTATGGTGGGTCTGACACACTGGTGTCAATGTGTTCTTTTTTCCATTTCCAGGAGTGTATTTATTATGATGAAATATTGAAGAAGTGTCTACAAATATGTATATGTGTATAAAGCAAGGAATAATGAGTAGTGGTTAGGGACTCTGGTTTGTGAAAAAGGATGTTGGAAACCGTGAATCATACATAAGAGTCATGAAATGTCTGTATATGCGTGAACGTGTCACTATGCTGGCGAAAATTTTTTGTACACTGTTATATTTACAGGATTTTGTTTCTACAGAATTGAAACGCAAATTCTCGACCTGTGAAATTTTTACATGAGACTGTCACTGTAGTGCAAACTGATATCATAAATATTTTGGTGAGAAAGTTAAGTGACCACCTTCACGTAATGCATCGTGGGCACCCAGTGCACGACAGTCGCCTCGAAAAAAGCCATTAGTGTGTGCCTTTCAGAGGCACAGGTGGAAAAAAAGGGGCCATTATCCTCGCTATTGACATTCCTTTGTAGAAAGCATCGCAAATAGGACAGGCTCAAACTTGAAAACGTATGATAACACTGTGGAGCAGTTAATTTATGATATTTACTGAAATGCCTAATGAAATGATGAGAAATATTTTTATGTCTATACACCTGATTATGACTCCTGTCTTTCTAGTTGAGAGATTTTTTACTACCTTATGAAATGCCATATGGCTAATAAATGATGTTTCATGCCTTCCTTTGTACATATTTGCTCGTTTTCTTAAATATCTAGTTTCTAGATGCACTGCAGCACTGGTTATTATAAAATTTAATAGATGTACTAATATCACTATTTTCTGTCTACAGACCCAGTAAAGAATACGTTTCTCATATACTTTCTTAGAAAAGAGAGCACAAATAGACATCTTCCTTCACAGGAATTGCATAAATAATTTTTTTAATGACTTGGTAACTTTCTTGCAGAGTACGTTTTTGTGATGCATCACTCTAGTGTTAAGATGTGACTTAGGTATTAAACATGGCCATTTTTAGTGTAATATTTTTTCTGCTTGAGCTATGTCATGTTTAGATATAAGTTATTCCATTTGCTGCTGCTGTTTGCCAGGCATAGTGCTACTAAATTTCACTTTACATTACTCTGTTAAGCCAGTTTTATTACGAATTTATTTTTCTTGTTTGCTGCACATTGCCTTACATTAGTTATAATATTGCATTTGCTTTGCTAATTTATGCTGCTTGCTTTGCCATTTGTATTTTTTATCATTGCTGTTTGCGTTAATTGTTTTGTGCTGCTGCGTTGCCTCGTTCCTTAGTTTAGCATCTGAGCTCAGTAGATTTAAGTTAGCTTAAGATGGGGTAGGCTATATGAGAGAACGAGTTGTGATGAATTGGAAGAAATGCACTGAGAAGCTATAAGAAAATGGTTTGGCCAAAAAAAGTATTTTGAAAGAGGATATGAGCAAAAAAGTAGGGTTTAGGGACAACAGGTTTAGGTAGGATTTTCTTGGGAATAAATGATGGGGTAAGATAATGGAAAATAAATAATGAGGTGAGAAATATGTGAACATAAAAATACAGAAAGCATGCTTGGATAGGATTTTTTTGGTGGAAACAAATGTTGAAATAAGAGGAAAGATCTATGGAATGACGTTTTAGGTTGGACTGCAGTACCAAATGTTACACTGAAAACAAATCCTGCCCTTTCCTCTTGTGTTATTCTGCTATGTGTTTGTGTACTCTTGTATATTTGTGTTTTTCCTGTCTTTATGCGTTTAGCTTATATGAGTTATGTTGTGGAATTTTTCTAATAATATGTTATTTTCTTTGTAAAGATGTTTAGACATTATTTATTCTCTTTTTTTTAATGCTCATGTGTGAAGTTGACGTTTCAAAAGTTATTCTGATCTTTTATGTATGAACTTATGTCATAAGTCCTGTAACACTGATGTATATGTTATTTCGATTCTTTTGTAAAGCCTGTACTACAAATGTTATCTGTATTGTTATGTTCTTTAATGATGTATTTTATACCTTTGTTATTGTATTCTTATGTTATAAAATTGTAATTGACGCCAGTTCATCAAATTAAGTAACTTGTAAGTTACATTTCACAGGACACGGTTCTGTTGGTCATAGTATATGGACAATATGTGAGAAGTAGGGACTGATAGTGTTTGCACGTGTGTTAATAATTCAGCAAGGGACTGGATAACAGCATTGCTGGTTCTAAGGACATTTCAAACAAAGTTTTTTGTGAGTGGACTAATGGTGGTTTATGGACTTGCTATATTCTCCGCAAGACTCTTCGATGGTGATTGTGCACCTTCACAGTCGCAACAGATGGCTGCTGGCCGTCTCTACAAGGACTACAGTGGGTCTACACGTTTGATGACTCACCAATACCATTATTTCTACAAGGACTGCAGTGGGTCTGCACCCTTGGTGGCCCACCAATACCATACGCTCTACCAAGACTATAGTGGGTCTGCTCTGTGATGACCTACCTACCAATATTCTTCAAAACTTCGAATGACTCTGCTGTGGGTTTTCTCTGTTGTGGCCCATTACCTGTCTGCAAGTCGAGAGTCAGCACTGTCTTTCCGTTGGATGGACAACACTACTTATTCAAGACTGCGTGTAAATCCACTACTTCTGCGTGCATTTTCTTTTACTGCTCAGACTTTGAGAAAAACACTGCAATTTTACTGTGATGAATGATCAGGACTGTCTTTATGGACTGTGAGAAAATTTTAGCTTTTGACCAACATTGTATCAATAAGTGTGTGCATTTGATATCTTTGTTATTGTAATCATGAAAAATTTTATCAAATCATTATTGGCCAGTGCCCAAAACAATTTGTAAAATTTTTGTGGGGAGCATGGGGGCTATGTAAGTGGGCTGTTTATGTTTTATTATTGGCAACGTTACGTAGCGCTCTGTATGAAAATCACTGGCTGTGCTGTGTGCAGTCTGTGGCTGGTTTGCATTGTTGTTGGCTATTGTAGTGTTGGGCAGCTGGATGTTAACAGCGCGTTGCGTTGCGCAGTTGGAGGTGAGCCGCCAGCAGTGGTGGATGTGGGGAGAGAAATGGCAGAGTTTTGAAATTTGTAAGACTGGATGTCATGAACTGCTATGTATATTATGATTTTTCAACACTATTAAGGTAAATACATTGTTTGTTCTCTATTAAAATCTTTCATTTGCTAACTATGCCTATCAGTAGTTAGTGCCTTCTGTAGTTTGAATCTTTTATTTAGCTGGCAGTAGTGGCGCTCGCTGTACTGCAGTAGTTCGAGTAACGAAGATTTTTGTGAGGTAAGTGATTTGTGAAAGGTATAGGTTAATGTTAGTCAGGGCCATTCTTTTGTAGGGATTATTGAAAGTCAGACTGCGTTGCGCTAAAAATATTGTGTGTCAGTTTAAGGACAGTCATGTATAATTGTTCTAAGGGGATGTTTCAATTTGAACATCGAAGTTGCTTGCTGTTTATTTGTTTTCTGTTCATTATTTTCAGCCATAGACAACCACCTAGGTGCGTTAAATTGATACTGAAATAAAGTGTCATGCATGGACCAATAACAATAAATTCTTAACTACTTGTTATGGTATTGATGTATCTGCCAGCGTCTACAGAAGTGGATATCGCATACGCCGTTCCTATGGTGTTTATAAGTGGATATTGCAGACTACTTCGAACAAAATTTGAATGTAGGTTCGTAAAAGTTCCGTAATCAAACGATCTGAGTTGCTGGCAAATACAGTTTATCCTCATTAGACAACATATATTATCATTATACATGAGGTGAAAAGGGTTTCGCCGGGTGCGGTGGCCGAGCGGTTCTAGGCGATTCAGTCACGAACCTCGCGGCTGCTTCAGTCGTAGGTTGTAAATCTACCTCGAGCAAGGATGTGTGTGTTGTCCTTAGGTTAGGTAGGTTTAAGTAGTTGAAGGTCTAGGGGACTGATGACCGAAGCAGTTTGGTGGCATAGTACTTAGAGCCATTTTTTGACCTTTCGCGTAAATTTTCTTTACATAAACGGCCATATCTTTAGATTGCGTTGACATAGAAGCTCACTTCTTTACACCACCAAGGGACCGTATACCGCAGGAAATGCGACACATTTCCGCTTCTTATGTCTACCAGTACTTGACGTAAACGGATTTTAGGGTTGGGTAGACAGAGAGACGGTCAAGAAAGTGAGATTAGTAGGGTTCCATTTTTACCGAATAGTTGACAAAATCCTAACAAGGAAAATAGCTACTACAGTTACTGAAGATGAGGGCTGCATAAATAGTTCCCCCTACTCTTTATTCGAGATGTTCTAGTTGCAGTCGATACATCAGCATATTAATCGCAGCTACGCTTTCGATCCAAATCACGCTTTACAGGAATGCAAATAAAATCCATTTGCCTATACTAGTGGTAATTCAGATCCTAGTATTAATGCCGCCGCGTTTTAGAAGTGCGAGTACTCCCATTGCTAACTAGCTTAAAAAACACGTCGGCTAATGAACGTTTTTCTGCTGTGGCGAGTCTAAATTCGAAACATTGCAGAATAAATTTGGCAGCTATGTCGCCACGTATTTCCTGGGGTGGTGCAGAATTATCCTACTAAATTTACTCGATAATAACAGTATTTTGTTATTTCGATAAACATCCAGAATGATTGTCACATAAGCGGTGACATAAACGTAGAAAATTCACGTTTTTGAGTCCAGAAAGCTCTATGCAACAGAAACTGCAGATCAATTTGACATTTTCATTGCGAAATTTCCGGCTTATTCATGTCTGGGGTAATAATAAAGGACTGGGTTGTCTGCTAGCATAGGGAAAGGTGTTTGCTACTGCAAGGAAGGTCTGGTTTGTTTTCGGTTCTAATCTCGATGAAGGCAGATAGACTATCAGTAAAGCAATTTTAAGAAATTCTGGCGACACAATACGTTTTATTGTTACCTCTATTCTGTACCGGCGCCCTGCGGATGTCAATATGAAACTTGTAGAATTTCATACTTGTTACTGCTTACTTTTTCCGCTTCTGTCAATTATTGAATTGACTTAAGTGTGGCACTGAATGATTTTTAACTGAATTTCGTTATGAATCTTGACGCATTGCTATATTTGCACACTTTCTTGGTATGTCAGCAACTGTAATCCAATTTAACTTGTCTGAGCGTTGACACAGGCCGTTTAGAGGCCGGATTCGCATAATATTTTGCCAATACGTAACGATCTGGGGTACTTTGTCTTACCAAAACAGTTATTCTATCTCGATAAGCTGAAATTCATTTCTATTAGTACATTTCTTACTAATTAGCTTTTCTTCTTCAATTTATATCTTATATTGAAGTGTTGTGTTTAACACACTAATCAGCATTAATATAGTCTTACACATGATTGAAAACAGTCTGACAAAGTTCGGATAGTTTTTCAATTTCACGCCTTTGCATAGTATGTTGGTAGCACTTCGTCACCTTGCCTGTTATGCTGCGTAGCAGACTTTAAAGCTGCGCAGATCAGCATAACGAAAAGGCGCGTGGTCTCGCTCCTTTTGTCCACGACTGTACATTCTGAACCTATGTCATCGCCCCATTGATTATCTCACTCATGTCCCCAAGCTAACATCCTCCAGTTTCCTCCGTTTTCTTTCATACAATGGCGTTTCAGTCTCTCCAAACCATGAGGTCTCCGAACTACTACACAAACTATAACATTCCCTCAGGTGCTCATAAGTGTTGAAACTTCCTGGCAGATTAAAACTGTGTGCCCGACCGAGATCGAACTCGGGACCTTCGCAGGAGAGCTTCTGTAAAGTTTGGAAGGTAGGAGGCGAGGTACTGGGAGAAGTAAAGCTGTGAGTACCGGGCGTGAGTCGTGCTTCGGTAGCTCAGTTGGAAGAGCACTTACCCGCGAAAGGTAAAGGTCCCGAGTTCGAGTCTCGGTCGGGCACACAGTTTTAATCTGCCAGGAAGTTTCATATCAGCGCACACTCCGCTGCAGAGTGAAAATCTCATTCTGGCTCATAAGTGTTGTTTCATTGTCACATAAATGGCATATAAACCTACGTAATACAGTTAATGTTGGAAATGTGCCACTGCTGATGACAATAATTTACTCGTGGCCTTTTTATGTGCTGAACCAATCTGTTATTTTTACCTGCATATCAATACCAACACCAGTTGGAAAGATCTTTTCTGACGCCCATTTTTTATAATGTCTTGTCCAATTAAACGTCCAGTGTAATGAATTGGTCCTTTTCTGTACCTCATTGTATATCGTTATAGGCGCAATCATTTTGGATATACGTGCACTTCCTTTTGAAGTTAGCTTCTTGTGAATACGCTTGAGCAAAGACATGTAATAATTAACTACACATTGAATGAAAATAAGTCCCGTTAAAGAGTTGAGCAGAAATCAAATACGACTGTAGTGAAAGTGAATGCCATTCCAAACTGCATATGTACTGTACCTGTTTCATCAATTTTCCTGCTAAATTTCAGCTACCGTTAAGAATTGTAAAACAATACCGGAAAAGAAAGAAGAAAGACAGAAAGAGTCCGAGCAGTGCGTGCCCTGTTAAAGGTTACTATGCTTGCAGAACCTCTTTGCCTAACGTTGCTTAGCAACGGTTTCTCTGGCGTCACATAATGTGGCGCCTCTGCGTGACCGAGATCGGCATTTAATCCTCGCAATACCAGGGAATGGGGTGGGGGAGTTCTTTAAGCACAGCTTTTGGAAATATTTTTAGTCAGTTACTTTATATTTTAAAACTTTGAAAAAATATTCATTGTTTTTAGTAAATTTTTCTACCAGATTTTATACATCTGTTAAATTTTTCAATTAAACTTAACCCAAAAATTTAAGTCTCAGTAGCAGATGTCATCTTTCTCAGTTAATGTCATATCCAATATTACAAGGTTAGGGTCTTACTTACAAATCCATATCACTTGAAAAAATTATGTTTACAGTAAAATTCAACGAAGATGAAGATCAGAATTTTTAAAAAAAATTTTGGTGGTCATAAAGTGGGTAGTACACATTATTGATGGTGGGATGTTGTTGCTAAAAGTGTGCTGAAAGGTAGTTTCAGGTTCTGGTCGCTACTTACTCATCAGTACCTCTATAAAAATTATGTTGCTAATACAAATCAACGACAATTAACGATTTTTGTGTGAGGGGAGGGATGGGCATAAAGTACCCTCCCTAGGAAATGCTCCTTATCGAAAATGCCTTCGTACTGCTAGGGTTAGTTCACACTGGTGCCGTTTGCTGTGGATTGGCTGTTTGATGAAGTTTCGCTTGGAATCACAAATTGGAAATTTGTAGTAAGGTCTTATGGGACCAAACTGCTGAGGCCATTGGTACCTAAGCCTACACACTACTTAAACTAACTTACGCTATGGACAACACACACCCATGCCCGAGGGAGGACTCAAACCTCCGACAGGGGGAGCCGCACGGACCGTGACAAGGCGCCTGAGACTGCGCGGTTGCCCCTGGCGGCCATGGAATCACATCTTGTGCTGTGGACTCGTGGCGGTCCTGTCATCGTGTTCCCATGGCTGGCGTGTGACTTGCGGACCGTGCCTTCTCCTACTAGAAAGTTGCAATTTCGCCTCCCTGTGTGGTGACGGACCACATCTTGGAGTTCGGTTTTGGGATGGTCCCTCTCGCTTTGATTGGTGGACGTGGCCACATAGGCCGTCCATGACTGACTTTGGCCTGATACAGGAGCAATGGTGAGCACCATTTCTTGTGTGCATTAACAGCTAGTGGCGATTCGCGAGACACACCCTGTGCAGCCAATCCTAAAGGTCGGTTGTTGTTTTTGCCATAAACTGATTCGAATGATTCTGTTGGCTGATGCCTTTAATATGTATCAGTATCCCGGCATTAGAACTAGACTAAGTAAAAAATTCACTTACTTGTAAAAGGGTGTCAGTTTCAAAAGGCTGTTTTCACTTTTCACTACAGGTGCGTCTCTTTTCTAATTTAAATTTTTAGACTCTGCTATTCCCTGGATTTAAGTGCATTTTATTTATGTTTTATTTTTAGTGCTTGTGAACCAAGAGGGTTCAGTTGTATACCTCATGTCTCTTTTGTGTTTAAGGGCCAGCATACAACCTGATATTCACTTTTATGTTAATTTAATATGTGTTCTGTGCGTCTGTTTTATAATCTGTACTGAATCGAGCAACTGTCTGAACTGTCAGCCGAAATCGCGCGAGTTACTGTAGGTGCCTAATTCATGTGGTCTGGGTTCTTGACTCGCCTGAGATTTTGCTCGTCATAAAACGAACTGGTAATGCCTGGCGGCTTGCAACAATCCCTTTTATAATTTAGAAGCCATATGTTCTACAACAGTAGACGTCTGAGTCTGCTTCATAGACTTACTTTAAATTACTTTAAATTTTCCACTTCCTATGGCCGTGTGTATTAGTCAGATAACAATCATCTCTGGATGCTTCACAGCAGAGCATATAACTTTTTTTTATTTCTACCATCAGTTCTTTTACCTTTGTGTTTTAATAATTAGTGACGGAAAATGCAATGAAGTTGTGGGAGTACAGCCAGAATACGTCTATTCCTTGCCACGATATTTCGGCTGGCAACCATTCAATCATCTTCAGTTGAGTACTTTGCATTGGAAATTGTTAGTTCACATCACTATCTTTATACCAAAAATTGGTGCGGAAACGCAAGCGCAAAGGCAGCGGCAACAAAAGTGACCTCTGTCGAGTTTCGCGCCCTTTTTGAATATTTTTCCATCTACGGTGCGCAGACGCATCCGTAATGTGATGCCACATAAGCGCTCTCCGTCGGTATGCGCACTCGCGCAATTAAAATTGAAATGTCAAAATTAATAAAATCAATTGTCTCTAGACGTGTCATCGGTCATAAAATGTTTTCTTTCTGAGTAAATTAAAGAACTCGCCAGGTCCCATGTCTTATTCAATTGAAAGCCGTGATCATGATTAATAAGATCTTGCGCTAAATGCGTTTTCAATGATTCCTTAATTACTGAATCCTACAAGGATCTCGTCAAGATCAAGATTTCCGTGGCAGACTAATACACGGAACATCCTGTGGACTTACAATGCTGGGCTTTGACTGACTTAGCGCCCTGCAAAACGCGAGTGTGGCGATCGTTTTCAACGCTTCTCTGGGCATTGTCTGACCAATGTAGGTTTTGCCACACTGGCAAAGTATTCTGTAGGTTCCAGACTTCCGCAATCCCAGATACTCCTTTTCCGAACCAATAAGAGCACAAGTATTTTTAGGTGGGTGGAAGATTACTTTGAAATGATTTTTTTCTTGATATTCTGCCTAATTTCGACGAAATATTGCAGACGTACGGGAGGGAACGCCCTGGACATTGAAAGGTCCTGTAGCCACCTTTCATTTGTCCGGTAGCCCATTTTCACTAGCATTTCTCTTTCTTTTCCTTGTTTCTCTTTTCTCATAACTCTCATAGTGGTGTGATTGAATGAATGTGGTTGTGTGTCACGTTGCTAGACGGTGGCGTAGTCTGCTGCAGAAAGTCTGCGATAGTCATAGAGATTCAGCAGCAGTTGTACAGAATAGCCAACTCCCGTAGTGGTCA
This sequence comes from Schistocerca americana, assembly GCF_021461395.2. Classification (NCBI taxonomy): domain Eukaryota; kingdom Metazoa; phylum Arthropoda; class Insecta; order Orthoptera; family Acrididae; genus Schistocerca; species Schistocerca americana. The sequence goes on along the minus strand of NC_060121.1, from coordinate 738,979,203 downwards.
AGTAGGCAAAGAGGTTTGCGCTACTTGTGAGAAATCCACCTGCGTTAGGTTGGTGGCGGAAATGGCATCTTTGGGTTTTCCGGGCCACGCGGAGCGTGGAAGAGACTGGAGAAGAAAAAGCGAGGCAGTCTGCCGCCGGTACGGGAAGCATCCACAGCTGTATTCCAGTCGAAGATGGATGAGTTAGACTGACCGCGTGGCGCGTTGTTACTTGGCGAGAGGAGAGCTGTTAGCTTTTGGCCTCGCTTTTCAACACTGAAAGATTGCTTTGCCTTGTCGCAGCAAGGAATGCATAACTTTGGCAGATTTTTCTTTTAGTAAATTTCTATAGTAGACTTGGATCCGCCGGAAGAGCGCCACACAAAGGTATCGGTAAGAAGTGAGCACTCGCTTCTGTATGAATGTCTGTTTGCCTTCAGCTGTGCCTGTATAAGCTTTCATTTTTCTAAATATTAATAGTTTTGCCTTCTCGTAAATTTTCCTTGTTTTATGTATCTTTCGTCCGTGGGGAGCCAACCACGTGGTTGAACGTTAGAGTTTGTTGGGCTACTGTCACCACTAACTGTCCGATATCATGTTTGTTTTAAAGAATGTTAACTGTTCATGATTGCGTGGTGTGATATTATTGGAACTTGGTCACGATACCTAGAAATTGCGTCTCCACAAACCACGTGGGCACGCGGGTGTACTGCGAAACGTGTACCGTTTCACAAGTTATTGCAATCAGTCATCAGCCAACAGCAGGTGTATGAATGATTCACACCAATGATTTTAGGTGTAGATTCTAACGGTGAATGTATCGATGCTTTTCTTTACTGTTTTAGGAATTAATATTATCAGGAATTGTGTACGTGCCTCACATCCATATCTTAGGAATAAATGATTTTATTCACAATTTTCTCTTGTATTCCGAGGCTACGTTTTTGCACCTAAGCCACTCACCTCGTAGCTTTCCCGTTAGCACATCCAACGCGTTTCCTTACGCACAGGTCCTGTGATTAGTTTCCCCTTTTATTTTAAAACAAATTCTTTAGATTAAGTTTTATTTTCAGGTGTGTTGCTGGGAGCTGATCTTACGTAGTAGTGCACGGGCAATACTATTAATTACATCGCATCCCCTATGAGCGACATCACAACGTATACATTTTTATGAGTTTTTGGTCTGTGATCAAATTAATTTATTTTCCGACTCGGCCAAACCTTTTGATTAGTTGTATGGTTAGAGTCGGTGGCGACCCTAATCTTCTCACGTTAATTTTACAAGCAATAAGTATTTCCGTTCCCAATAATAACGTAATAACCCGTAGAAACAGGTTAGTTACAACATTAACCGCTCCTTCTACTCTTGACCTTGCGAGTGGTCATGTTTCTTCTTCGTTAAAGCTGTGCTGATCTGATGTGGAGAATGTCCATTATCTTCGAACACTGCTCATAGGTGTTCCAGCTCCCTTGCATGGCTGTCTCCACCAGACACACCATGTGCCCGGTGCACCAACGTTCGAACGATACACATAGTTTGTGATGGGTGATGGCAGATACACCTGCAAATAAAGGTCTGTATGTGCGGGCTTACGGTAATGCCCCAATGATCATTCACTTTACGAGTGACCAAGATGTCCAGAAATGGGAGAGAGCCGCCCTTCTCCACTCCCATCGTAAATCTGGTATTGTTACGGGTATAATACAAATGCCTCGAAAAGCGTGACTGTTCTTCTTCGCCATGGGGCCACGCGACAAAATTACTATCCACATATCCACGGAAGACTTTTGGTTTAAGTTCTGCCAAATCAAGTGCCCTCTCCTCAAAGTCTTCAATAAAGAGGTTTGCTACCCGAGGCGAGAGAGGACTACCCTACGTAACACTGTCAGTTTGCTCATAATATTCGTTGTTGAATTAAAAGTAGGTTGAGGAAAGGGGCGTGATGAAATAGCGCTATTATATCAGTTTTGAACATACTGCTGATGAGTGGCAATGAATCCATGAAAGGAATACACACACTCACTTGAAGATGGTTGAATGCTTGACAGCCGAAATATTGTGACAAGGAGTCGAAGTTATTCATCTGCAATCTCCAAACTTCATGGAATAGCTTCATGAAATGGTCTCTACGCCACGAACGTTCCGAGAATGATAGTGATGGAACAGTCTGCTCCGTCTGCATCTCAGGCTTGTATATTATGCTTTAAGTCTCAGCTACCCGTTGCCGTGTATTACAGAAACTGTTGTTTAAAACTCTGCTGATCTTTTGAAGTTTTTACCAGAACTTAATGTATTCAACCTGGCGTCTGTGGCGAAAAAGGTTTACTTAACAAGTATTGCTTCTCTTTATAATTCAAATTTTAGCTTCAGTGGCGAATAAGTACTGCTTGCCTTTATAGCTGAAAGTTTTGGCGCTATTTAGAACAAATATTGTTTCGTTTGTAATTTAAAATTTGATATTTAATGTAAATAAATAAGTATCTTAAAAGATTACTTTATTTATGCTCAGCACATTGCTACTTCCAGATCCTAGCTTCCTACCAGTTCAGAGTCATGTAGTGCTGTTGGTTGGCAGGCACCGAGGTGTACTTCCTGCCGCCCAATCGGAAAGGGTTCTCTTCCTCACAATGGCCTGTTTCCTCGCGATATGTGACAGTTGTTTATTTAGTGTTTCTGTTGAGCATATGTGATTGTAAGGTACGTCTGTATAATGAGGTATCTTTTTGTGTTGTAGGATGATGAGGGAACATAAAGTTTGACACCAGGAGCTGAAAACTGCAGCTGTTTTTGTTTTGTGTCCATGCGTGGTTCTGCAATGTGCTTTTTACTGAAGTGTCTCGACATGCAGCATGAAGCAAACAATCTTGTGAAACTCAACTAGCTCTTTATTCGCGTGAAGTGTTGAGTGCAATTGACAAGAGTTTTCAGAGCGATACCGTATTTCTGGATTACCAGAAGGCTTTTGACACTGTACCACACAAGCGGCTTATAGTGAAATTGCATGCTTATGGAATACCGTCTTAGTTATGTGGCTGGATTTGTGACTTCCTGTCAGAGAGGTCACAGTTCGTAGTAAATGACGAAAAGTCATCGAGTAAAACAGAAGTTATTTCTGGCGTTGCCCAAGGTAGTGTTATAGGCCCTTTGCTGTTCCTTACCGGTATAAACGATTTGGGAGACAATCTGAGCAGCCGTCTTAGGTTGTTTGCAGATGACGCTGTTGTATGTCGACTAATAAAGTCATCAGAAGATCAAAACAAATTGCAAAACGATTTACAAATGATATCTGAATGGTGCAAAAATTGTCAGTTGACCCTAAATAGCGAAAAGTGTGAGGTCATCTACATGAGTGCTAAAACGAATCCGTTAAACGTCGGTTAAACGATAAATCAGTCAAATCTAAAGGTCGTAAATTCAACTAAATACCTAGGAATTACAAATACAAACAACTTTAATTGGAAGGAACATATAGAAAATGTTGTGGAGAAGGCTAACCAAAGACTGCGTTTTATTGGCCGGACACTTAGAAAATGTAACAGATCTACTAATGAAACTGCCTACACTACGTTTGGCAACCCTCTTTTAGAATACAGCTCCGTGATGTGGGATCCTTACCAGATAGGACTGACGGAATACATCGAAAAAGTTCAAAGAAGGGCAGCACGTTTTGTATTATCGTGAAATAAGTGAGGGAGTGTCACTGAAATGATACAGGATCTGGACTGAATATCATTAAAAGAAAGGCGTCTTTCATTGCGACGAAATTCCGATCACAAACTTTCTCCTCCGAATGCGAAAATATTTTGTTGACACCGACCTACATAGGGAGAAACGATCACCACGATAAAATAAGGGAAATCAAGATATGGGTGTTCGTTCTTTCAGCGTGCTATGCGAGATTGGAATAATAGAGAATTGTGAAGGTGGTTCGGTGACCCCTCTAGCAGTCACTTAAATGTGATTTTCAGAGTATCTATGTAGATGTAACTGATACGCAATGCATCGCTGAAATGCTTCCAAGCCTGTATTGTTGTGTACATTCGACGCCCTGCGCCTAGCGTTCGCAACTAAGCGGTTGGGGCTACTGTCATTATCTTGCATAACAGTGAGACCCGCGAAAATGGAAGAGATATCGTTCGTATCTAGGACCATCCGTTCTGTAACAGAAGAAATCCTAATCACAGTAGATCCGCTGTACTTTATTGAAGCCCCCAGCAAGTACAGGTTCTACATCCTGAGTGTGTAGACAGTTTGAAGCAAGAAGCGAGAACACAGTGTTACACGGCCGTTTATGTCAAATCTGTCACATACCATAACCGAACTCTAAATACATTAATGAATTCATCCAGTCTAAATTAAGCTCAGGTTAGAAATTCAGTGATTTCCATAGCTAATTACCGTCCTTCTATATTAAATGCATCTTCTGTAGTTCTGTTTAAATGTAGTTGGGAACCTTATTGAGTGCAAGTTGAGCAGAGACAAAAGTCAGTGTCCAGCTATTAAGAGGGGCACACGTCTTTTCAAAGGACAAACACCACCAGGGGCAGGAGGAAAGCAGGTTGGGAAGAGCATATTGCACGTCGGATAACCTCCGCCAAAGAGGCGCCATCTCTTTTGTGTCCTAAACGACTGGAAGTTATTGCATGGTGTTATTAACATCAAGAGTCTGCTGGCTCTGTGGAGACGTGCTGCGAGCATTCATTAAGAGAGCGCTATATCTAGAGCCCCGCCCTCTGCAGGAAGCTAATATTCTGTTAACGCAAGACCGATGCAATCTAAAGATATCTGAAGTAGAATGAGACAAAAACCATCAGGCTCCTTTGTGTTTAAGGAAACGGCACCCACAGTTGTCAGGCTGCCGCCAAGTTAACTGTCTTGTTCTTGACTCTGCTATTAAACAGCCAGAGCAGCTAGAATGGATAATATAAATACCGTCTAGAGTGTGTGAACTGAAACCACTGTATGTGAAAAAGGCCGGGTCGACTAAAAAGGTGAAATGCGCCAGATGGTGGGAGTCAAAAGCTGCTCGTTTCTAAGCTCTAGCAGCAAAACACCCCAAGACCGGTTAATTATGTTAAAAATGAGTATGGAAGGGAGAGTGTTGCGTTATTAGAACGGACCTGATTGGTTGACACTCGAAAGAATCACTGACATTCGCACTGTCACTGTCATGCACAAGACTCACATGTAAAATGATCGAGTAAAATTTTTGCTTCTTGCTGGGAGCAATCTGTGGACCTTACTTCCATCCGAGACTCACCAGTGGACACTTTATCCGAGAGAGGGACTTCGATTCGGGGCTCTGAGGGAGAGCAGTCTTAATTAATATAACTATTTCATGTTTTTCTGCACTTGTGTTTAATCTGGTTGTGATAAAGAGGGTTTTATAGTGACCATTTCATCATTCAGAAGTCTGATGAAACTACCTATTTTTTCATCTTGTGAGTTACAGTATCCATGTCGCACGTAAGCTAGGGCCGGCCCTGTTTAATATTGTAAACTCATTAAGTTATCCATTGTGTGACACTGCAATCAAATTCTCATAATTCTAAGGGAGCAGGTTAATTGTCAATAAGGTCGCCTGGTACGGCTCTGTATGACCCCAACAGGGGTATATTGGCGACTCCGTCATAATCTCACAGTGGGATACTCAGGATAGCATGATGGATGGGTTTAGTAATGCATCTTCAACAGTTCCGTATCGTATGTACTGGCTGTGGGCATAGGTCACATACCAGTTTGAGATGTTATTAAAAGATCCTATTGTTTCCACTTAAGCTGTTTGTTGCTTGAAATAAAATACTTTATTTCATACCACGATCGGCAGATTATGACTACACGGTAATTTTTAACTGAACATGTACTTATATTAGTGTATAGGGCTTCAAGAGGAATACTGAAATTGCATGAAAATGACCATGTGGTCAGATCGGTTGATGAAATATAAAGTAAAATATTTTATTTGTAGAATAATACTCCGACATAGACTGTGGGGATTTGGAGTAAATCGCTCTGAATTGGAAAGATTTGAAGAACTAGAGTGCTGACATAGTACTTTCGGAAGTTGTAGGCATTCAAATATTACAATATTTTATGTCGTATAGAATTTGCGCAGTGGTTTCTCTATCGAAACTAGGGCGACAGGAGAACGTATGTGACAACTACGACGTATATTAATACCACTGATTCATAGGTAAGATCAGAGCTCAGATCTATGACGTGGTTCCAGCATTAATTCTTCTTTATAACTGGCTATTGGATATATATATACACAGCCTCATCTATGCACTAAGAGAAATTTCTTTCGACGATGTTGCTAACGAGCCAGTGTCTTTTGAATTATTTCCACAGTGGATGATTCATGGAATTCTTCCCTTCTAATACTACTTGAACGGCATAACTAAACGTCTGAAGATGTACTCTGTTAATACAGTGTTTCAAAGGTGCTGATCTAGAGTGCTATTTCAAGAAATGTAATTTTTCCAGAAACTCAATCAACAATACAGGTAAAAACCCACTGAGCGCAATTAGGCGCTGTGGACAACTTGTTACAGCCCTCTCCTCTCCCCTCCCCCCTCCCGCACTACACACACACACACACACGGGCACGCGCGCGCGCGCTCGCGCACACACACAAGGCAAATTCATTCCACTGGCAGTAGATAAAATTAAGCATCCGTTAAATGGCCTTAGGTATTCCATTACAATGGCCTCCACAATCAAAAATGGTTCAAATGGCTCTGAGCACTATGGGACTTAACATCTGAGGTCATCAGTCCCCTAGAACTACTTAAACCCAAGTAACCTAAGGACATCAGACACATCCATGCCCGAGGCAGGATTCGAACCTGCGAGCGTAGCGGTCGCGCGGTTCCAGACTGAGGCGCCTAGAACCGCTCGGCCACAAAGGGCGGCCCTCCACAATCCAAGAAGATTTTCAAAATAAATGCCACCTCTTTGTCTGGCCACCTAGAATCCGACAAAACGAGTGTAGTTGTGGTCGGCATCATTCAGTGTGGTGCAGGAACTGTTCTAGCCATAGAACTCTGAATGGCACCAAGCAGCCAATGGTATTTATTTGTCACCTGCCCAAAGTAACTATTCGCAAAACATAAGGAATTTCTACATATAATCGACACACTGTACAAGTTCTACGTTTCTTTGTTCAGAACCAAACAGTTTTTTAACATACCAAGTGATATTGCGTTGTGGTAAAACACTGGAAACTTGGGAAAGTGGAAGTCTATTTCAGTAGTGAAAGTCTATTTTAACTGGCGCCCAAAATCTCAGTAGGTTTCTGATGCCTGGAGCTATCAGTATAAATTTATTTCCTTCGATAAAATATAAAGAGAGAAGTACAGACAACATTATATGAGTACTAGAAGTTTTCTATGTATTACAGGTATGCTGGCCGGAGTGACCGAGCGGTTCTAGGCGCTACAGTCTGGAACCGCCAGACCGCTACGGTCGCAGGTTCGAATCCTGCCTCGGGCATGGATGTGTGTGATGTCCTTAGGTTAGTTACGTTTAAATAGTTCTAAGTTCTAGGGGACTGATGACCTCAGAAGTTACGTCCCATAGGGCTCAGAGCCATTTGAACTACAGGTATTTTGTAACGGTTGTAAGTAGGCTGTTTAGGTTTTTTTATTGGTAACGCCACCTCTGTATGAAAATCACTGGCTCTGCTGTGGGCAATCTGTGTCTGCTTTGCATTGTTGTAATACTCGCCATTGTAGCGCGTAGCGTTGCGCAGTTGGAGGTGAGCCGCCAGCAGTGGTGGAAGTGGGGAGAGAGATGGCGGAGATTTGAAATTTGTCATGAACTGCTATATTTATATATGATGATATCAAAGTAAATACATTGTTTGTTCTCTATTAATATCTTTCATTTGCTAACTATCCCTATCAGTAGTTAGTGCCTTTAGTAGTTTGAATCTTTTATTTAGCTGGCAGTAGTGGCGCTTGCTGTATTGCAGTAGTGGGAGAAACGAAGATTATTGTGAGGTAAGTGATTTAGTGATTTGTGAAAGGTATAGTTTAATGTTAGTCAGGGCCATTCTTTTGTAGGGATTTTTGAAAGTCAGATTGCGTTGCGCTAAAAAAAAATTTTGGGTATCAGTTTAAGGACAGTCGTGTATAATTGTTCAAAGGGGACGTTTCATATGTCGACCCTTAGCCTAGGATACCTCACTGGAATCTTCTGATTTTTTTTCTTGTAGTTTGTGTAATTAGTGTAGCTATTGTTTATTGCTAGCGCGTAATTATAGAGAGAATTTCCTTTGTAGTTATAGTTTTTCATTGTTGTACAGTAAAACAGTTGTGGCATGCATGTAGATTTGCACCAAGTATTTCGCAGCTGCGCTGGCAATTAAGTAGACATTATTTCCATTGCTATGTTATTTTATTTTGCTCTTCAAATTGCGCCTTTCTGTGTTATCTTGTGAAATACTGTGACAATAATGGCGTGTGAAAAACGTAATACTAGGCTCCAAAGTAAACTGAGAAATGACAGTGAAGACGAAAGCAGTGTGTTAGCGCCGCAGAGTAATGAATTAACTAATGTTCAAAGTAGTAATTTGGTAATTGCGCATAGGGAAATGGAGCGGGCGGCAAACAATGGTGTAGACAGTGAAACAGGTAGTGAACAGGGAAGCGTTATCGATCGATTGGTCGGCAACAGCTCGCCTCAGGAATCGGGAATGACAGAACACAATATTGCAAATACTGCAGACTCAGGTTTTGGGTTCCCACCGTTTTCTCAAATGAGTCAAGACACATTTTCCACTTGTCAAAATGTGAATGTTGCCGGTGCAACTTCACTGCCGAAAAGCACTGAGGAACATGTTTCAGACACCAGTGCATTGTTATTACAACTAATGCAACAAATGGGACAAAAGCTTGAAAAGTTAGACACAATGGGACAACATCAGAGACAAACACAGCAACAGTTAGACACAATGGAACAAAATCAGAGACAAACACAGCAAAAGCTTCAAATGTTAGACACAGTGGAACAAAATCTTAAAAAGTTAGACTCATTGGAACAAACACTTGAACAAACACGTGAAGATTTAACTACTGAGTTACATAACATTGAATCGAAATGTCAAAAAGTCTGTAATGACGTAAAAACACAAATTTGTGAGTATTTTCAACCTATCTTTTCGCGGCATGAAAATGCATTACAGAATCACGAAGCAGCCATAAAAGAACTGCAAATTATTGTTCATGAAAATCATGAGACCTTGCAAGCTAAATTTGACTCAGTTGCATCTACCGATTCGGTTACGCAACTTGCAAAAACTCAGGAAAACTTTAAGGACACAGTAGATACTCTGAAACTAGGTTCAGAAAAACACACTGAAGAAATAAGTACACTATCGGAGAAAGTAGCCGAACTTTCGGATCAGGTCACTAACTTATCTACAAAGGTAGATGATGATCTGAATGACACAAGACCCGTAGCCTTCACTGACACAGAAGAGTATGAACAAATAAGAAAAGTCAAACAAAATCAGAATCAAATTAATACACAACACCAAAGAGAAATCCGGGAAGTACAAGATCAGCTGACACAGGTAATACAAGAATTACGTATTTCAGAGGACACTGGCGCTCCAACACGGGAAGAGGAACTTAGAAACACGGAAAAGCCGCAAAATAATAACACAGGGCATTTCGGAAGTTATGAAAGAAATTGGCAATGTGCACCGAATTTTGAGATGGAACGGCCGACACGACCTAACAATGACCGATATGCGACTCGCCGACATGATGATTTTCACTATAAGCTGTTCATTACTACACGTAAATTCAAAACATTTAAGAATTCTGGCAACGGCATTCATCCACAAGCATGGCTCCATCAATTCTCTCATTGTTTTCCTCCCAACTGGTCATTGGAACACAGATTAGAATTTATGTGTGGCTACTTAGAGAATGAACCAGCTGTAAGAATGCGATCGGTAATTCACGACTGCCACAGTGAAGGAGAATTTTACCATGTCTTCCTCTCAGCATATTGGTCTCAAGCCACACAAGACCAAGTAAAACATGGTATCATAATGATGAAACATTTCGACAATCTGAATTCTCCAGTCTTGTGAAATATTTTGAAGACATGTTGCACAAGAATCAGTACCTGTCAAACCCATACAGCCCCTCAGAACTCATCCGCATTTGCTTAATCAAATTACCTGAACATTTACGGCATATTATTTTAGCAGGACGTTGCAAAGACGACATTGAAGCTTTTCAGGGACTGTTACAAGAACTAGAAATTGACACTGATAATCGCGGAACGCGAAAACAAGGACACAACAATTACAGGTCACATCCGTCACAATTCCGTGACGACAGAAGCAATAACTGGACACGACAAGCCTATTCTTACAACGCAAATCGTGACCAAAACAGACACCACCCATATGACAACCACTGGCAGAGTAATAATAGTTACAGAGAAAGATCGCATTTCCGTAGTAAAGAATATGACAGAGATTACCTTAGAAACAGACAATATGGGAACCAAAACAATTATTATCAAGGGAGACAGAATAACTTTAGACGCAACGGTCCAGCGCGCAGTTACGACTCAGGGCGAAATTCTCCACCACATGACCGACAAACAAGAAACTGTGTAAACTACCGACAAAACGACAGACGTGAATTTCATCAGAACTGGCGGGATTCTAACAGAGCTGGGCCCTCTCGGCAAGGCGAATTTGTAGAAGTTAGGTCTCCCAATCCCAATAACAACGCGCGCCAACAAAGAGACAGACAATGACTCGCGCCGCAGGCACCCACGTGCGCCGGCTGGCTCAGAGAAAAATAACATAGACGCTAACCTTGTGAAAAATTCCAGTATTCTTTACCGACGTATACTGCAAGATAATTGCGTTCAAGCTGAAATTTTGAGTACCTTGAAGAGTAAAAGATTGTACCACATTTCACATGTAAACCCGATTATTGAAAGATAATCTGCTTTTTAACTTTGTCTTTGCCATAAAACTTTTCACTTCACATTTCTAGTATGCTTTGTCAGATTTAGAATCTGTTAACATGTAACAATGTTTGAAGTGAAATATCCAGTCAAGAACCTAGGGAACATTTTTAAACAGAAATTACGAATGCATTGTTATAGTGAACAGACGACACAGTGTTGTATTTGTACATTCTTGCTTGTTAGTTGCACGATTACGTAACGACTATCAGGCTTACATACTTAGGACACATACTGGTACTGCTAATGAGATTTTAATGCAACATTTTGGTTTACTTGAAAATACATTCTGGGTTTAATGTACTTTCTGTGAGATACCAGATGACACAGTGGTTAGTTTAAGTGACAACTACACGGTTTTATCACGATGCTTCTAATGAGTGACAATTTACAATGTTGCTTTTGTAGTGTTTCTGTTTTATTTCTGCACAGTTTTTCTGTTTTATTCTGCAAAGTAAAACATGTTTTAGTAGTAACTTTTGTGGTATAGCTACAATGAGATTGCCTTTTCCGTAGCACAACAATACGTTACAGCACAGTACTTTCTTCATCATGGCAATAAGCGTAATAACTAAGATATCTATACATAAAGCATTTCACTTTTGTTTATCATGAGGTAAGTACATTGACTTCTGCAGAACTTAGCTTTCGGAGGACGATAAGTACGACACTTCCACAGAATTATCTTACAGCAAGACGCACATTTAGCGCTACAGGACATGCATTTGAGTGATTAATTTTGTACTTAAAACATTTATTTTTAAAGATATTTGAAGTACAATGATACAAAGGTTTTCAGTGATACATTTCATTTCATTGCTGTAATCTGTAACACCTGAGGGTATAATTACATTAATCCTCAGGGGGGTACACGCTTACTTTGTGTACCATGTGTGTGGCAACCACAAGGAACCCTAGCTAATATGGTATTTGCTTATACAACTTTACACATCGGTACCATATTTCTCTAACACACAAATTATACAGCTATCTGATCATTTAACTGAGAGATAAACATTTTTTTACTACATCAGTGACACATGTTTACGCAATACACAGTTGGGTAACTTCACACTTATGAAACTGTATTTTGTCTGTACTTTGTAAACTGTTCATATTTTTTTCGGAATCATTGTGATACTATGAGAGCTTTGAATGATGTATTTGGTAAGGGAGCATGATTTTAAAGTACGTTTGAGGTAGATGACACTATTGAAATGAGCAGAGAATTTTTTTAGGTTTTGAAATTATTGCAGAAAGCTACTACGATTTTGAGATTTGACTGAGGTGTTATGATGTTATTTTTACGACGACGATGTGTATTATGCTGCTGAGGTATGTTTATGATTAATAGGCTGAGGCTATATGAGTTATTTGATTATGCTTCATATTTATAATGAGGAAATGTTGACGAGTGTCGATGGATACGTATATTTGTAATAAGGTAAGGAGTAATGAATAGTGATTAGGGACTCTGACTTATGGAAAAGGATGTTGGAAACCAAGAATCATACTTTAGAATTATGAAATGTGTGTACATGTGTGAATCATGTGTGAATGTATCACAATGCCACTGAAAATTTTTTTGGACACTGTTATATTCATAGGATTTTTTTTCTACACATTTGCAACGTAAATTCTCGACCTGTGAAATTTTGTATATATGACTGTCACTGTAGCGGAAACTGCTGTCGTAAATATTTCCGTAAGAAAGTTAAGTGACCACCTGCACGTAATGCGCCGCGGGCACCCACCTGGGCGACAGCCGCCCGAAAAAAAGCCATTAGCCTTTCAGCGGCACAGGTAAAAAAAAAAAAAAAAAAAAAAAACGGGGGGGCCATTATACTCGCTATTGACATTTCCTTGTCGAAAGCATACTGTGGAGCTCGTAATTTATGATATTTACTGAAATGCTTATGAATTGATGGGAAATATTCTTACATCTGCAAACCTGATAATGACAAGTGTCTTTCTACGAGAGTTGAGAGCTACTGACTTACGAAATGCCACATAGCTATTAATGATGTTTTTATGCTTTGGTTTGCGTAATTGCTTATTTCATTTGACATCTGTTTTCCAGCTGTGTTGCAGCATTAGTTTTATAAAATAAACTTAGATGCATTTGCTAATGTGAACACTTTCTGTCAACAGATCTATTAAATAATAATTTTGTGATCCACATTCTTTAAAAAAAGGAGCACTTGGAAAGGAAAGAACAATAAGAAGGAACTAGTAACAGTAACACATAATTTTCTTTTCAAGTACATGGTAATATTTTTTTTACAATCAGTTGTTGTGGTGCACCACTTTAATTACTTAGACATTAAGATGTGATTATACATTTCCCTTATCTGCATTGTTATCTTTAGTGTACTATTTTTCCTGCTTGAGCTATGTCATGTTTAGATATAAGCTGCTGTTTGCCAGGCATAGTGCTACTGAACTTTAATTTGTGTTACTCTGCTAAGCCAGATTTATTTTTTGTTTGCTGCGCATTGCCTCATATTAGTTGTAATGTTGAATTGCTTGGTAATTTAGATTTACTGTAGCTTGCTTTGCGATTTTCCATTTTTTTTATTGCTGTTTATATTAATTGTTTTATGTGCTGCTGCATTGCCTCGTTCCTTAGTTTAGCATCTGAGCTCAGTAGATTTAAGTTAGCTTAAGAGGGGGTAGACTATATATGAAACTGACTATGGAGAATAGGTAAAGAATGCATTGAGAAGTTATACAAAAAAAGTACAGAAAACAGGTTTAGGTAGGATTTTCTTGGAAATAAATGTTGAGGTGAGAAATGTGTGAACATATAAATACAGATAGCATGCTTAGATAGAATTTTTTTGGTGGAAACAAAGGATGAAATAAGAGGAAAGATATATGAAGTTTTGGGTTGGACTGCAGTACCAAATGTTACACTGAAAACGAACCCTGTCCTTTCCTATTGGTGTTATCCCTCTATGTGTTTGTGTACCCTTGTGTAGTTGTTTTCTTCCTGTCTCTGTGTAGTTTCATAGAATTTTTTCCTCTTTTAATATTAAGCTACATTCACTATGATGAGGAATACTGTTATCCTCAAATATAATTGGCATTAATAATATGTTATTTACTTTGTAAAGATGTTAGACATTATTCATTCTGTTTAAATGCTCATGTGTGAAGTTGATGTTTCGCAAGTTATTCTGATCTTCTATGTATGTACTCATGTCATAATTCCTGTAACAATGATGTATATGTCTATTTCTATTCTTTTGTAAAGCTTGTTTTACTACAAATGTTATCTGTATTGTTATGTTCTTTAATGATGTATTTTGTACCTTTGTAATTGTATTCTCATGTTATAAAATTGTAATTGACACCAGTTCATCTTATTATTAACTTGTAAGTTACATTTCACTGCACATGTTTCTGTTGGTCATAGTATATGGACAATATGTGAGAAGTAGGGACTGATAGTGTTTGCACGTGTGTTAAAAATTCAGCAAGGGACTGGATAACAGCATTGCTGGTTCTAAGGACATTTCAAAAAAAATTTTTTTTGTGAGTGCACGAGTGGTGGTTTATGGACTTGCTATATTCTCCGCAAGACTCTTCGATGGTGATTGTGCACCTGCACAGTCGCAACAGATGGCTGCTGGCCGTCTCTACAAGGACTGCAGTGACCCACCAATACCACAATCTCTACCAGGACTACAGTGGTCTGCACCTCTGGTGGCCCACCAATACCATAATCTCTACCAGGACTACAGTGGGTCTGCTCTGTGATGACCTACCTACCAATAGTCTTCAAAACTTCGAATGACTCTGTTGTGGGTTTGCTCTGTTGTGGCCCATTACCTGTCTGCATGTCAAGAGTCGGCACTGTCTTTCCGTTTGAAGGACAACACTACTTCTTCAAGACTGTGTGGAAATCCACTACTTCCGTGTGCATTTTCTTTTACTGCTCAGACTTTGAGAAAATCACTGCTATTCTCCTGTTATGTACGATTAGGACTGTCTTTATGGACTGTGAGACAATTTCAGCTTTTGACCAACATTGTATCAATAAGTGTGTGCATTTGATTTCTTTGTTATTGTAATTATGAAAAATGTTTTTCAAATCTGTATTGGCCACTGCCCAATCCAATTTGTAAAATTTTTTGTGGGGAGCATGGGGGCTATGTAAGTAGGCTGTTTAGGTTTTTTTATTGGTAACGCCACCTCTGTATGAAAATCACTGGCTGTGCTGTGGGCAGTCTGTGTCTGCTTTGCATTGTTGTAATACTCGCCATTGTAGTGCGTAGCGTTGTGCAGTTGGAGGTGAGCCGCCAGCAGTGGTGGATGTGGGAGAGAGATGGCGGAGATTTGTAATTTGTCATGAACTGCTATATTTATATATGATGATATCAAGGTAAATACATTGTTTGTTCTCTATTAATATCTTTCATTTGCTAACTATCCCTATCAGTAGTTAGTGCCTTTAGTAGTTTGAATCTTTTAGTTAGCTGGCAGTAGTGGCGCTTGCTGTATTGCAGTAGTGGGAGAAACGAAGATTATTGTGAGGTAAGTGATTTAGTGATTTGTGAAAGGTATAGTTTAATGTTAGTCAGGGCCATTCTTTTGTAGGGATTTTTGAAAGTCAGATTGCGTTGCGCTAAAAAAAAAATATTGTGTATCAGTTTAAGGACAGTCGTGTATAATTGTTCAAAGGGACGTTTCACGGTGCTAAAAGTTATATTGTCCTTCCGCCGAGCAAACCTGTTCGTCCAATTAGTCAGGGGTAGCTTACAATTTAATTTAGAAACTTGCCCAGCTTCCAACTTCAGGCTCCTTCCCATTTCACTAAATAATGACATAAGTGAAATTCACATCAAATTTTAGAAAAAAATATTGCAACAATCAGCAATTGATTTCGGATCTTTAGATTTTAAGATGAAGAGAGAAAATGTGCATTTTGTTGGACACGAACTTTTAATGACATATGCTCTCATTTCATCATCCTTTCCCTGTACCACGGAGATGATGATTGCTGTTTATGGAATTGGGGAACTGCCAACACGTATGTCTTATTCTGACTGTAGTGAATGCAATAAAACACCAATAGTACTACCGTGGCTTTTTTAATAATACAAAAACAATACTAATCAAAAACTTTCATCTAAATTACGTTAGTGAAACAAAGTAAGAAACTTCCACTGTTTTGTAACTATTATGCGAAACCAGTAAAAAGAATTGCTCGTCAGCCAATGTGCCAGGAATCTTTCAAAAAAAAGTCTTCAGAACCAAAAAAAAAAACGTTACTTAAAATAAGCCGACATTGAACTGGAACAATCTGCACAATATTACTAAATACGCCAAAAAAGGATCGTTCGTTCAGCTGTGAAATTACTTTCGTATTTATAACAGTTAGAGCTTATATTTTAAACGATTTTATACAACACTGAACCTTTCTCGTATGTGAAATTTTAAGTGGCCATGGTTGTGGGGGTTAAACACGAAGAAAACTCACAACTACACACACATACACGTGGATGGAAATATTTAACGAGCATAGACCAGCTCACACGTACCTGTTTTCTCCTCAACGCTTTCCTTCTTCTTGCTGCATCCTCTAACTATAAATCAAGTCCTGTAATTATTTAATTGATTTTAGGTCAGAGGAGCATGCATATAATGACAAACACACATATCTGTTAAGGATCGGCGTATATTCAACCAGGAAACATATAAATATGTGCTGCGTTGTTCACAATTGCTTTAATATCCAACATTAACAAGCTTAAAGTAACACTTCAGCTAGTGGTCTATTACAATACCTTGCAACCTATTGTTGCGTTGCTCAGTCACACTGATCGTTTACTAGAAACCCAGTCATTTGAAAGATACTGCCCCGATATTCAATTCCGCTTTTAATAGCCGGCACAATCTCTTGCAATAATTAGTTCAGACTGACTATCACTTTCAGGAGTGTACGCGTAACCGTTTCGCGACGCGATTTGCTGTTGATCTCGTGATTCGTAATACCAACGAGAGAGTCTTCACTCGTGAATTCTAATTACACACAACTTGAAGGTCTGTCTCAATCAGACTGTTCACTGAACTGTATTTAAGTCCAGGATTATTGATTCAGCAACCGTCGTGGCACGGCTAATTCCTACCTCGACGCCATGAGACATAAATGCAGAAAGTACGCTTTTAATAGTAATTTACAGACACGGTTTCTGATCAGCCCTGATATAAAAATTGATAAGGTCTTATTGGACCAAACTGCTGAGGTCATCGGTCCTTAACCTTACGCACTACTTAATCTTACCTAAACTAACATACGCTAAGGACGACACACACACCCATGCCCGAGGGAGGACTCGAACCTCTGACAGGGGGAGCCGCGCGGACCGTGACTAGACGCCTGAGACCGCGCAGCTACCCCGCGCGACCTTGACATAAAACGTACAACTCGCAAGGGAAGTTTTTATCCGTTTTTGGCACCGTAACAGATGGCATTTTGAATACCGCGCGTCCGACAATACTTGTGTCGTCTACAAAGAAATCTCACGCACGATTCCATAACACTCAACACACTTTCGAGAGAGAGGGGCAGCTGCCATCCATTGTCTAGCGGGAAGCCATACTACAGACATTTACAGACTGGATATTCATAATTGGTCCACATATAAACAATAACACTAACAGAGAGGTGACTGATTGTTCAGTAAGTATCCTGGACTCGCATTCAGTAGCTTCAGGGTATTTTTGTTCTGTCATTGCAGCTACAGAAATCCATGATTTTTTTCGCGTGATGCGTTTCGCTTTATTGAGGTAAAGCATCTTCAGTGGCGGTGACTTTCGCTTGAGGACTTACATCGGAAAATGCCGTCTGCTAGTACATCGTTGCTTTTCTGCGTTAGACACATAATTTTAGTCTAATATTTAGTTGTTCTGCAGCACTATGCATTTCTTCTGTTTTTCACTCACACTTTTATGCACACTACTGTATTCTGTTTAAATTATCAGTGTCTAACTCAGAAAACCACCGATGTGCTAGCAAACGGCATTTCCCGATGAAAGCGTGAAATCAAACGAAAATCACTACCACTGATGATGCTTTACCGCAATAAAGCGGAACGCGTCTAGTGAAAAACATCACGCATTTTTTTAGTTGAAGTGACAGAATAAAAATACCCTCAAGAATTGTAAAGCAACCACGGACTCTATCGCCAAACGAATGAAGAATTTCAGTATCTTCAGTCTGAAGATTGGATTCATGGAGCTCTCCACGCTAGCCTATCCTGTGCAAAAGCCTTCATTTCTGTATAACTACAGGAGTCTACATCAGCTTCAACCTGCTTGCAGTAACCAAGCCATTGTCTATCTCTACAATTTTTACTCCTCACACTTCCATCCATTTCCACTTTGGCTATTCCTTGATACCTTATGATGTGTCCTAAAGACCAGTCCCTGACTTTATTCAATTTGTGGCATAAATTTCTTTGCCCCCCAATTACTTTCAGTGCCTCTCTACCAGGCAAAGGCCGGAGAGAGATTAGAAATGCACCACATAGCTAATCATGTGTGTGTGTGTGTGTGTGTGTGTGTGTGTGTGTGTGTGTCGCCCTGTAGTATGAAATACCTTAAAGTTTCTATGCCATTAGGCACCGGTGAAAGTAAAACCCAGACAGCAAACATGCATTGTCAAATACAAAACTCATGTAGGTGTGTCATACACAGTGGTAAACGTAAAGTCCCCGCTTTCATCTCCCAAAGACAGTACTTTCCTGTAACAGATGTCACAGCTTCCAACGATACTACAGTCTGTCATAAGGTCTATGAATATTATATGTAAAGACCCAGCAAATTCTAAAAGCCCATATTACACATATGCTACGACGTATGCACACATATAAGAGGGCGGCCTGAAAAATAATACATAGAATTTTTTATGTGAAAACTCTTGAAACTTTTCAAATGTTGTTGTTGTGGTCTTCAGTCCTGAGACTGGTTTGATGCAGCTCTCCATGCTACTCTATCCTGTGCAAGCTTCTTCATCTCCCAGTAACTACTGCAACCTACATCCTTCTGAATCTGCTTAGTGTATTCATCTCTTGGTCTCCCTCTACGATTTTTACCCTTCACGCTGCCCTCCAATACTAAATTTGTGATCCCTTGATGCCTCAAAACATGTCCTACCAACCGATCCCTTCTTCTAGTCAAGTTGTGCCACAAACTTCTCTTCTCCCCAATCATATTCAATACCTCCTCATTAGTTACGTGATCTACCCACCTTATCTTCAGCATTCTTCTGTAGCACCACATTTCGAAAGCTTCTATTCTCTTCTTGTCCAAACTGGTTATCGTCCATGTTTCACTTCCATACATGGCTACACTCCATACAAATACGTTCAGAAACGACTTCCTGACACTTAAATCTATACTCGATGTTAGCAAATTTCTCTTCTTCAGAAACGATTTCCTTGCCATTGCCAGTCTACATCGACCATCATCCGTTATTGTACTCCCTAAATAGCATAATTCCTTTACTACTTTAAGTGTCTCATTACCTAATCTAATCCCCTCAGCATCACCCGATTTAATTTGACTACATTCCATTATCCTCGTTTTGCTTTTGTTGATGTTCATCTTATATCCTCCTTTCAAGACAGTGTCCATTCGGTTCAACTGCTCTTCCAAGTCCTTTGCTGTCTCTGACAGAATTACAATGTCATCGGTGAACCTCAAAGTTTTTACTTCTTCTCCATGAATTTTAATACCTACTCCGAATTTTTCTTTTGTTTCCTTTACTGCTTACTCAATATACAGATTGAATAACATCGGGGAGAGGCTACAACCCTGTCTCACTCCTTTCCCAACCACTGCTTCCCTTTCATGCCCCTCGACTCTTATAACTGCCATCTGGTTTCTGTACATATTGTAAATAGCCTTTCGCTCCCTGTATTTTACCCCTGCCACCTTCAGAATTTGAAAGAGAGTATTCCAGTTAACGTTGTCAAAAGCTTTCTCTTACAAATGCTAGAAACGTAGGTTTGCCTTTTCTTAATCTTTCTTCTAAGATAAGTCGTAAGGTTAGTATTGCCTCACGTGTTCCAACATTTCTACGGAATCCAAACTGATCTTCCCCGAGGTCGGCTTCTACTAGTTTCTCCATTCGTCTGTAAAGAATTCGCGATAGTATTTTGCAGCTGTGACTTATTAAACTGATAGTTCGGTAATTTTCACATCTGTCAACACCTGCTTTCTTTGGGATTGGAATTATTACATTCTTCTTGAAGTCTGTGGGTATTTCGCCTGTCTCATACATCTTGCTCACCAGATGGTAGAGTTTTGTCATGACTGGCTCTCCCAAGGCCATCAGTAGTTCTAATGGAATGTTGTCTACTCCCAGGGCCTTGTTTCGACTCAGGTCTTTCAGTGCTCTGTCAAACTCTTCACGCAGTATCTTATCTCCCATTTCATCTTCATCTACATCCTCTTCCATTTCCATAATATTGTCCTCAAGTACATCGCCCTTGTATAAACCCTCTATATACTCCTTCCACCTTTCTGCCTTCCCTTCTTTGCTTAGAACTGGGTTGCCATCTGAACTCTTGATATTCATACAAGTGGTTCTCTTCTCTCCAAAAGTCTCTTTAATTTTCCTGTAGGCAGTATCCATCTTACCTCTAGTGAGACAAGCCTCTACATCCTTACATTTGTCCTCTAGCCATCCCTGCTTAGCCATTTTGCACTTCCTGTCGATCTCATTTTTGAGACGTTTGTATTCCTTTTTGCCTGCTTCATTTACTGCATTTTTATATTTTCTCCTTTCATCAATTAAATTCAATATTTCTTCTGTTACCCAAGGATTTCTATTAGCCCTCGTCTTTTTACCTACTTGATCCTCTGCTGCCTTCACTACTTCATCCCTCAGACCTACCCATTCTTCTTCTACTGTGTTTCTTTCCCCCATTCCTGTCAATTGTTCCCTTATGCTCTCCCTGAAACTCTCTACAACCTCTGGTTCTTTCAGTTTATCCAGGTCCCATCTCCTTAAATTCCACCTTTTTGCAGTTTCTTCAGTTTCAATCTGCAGTTCATAACCAATATATTGTGGTCAGAATCCACATCTGCCCCTGGAAATGTCTTACAGTTTAAAACCTGGTTCCTAAATCTCTGTCTTACCATTATATAATCTATCTCATACCTTTTACTATCTCCAGGATTCTTCCAGGTATACAACCTTCTTTTATGATTCTTGAACCAAGTGTTAGCTATGATTAAGTTATGCTCTGTGCAAAATTCTACAAGGCGGCTTCCTCTTTCATTTCTTCCCCCCAATCCATATTCACCTACTATGTTTCCTTCTCTCCCTTTTCCTACTGACGAATTCCAGTCACCCATGACTATTAAATTTTCGTCTCCCTTCACTACCTGAATAATTTCTTTTATCTCGTCATACATTTCATCAATTTCTTCATCATCTGCAGAGCTAGTTGGCATATAAACTTGTACTACTGTAGCAGGCATGGGCTTTGTGTCTATCTTGGCCACAATAATGCGTTCACTATGCTGTTTGTAGTAGCTAACCCGCATTCCTATTTTTTTATTCATTATTAAACCTACTCCTGCATTACCCCTATTTGATTTTGTATTTATAACCCTGTAATCACCTGACCAAAAGTCTTGTTCCTCCTGCCACCGAACTTCACTAATTCCCACTATATCTAACTTTAACCTATCCATTTCCCTGTTTAAATTTTCTAACCTACCTGCCGGATTAAGGGATCTGACATTCCACAATCCGATCCGTAGAACGCCAGTTTTCTTTCTCCTGATAACGACGTCCTCTTGAGTAGTCCCCGCCCGGAGATCCGAAGGGGGACTATTTTACTTCCGGAATATTTTACCCAAGAGGACGCCATCATCATTTAATCATAAAGTAAAGCTGCATGTCCTCGGGAAAAATTACGGCTGTAGTTTCCCCTTGCTTTCAGCCGTTCGCAGTACCAGCACAGCAAGGCCGTTTTGGTTAATGTTACAAGGCCAGATCAGTCAATCATCCAGACTGTTGCCCCTGCAACTACTGAAAAGGTTGCTGCCCCTCTTCAGGAACCACATGTTTGTCTGGCCTCTCAACAGATACCCCTCCGTTGTGGTTGCACCTACGGTACGGCCATCTGTATCGCTGAGGCACGCAAGCCTCCCCACCAACGGCAAGGTCCATGGTTCATGGGGGGGACTTTTCAAATAAAACAACGTTATTAACGTTCTACGTCTTCACTCTTCACGTCTACATACTGATTTCTCAACATAATCACACCATTCTCCCAACGATACACCAGTGTGTTGATACCGTCATAGCAGAACGTTTGACTACGTAGACGGAGCCACAACCTCACCTCTACTTGCACCGCTTCCTCTCTGTCGAAGTGTAGTCCTCGATGGTGTTCTTTAAGTTCTGGAAACAGACGAAAATCGAATGGCGCAAAGTCGACTGTATGGAGAACGATTGTTGGCAGTGAATCCAAGGTGTCGAGTTGTTGTAGATGTCACAGCGCTCATGTGTAGTCTAGCATTGTCATGATACAGGGACGGTCTCCAAGTGCGGACGAACTCTGCGAATTGAAAACTCTATTACGACACACTGTTTCTAACGCACCGACATACTTACGTTACACGCCGCCATGTTACAACATACAATAAGGAGGCGTCTAGCACCAGAGAACTGAAGATTTGCTGACATGAAGAATAAAAATGGAGATGGAGAATGTTAATACTCTTTGTTGTATTTCAAAAGCTTTAAGAATTTTCACACGGAATATTCACAGGCATTACTTTTCAATTTGCTTTCCTAGAATGACCAACAGAAAACCAAATGCCGCTAATTCGCCTAAGTTGGTTTCCTCTTCTACACTGAAGCGCCAAGTAAACTGATGTAGGCATGCGTACTCAAATACAGAGATATGTTAACAGGCAGAATACGGAGCTACGGTCGGCAACGCCTATATAAGACAACAGTCTGGCGCAGTTGTTACATCGGTTTCTGCTGCTACAATGCCAGGTTATCAAGATTTACGTAAGTTTCTACGTGATGTTACAATCGGCGCACGAGCGATGGGATAGAGCATCTCCGAGGTAGCGGTGAAGTGGGGATTTTCCCTTACGACCATTTCACGAGTGTACCGTGAAAATCAGGAATCAGATAAAACATCAAAACTCCGACATCGCCACGGCCGGAAAAGGATCCTGCAAGAACGTGACCAACGACGAGTGAAGAGGACCGTTCAACTGAAACCCTTTGGCAAATTGCTGTAGATTTCAGTGCTCGACCATCAGCAAGTGTCAGCGTGCGAACCATTCAACGAAACAGCATCGAATGGGTTTTCGGAGCCGAAGGCCCACTCCTGTACCTTTGATGACTGCACGACACAAAGCTTTACGCCTAGCCTGGGCTGGGAAAACCGACATTGGACTGTTGACAACTGGAAACATGTTGCCTAGTCGGACGAGTCTCGTTTCAAATTGCATATAGCGGATAAGCGTGGAGACAACCTCATGAATCCATGGACCCTGCATGTCAGCAGGGAACTGTTCAAGGTGGTAGAGGCTCTGTAATGGTGTGGGGCGTGTGAAGTTGGAGTGATATGGGACGGCTGATACGTCTAGATACGACTCTGTGAGGTGACACGTACGTAAGCATCCTGTCTGATTAATTGCATCTATTCGTGTCCATTGCGCATTGCGACTGACTTGGCCAATTGCAGCGGGACAATGCGACACCATACACGTCCACAATAGCTACAGAGTGGCTCCAGGAACACTCTTCTCAGTTTAAACACTTCTGCTGTACACCAAATTCCTCAGATATGAACATTATCGAGCATATCTGGGACGCCTTGCAACGTGCTGTTCCCGGCACTACTTCAGACATCAGTCGAGTCCATACCACGTCGTGCTGCGGCACTTCTGCGTACCCGCGGGGCCCCTACACGATATTAGGCAGATGTACCAGTTTCTTTGGCTCTTCAGTGTGTATGTATGCACAAGTTTCAACATGAGTGTTGGTTTTCAGAATTTAGTTGGTCTTACCATCTAATGTTCATAGATTTTATGATAGACAGTAGCATAATTGGACATATGGTAGGTAAAAATGGTGGCCTTGAGAGTATAACACACAATCTTGAGGTGTCGTAGGAAAAGTTTTATGTTTGACAATGCATGTTTGGTGCTGAGCTTTTACTTTTGAAGGTGGCTAATTGAATGAAACCTTTAACGTATGCTATACCACAGGACGATATATATATATTGTTATATGGTTGTCAGTATGTGCAGTATTGGAATGTATTGATCTGTTTCCTTGTTTTATGGCACTTGATAATGGGACAACGTGGTCCATAAACATAGTATGGCAAAAATATCACACGTTCTACGACTGATGCGTAACATTCTCATTGCCGATTATTTTATTACATTTACTAAAAAGCAAACATTACTTACCAGTTTTTGTATTTCTTGCTGCAAGTGAAGGAGTAGGATTCTAGCGAGGCTGTGACCAAACCATGACCAGATATAGCAGCCACAGAGTCCCGCCTGGTCCGCAAATGAGTTCCGAGACGCAGAGGTTAAACCAGCGTCGGGGAACGTGTCGAGTGCCCTCCTACGGAAACAAGGCAACGTGCGGTCGACAGCGCACACTCTGAGGGTTAGCGTGGAGGGCTCGTGTGCTCGTTGAGTCTGCCCATCCACGCGTCTGCCTGCCCACTGGCGAAGCAAAGTCCATACAGATTCCAGATCCGGCTGTGAAAATTAAAATTTTGGAGTGGCTAGCTGTTTCAGGTTGATGTCTATCTCACAATACATTCGTTAAATTCTTTCCGCCCTCTAGTCTGCTCCCTATGCGAAAGAGAGTCGAAGTTCAAAATGAATAAAACACTTCTCGCAAGCAAAGACGTGTTTATTTGTCTGAAACGTGACAATCACACATCGGGTCTTTCAACACAACATTTCTGCCGTGTCGTTTAAAGTTAGCAAGACCATACGCTTTTTCATATTGCTAGTGTTCTGCTGTACAGCGCGTATGATATCACAGAAGTTAAGAGCAAGGAAATAATTATATCTAAAAAAGAAAGGGGGGAGGGCAGGTAAGAAATGGTCCGAAGTTTCTGAACTTTTAGTATACTGTATGTAGAGTATAATTCAAATTTTCTAACTCGAGAACCATGTGCTAAGTAGGGGGGATACGAACAATCACAATATTTTTGCATTTTTTCGGTATTCTTTCTACAGCGTTTTCATCTTGCGTTCCACTACAAACAGCTCTCAGACCTATCTTGGAGAGCGTCAAATTTCCTACAATCTGCATTGGTTATACGCAGCCGCGCGGGATTAGCCGAGCGGTCAGGGGCGCTGCAGTCATGGACTGTGCGGTTGGTCCCGGCGGATGTTCGACTCCTCCCTCGGGCATGGGTGTGCGTGTTTGTCCTTAGGATAATTTAGGTTAAGTAGTGTGTAAGCTTAGGGACTGATGACCTTAGCAGTTAAGTCCCATAAATTTTCACACACATTTGAACATTTTTTTGTTAGACGCATTTTTACACCAGGTACATACCAAGGTACTAAACTTCGAAGAAACGGTATATTTCAGAAATCATAAAAAGTGCACAAAACCTACTTATTAGCATTATGACTTCAATTTCATAAACATTTTTTTGGAAGCGTAATGGTACCTGCTGCTGTAGCCCAACTTCTGTCGACTCCTAAAAGTCACATCCTATCAACAGGATATTGACTTCCGCTTGGGTTGGAGACATGGATTGCCGGTGTTCTTGGAAGACCCGAAGTGATCGGTAGCATCCACTATCGACCCGCCACCCTCTATCACTGATTGACCTGTTGCATAAAACGGGTCTTCCGAACAGTATTGTGATCCTACTGCTGCGTAATGCTTTCAGTATTCGTTAAAGTTGACCGGATGTTGCGTGTGAAACTCCACGTTAAATGTCTAAAAGAAACTCCGACTCCCATACGGTATGTCATTTGAGCGTTTTAAAAGTGAACGCCTACACTATAAGGTTATCATCAACCTAGAAGACAAAATGGATCCCTAAGCAGCTGAAGGTTACTTAACTATTCGTCGTACTAGAAAATTTTCGCAGCACATCTAAGCAGAGCATGACCCCCAAGTGGGTCCTAATGGCGACACTGAAGAGTTATGGACGTCTGCCTTGCGGTCACTGCATAGTAGATAGGGTTCTACCTCCGTGGACCAGGTACACAATGACTCTAACACGTCTGTGACATGGTGGAGTTGTTCGCTGAGGTACATTCCAGAACATGTAAACAACATGTAGATGTAAGGCCTTTCCTTACAACCAGAGTACTCTGGAAATTTGCTATTCTTTCTGGCTAAGGAGAGAGAGTGAGCGTAGGAATAACTGCTTACGAAAGGGTGGACTCAAGGAACTGGGATCAACTGCATGAAGAATATAGTGCGATAAAATTTTAAAAATATGAAATTCAAATGAATAAATAGGATTGTTACTCTGTCCTGTGCCCTGGAATTGCAGACGAAAAAATACAGTAGACTCTCTTATTCTTTTTCAATGACTTTTTGTTGTAATCTGTCTCATGATAGCCTGAGAGAATTGGTAAAATTCGACTTTGCAGCAGTTCCAATGTATCTTTTCGGTGAGAGCCGTATCCGTAAGGTCACAAAGACAGCGGTTTACGAACCATTCACTTCGATACAAAAAGTGGGATGCGCAAATATGCAGTAACGGGCGGTGCATAACTTCGACATAAAATGATATGGAGCGTGAGAACAACAGCCACATTCAACTCAGTGTGCAAGTTCTATGAGTATACATCAAACTTTTTGAAAAAACGCGTCGGATGAAATACCACTGTAGTACGTGACGTGCATCCTAATAAAATCTATTATCAAAGTACCAAAGCAACAGGCCATACTGGACTCGTCCACAAAACTACTCTTCTCCACAACAGTAGCTCTTTTACAGGATGACAAGATTTTTTTATGAAACAAATCCAACAAAAGGATTTTCATTTCAAAGTTAATGACTGAAATGGCTTCAAAGTGTATTGTAGTCACGCAGGAAGTAAAAGATACGGATGTGAAGATAATGAACACCACTATATCAAAGGCTGCTCACATTGACAGCTTTACCATTACAGGTGAAGACAAAGATATTCCGATATTTTTGCCAACATTACCCTCTTCTCAAAATAACATACGACGTCGTGCTGAAAAGTAACGCCTTCGAACTTTTTATTTGAAAACTCTTAAAGATTTTTAAATAAAACAAACGTTATTAACATTCCACATGTTTATTCTTAATGTCTACATATTTATTTCCCAACATAATTATTCTGGTGATGAACACATTGCTCCCAATATGAGACCAGTTTATTGATACTGTCACTGTGGAACGTCTGATTTTGTTGACGAAGCCGCAAACTGACCTTTGTTTTCACCCCTTTATCACCGTCAAACGGAATCCCTCGAAGGTGTTCTTTAAGCTTTGACAACAGATGAAAATCGGATGGATCCAGGTAGGGACTGCACTGAAGCGCCAAAGAAACTGTACATGCATGCGTATTCCAATACAGAGATACGTAAACAGGCAGAATAGGTGCCTCGGTCGCAACGCTTGTATAAGACGGCAAGTGCCTGTCGTAGTTGTTGGATTGGTTACTGCTGCTACAATGGCAGGTTATCAAGATTTAAGTGAGTTTGAACGGGGTGTTATAGTCGGCGCACTAACCGTGGGACTTAGCAGCTCCGAGGTAGCGATGAAGTGGGGATTTTCCCGTACGACCATTTCACGAGTTTACCCTGAATATCAGGGATCATGTAAAACATCGAATCTCCGACCTCGCTGCGGCCGGAAAGAGATCCTGCAGGAACGGAACCAACGACGACTGATAACAATCGCTCAACGTGTCAGAAGTGCAACCCATCCGCAAATTACTGCAGATTTCGACGCTATGCCATCAACAAGTATCAGCGTGTGAACCATTCAACGAAACATCATCGATGCCGCGCGGGGTAGCCGCGCGATCTTAGGCGTCTTGCCACGATTCGCGCGGCTCCATCTGTAGGAGGTTCGAGTCCTCCAGCTTGCATAGGTGGTGTGTTGTCCTTAGCGTTAAGTTAGTTAGATTACGTAGTGTGTAAGGTTAGGGACCGATGACCTCAGCAGTTTGGTCCCATAAGATCTTACCACTAATTTCCAATTTTACTCCATCGATATGGGAATTCGGAGACGAAGGACTGCTCGTGTGGCCTTGACGACTGCACGACACAAAACCTTACGCCACGCCTGGGCCCGTCAATAGCGAATTAGACTGTAGAAGACTGGAAACACGTTTCCCGCTCGGACGAGTCTGGTTTCAAATTGTATCGATCGGATGGACATGTACAGATATGGAGACAACCTCATGAAGCCATGCACCCTGCATGTCGGCAGGGGACTGTTAAAGCTGGTGGAGGCTCTGTAATGGTGTGGGGCGTTTGCAGTTGGAGCGATATGGGACGCCTGATACGTCTAGATACGACTCTCACAGGTGACACGTACGTAAGCATCCTCTCTGATCACCTGCATCCATTCATCTCCGTTGCCCATTCCGACGAACTTGGGCAATGCCAGTAGGATAATGCGACACCCCACACGTCCACAATAGCTGCAGAATGGCTCCAGGAACACTGTTCTGAGTCCAAACACTTCCGCTGGTCACCAAACTCCCCAACCATGAACATTATTGAACATATCTGAGATGCCTTGCAATGTGCTCTTTAGAAGAGATCTCCACAAGCACTACTTCAGACATTAGTTGAGTTCATGCCACGTCGTGTTGCGGCACTTTTGCGTGCTCGTGGGGGCTCTACACGATATAAGGCAGGTGTACCAGTTTCTTTCGATTTTCAGTATACAGGGTGTTACAAAAAGGTACGGCCAAACTTTCAGGAAACATTCCTCACACACAAATAAAGAAAAGATGTTATGTGGACATGCGTCCGGAAACGCTTAATTTCCATGTTAGAGCTCATTTTAGTTTCGTCAGTATGTACTGTACTTCCTCGATTCACCACCAGTTGGCCGAATTGAAGGAAGGTAATGTTGACTTCGGTGTTTGTGTTGACATGCGACTCATTGTTTGTGCAGGCATTGTTGGTGATGTCTTGATTGGGCCCCATGTTCTTCCACCTACGCTCAATGGAGCACGGTATCATGATTTCATTCGGGATACTGTACCTGTGCTGCCTTCACAAGTACGACACAACATGTGGTTCATGCACGATCGAGCGCCGGCCTCTGGTGGCCGAGCGGTTCTAGGCGCTTCAGTCTGGAACCGCGCGACCACTACGGTCGCAGGTTCGAATCCTGCCTCGGGCGTGAATGTGTGTGATGTCCTTAGGCTAGTTAGGTTTAAGTAGTTCTAAGTTCTAGGGGACTGATGACCTCAGCAGTTGAGTCCCATAGTGCTCAGAGCCATTTGAACCATTTTGAACCACGATGGAGCTCCTGCACATTTCAGTCGAAGTGTTCGTACGCTTCTCAACAACAGATTCGGTGACCGATGGATTGCTAGAGGCGGACCAATTCCGTGGCCTCCACGCTCTCCTGACCTCAATCCTCTTGACTTTCATTTATCGGGGCATTTGAAAGCTCTTGTCTACGCAACCCCGGTACCAAATGTAGAGCCTCTTCGCGCTCGTATTGTGGATGGCTGTGATACAATACGCCATTCTCCAGGGCTGCATCAGCGCATCAGGGATTCCATGCGACGGAGGGTGGATGCATGTATCCTCGCTAACGGAGGACATTTTGAACATTTCCTGTAACAAAGTGTTTGAAGTCACGCTGGTACGTTCTGTTGTTGTGTGTTTCCATTCCATGATTAAAGTGATTTGAAGAGAAGTAATAAAATGAGCTCTAACATGGAAAGTAAGCGTTTCTGGACACATGTCCACATAACATATTTTCTTTCTTTGTGTGTGAGAAATGTTTCCTGAATGTTTGGCCGTACCTTTTTGTAACACCCTGTATATAGAGGATAATCTATGATAGTGAACCCAATCATCGGATTGTTGCAGATGTCTTAGCGCTCATGTGTCATCTGGCATTGTCATGCTGAAGAAGAGGATGCTCCATATGTGGAAAAACTCTTCGAATTCGAAACCTGATTGCTGCACGCTGTTTCTCTAGCATAGCCTAAATCGGCCGCTGAGGCCGAGCTGCTCTAGGCGCTTCAGTCCGGAACCGAGCTACTGCTAGGGTCGCAGGTTCGAATCCTGCCTTGGGCATAGATGTGTGTGATGTCCTTAAGAGGCATAAGTAGTTCTAAGTTCTAGCGGACTGATGACCTCAGATGTTAAGTCCCATAGTGCTCAGAGCCATTTGAACTATTTTGAACACACCGTTATGTTACATGCTACAAATCGGAGCCCTCTAGCGCCGGAAGGCTAAAAATATGTAGACATGAAGAATAAAGACGTAGTACGTTAATAACGTTTATTTTATTCAAATGGCTCTGAGCACTATGGGACTTAACATCTGAGGTGATCAGTCCCCTAGAACTTAGAACCTAAGGACATCACACACATCCATGCCCGAGGCAGGATTTGAACCTGCGAGTGTAGCGGTCGTGCGGTTCCAGACTAAAGCGCCTATAGCCGCTCGGCCACACAGGCTGGCTAGTTTTATTCAAAAAGCTTCAACTGTCTTCACATAAAATTTTAAAGCACTGCTTTTCAGCACGCACTCGTCTGTTTTCAGGCGAGTGGGAACAATAATTCTCCCCCATGTTCTGCGCTCATCAGTATTAAGTAAATTCAATCCACAGGGTTTTCTTCCCCTTCATGCTGCATGCTGGTGTGGTAAAGAAAAAAGTGAGTCAGCATCATTTACGAAAGAAACCTCTCCTGTCACAAAAAAATGGTTCAAATGGCTCTGAGCACTATGGGACTTAACTGCTGTGGTCATCAGTCCCCTAGAATTAGAACTATTTGAACCTAACTAACCTAAGGACATCACACACATCCATGCCCGAAGCAGGATTCGAACCTGCGACCGTAGCGGTTGCACGGTTCCAGACTGTAGCGCCTAGAACCGCTCGGCCACTCCGGCAGGCCTCTCCTGTCTCCTTCAGTATTTTCAAAGAATCAGACACAGCATTACGCCAATTTGCTGATGCTAGGAAAAGCTAAACGCAAAATACAACTTGTAAGACTGCTGCTTACTTGAAACGCAGTCCTGTACTTACCAAAAAGAACAGATACCATGAGTTTGGTGTTGGACGCTACAGCTTATTTTATTTTATTTCTTTAAAGACTTTGTCGTTGTCAAACCTGATGTGGCTAAGCTTGCGAGAATTCACTCAAACCTGACGTCAACTAGGAGGATACTGAGAGGGATTACGACGAAGAAAAATCCTAATCATCAGTACCATAATTGAAAAGGAAAAAGCCGATGTCCTCTTTTACCTGCCAGATGGAAAGAGGTGAAGCGTATAAATAATATATTTTCCGCGATTAAACTACCTTGCACTATTTTCGATCGTCAGTTTAAAAATAAAAAAAGAGTAATTGAGGAAGGTATCACTTCCTGTTCGATTGAATGTAAGGACACATTGGTTTAAATACATTTTATTGCTTATTTTACCGTATTGATAAAACTCTGTCACCAACGAATTTTCAAGACATTTCTTCTATGTTTCAGTTTTAATTACGTTGGGAAGCGATTGGTTTGGTGACGTGTTGATTTGCGCGCCATCCACGCGACATTATGTGCCGATTTTCAGTCTATAAGAAGTCAAACTTTGCAGTCTAAATTTCTTATCACAAAGTCCGATCATTGTTGTTAGTATATTGCAAACCAATCCGTCAGGCAATATTTTATGTCATCATGGTCCACCGTCACCTAACTTATCTGCTCCCCAACAATCACACTCAATCTGATAACAACGAAATCAGGTACCGGAAGAAATTTATTGGACAGCAGTAATTAACATTTCTTAAAACTGAACTTATTATACTATATCTTTCCTTGTTCTTCTCCAGCTGCGATCACTGTGAGATATTCTACTTCTGAACAATTAGCTTTCGCAAGAATGCAACATACATTACAAGGCGTACTGCGTACTCTGTTACATGCTTTTTTTTATTCACTGTAATATACTTTTATATGGTTAGAAATTATATTGTATTATGTGTGGTGAAAATTTTTATAAAATGTGCATTGTGTAGATAAAAAAGTGTATTTCTCTATGTAGTTATATACCTGTACTGACTGAAAGGGGGGGGAGGGCGGCAGGTGATTCTCGATTTTAAGCGTTGACCATTAGAGGCACCTACCATTATCCTTTTAAAAAGATATGCAATTATTCAAAAGCTAAATCTTACTCTTATCGGAGTTTTTTTACCAGAACTTGACAATTTTGCTGGTCCTTTGAAGCTCTGTATCTTGTCATGTGGTGTAAAAATGCATGTGGCTAGTACAAATTGTAGAAAATTTTACGCTCTACAAGAAAGATCTGTGTGTTTTGGTCGCATGACGCAAGAGAAGACTGGAAGAAGTGCTAAAATTTAGCGGATTTTCGGCTTCCCTCAAATTAGCACAGGCTTCGAGAGGTCGGGAGCCTGGGTTTTAAACTATTGACCATCTGCTTTCAACATGGTAAAAGACAAAAAATTCAAACATTTTGTTAGGTCCAATGTACCTGCCTATTGACTCAAAGATACAACTCTGAGTCATATGTATGTATTCCGGAGCAGAGTTGTGGAAGCCTAACGCCTATATTCGAACGTTGAGGTAATTAGCCACTTCGTTACACAGCAAGTGGCTTCGTCACAGAAGTCCAGTATATTCAGGTATATGATATGGTTAAATGGTCAGTGTTGATTTCATTTTATACGTTGGAAAAGTAGGCACAGATGTGGATTCCTGTCTAGGATAATGGCCCGATCACCTTTACTAATCCTCGACAACCTTAGATTTTACAATTCACTTGAAACAGAGATTTAATATCTTGGACTCAACTGATAGTTCGATCCAAGAGAGTCCATCTACAAATAACCTCGTCCAACGAAGCATGGTGAGTGGCAATGGACCTTCTCTTTCGTATTGGAGATAGAATCATAGCTGAACGGTGAGTGGCGGCAGTATCATGCATTGAGTCCTATTTTATGCTGGCATCGTTTCCAAACCGTCACTGCAGCAAGCTATCAAAAGCGGTATAACGTTTCGAAAGAAACCACATGTATTTTGGATGTAATTCAAACGGTTGAAGAACTGAATAGGTGAATATTAAATACTTTCTTTGTTACAGTATTATGAAAAGGAAAGTTTCTACTCGCCATATAGCGGAGATGCTGAGTCACAGATAGCCACAACAAAAATACTGTCACAATATAAGTTTTTGGCCAACAAGGCCTATATCTAAAACAGACGACACAAACATACACACACACACACACACACACACACACACACACACAAACACACACACACGCAAATGCAACTCACACACACATGACTGTGGCCTGTGGCAGCTGAAGCCACACTTTTGTTGTGCCTATCTGCGACTCAGCATCTCCGTTATATGGTGAGTAGCAAGTTTCCTTTTCATAATATAGTTACATTCCACCCTGGATTTTCCATTGTTTGATAAATACTTTCTGTGTGTGATTGTAGGATTCATCATTTAGTCTTCTAGCAGGCTCTAGTAATAATTGTTCATTTCTTATTCGACGGTTCTGTACTTTGTAATGTTTTAGAGCTGATGAGCGTGAGAAAGTACTGACGTGATGTTAGTTACTTAATGTAACTGGGAAAGCAGAGTATCCGTCTTTCTTTCTGATATATGATGTTACATTTAGCTGGCAATGGCACAGACAGCTTTAAACACTACACCAACACTTTTTTTTCATTAATACGACGTACAGACTAACTTTGCACGTGTTACTTGTTTGCTGTTATTGCATTACTTGACTAGTTCCTTATCTTTGAAGATTCTTCTCCTTGACTTCATCTGCAACAACTTTCTCATAGTGGAACCTGCAAGAAGCAGTACAGCGTCGAACGAAATAAAATATATATCACAGACGCGGTAATATACAAATTACTAGAATTACTGGACTAATGTGGTAGCTGGAACGTTACTCGTTGACAATGGGCCATGTGCAGCAATTCAGAAATGTAAACGTTGTGGCAGAAGAAAGCTCGGATACTTTTATGTAGAATTTCCCTTGCAGTATGGGTGACCATGCCAATCTGTCGACCTGCCATAACCCATACGTGTCAGGCGAACGAGTAGATACGGAAAGTAGTGGTACTCGTATCTCTTCAGAAAAGACGTGCCTATTTATAGTCAAGTGCACCCGACATACTGCATCTCGAGATGTCTGATAATATGCAATGAAAAGTGCCTGAAGTAGTGGTTGCAGTACAGATTGTCCTCGATACCTTGAGGTCGATATCGCACAAGAGCTATCAAGCTATGGTTTATTTTCCGTTACGCCAATCAGCAATGCAGGCTGTCAGAGTGCGGTAAACGCCCTTGAACGTTAACACGTTTACAGTCGCAGCACAAACTGAAGTGACACTATCGCTGAAAAGCTACGTTTTACTTCTCGAATTCCAGTAGCATGCTCGTCAGTAGTCCAGGAAACAGTGAGTGGCATCGAATCTTTGGCGCATACAAATCCGTAACTCCTAAAGTGCTCTAGCCTTATGCCAAAACTGTCGAGGAATGTATATGGTCTGTTCTACACGTATCGCTGCAAGCCACCGTATGGTGCATGAAGGATGGTGCCTTGTGCCACTACTAGTCGTTTCCACTTCTTTCTCTCCATTTCCCTCATCTTATCTACGTGGTCCTTGTGCGAAATGTTTGTTGGCAGAATTGTTCTGCAGTCAGTTTCAAATGCCGATTCTCTAAATTCCCTCAAGGTATTCCCATTTGAGTTGACGAAGCGTCTCCATAACACTCGAATGTTGATCCAACCTACCGGTAACCGGTAAAAAATCTAGCGGCTCGTCTCTGAATTTTTTCGATGTATTCCTTTAATGTGACATGGGGAGGGGGGATCCCAAAAACTCGAACAGTGTAAATGAGCAGGTCGCACTAGTGTTCTATTCGAGGTCTCATTCACAGATGAGCTACAGTTTCTCTCAATAAACCGAAGAAGACCATTCGCCTTCCCTCATACCGCTCTTACGTGCTCGTTCCATTTCATATAGCCTTCGCTTAGGTATTTCATCGATGTGACTGTGTCAAGCAACAGACTAACAATGCTGTATTCGAACATTACATTATTGGTCTTCTTACTCTCTTGCATTAATTTGCATTTTTCTACATTTAAAACAAGCTGCTCTTCCACATCAGCTACAGATTTTGTCTACGTAAACAATGCGGCAGTTACTTCGCACTATCATCTCCGGCAAAAGCTCAATCTAGGTGCAGTACGGGATAGTGATGTACTATTGAAAGAAAATAATAGTTTCTGTGGAGATGAATATATGATAATATCAGCAGCATGAGAATATCGTAGAACTGTAAGAGGAATCGTTATGAACAGAGTGATGGGGCAAAGAATGTGTTATAGTGAAAATGGATTACACGTTCTTCCTCGTTGCTTTTCACAGTTGTCTGCTGCGTCTCTTCTTCCCCTCGCCTGTAATCCAATGCTGCCTTAGGAAGACGTATTGGCAGTATAGTGTTAGGACTATTTTCATCAGAACTGACAGCATATCAATGCCATAATAGTAGTTCGCGTATACACGTAGACGTCTGAAGTAGAAGTAAAAGACGTAAAGAGAATATAGGAGGGCATTTTTCGAGTAACTCAGTAGCTAAAGGGAGATGAAAACCCAATAATTATAGAGTACTTGAACACTGGAATAGGGAATGGGACAGAAGAAATAATTATGAGGTACTATTGGCTTGGTAGTAAGAATAACTGAAGAGAGATTGTATTTGAGTTTTACAGTAAATTTCACTCACTACTAGCAAACATAATGTTCAAGAATCAGAGCTGAAGTATGTATACTTACAAAAAGTCTGTAGACACAAGAACATTCCATCTGGATTACATCTTAGTGATTCAGAGATTTCGAAAACACATATAAGATTGTAAGCATTCCCAGGCACAAGTTAGTTATGGTTAATGGCTGGTGTTCAAGAAAGTCGTTGGTGATAACAGGTGTGTAAAGAAGTGGGGTGCTGAATTGTAGCGATAGTAGAATCGTTCTGCAGTCGGCTACAAGCTTTGAAGCTTTGGGGCAAATGGTTATACATTTGGAAGACATAACTGATGGAACTTTTGGTTCCCAGACTGACAAGGCAGAGGGGGTAGACAAAAATTCATCAGCATTTCTGAAGTCTCTGATGGAAATGCTAGCCAAACGACTACTCACGTTGGTGTACAGAATGTGTGAAACTGTCAATATATAATCGGAGTTTCTGCAGAATATCATCCGCACAATCTCTAAGATGTCAAAGGCAAATAAATCTGAGATCGTTGAATCATCTTAACAGCACACGAATCCAAGTTGCTGCCATGGCAGTTATATAGAAGAATACGAGAAATTTGTAGAATTTGTCGGAATAGAAATGCTTTATAAACGTAAAATGGTACAAGATGTTTGAAATTCTCATAAAAATAAGTAGAAGTTGCAGGGAAAGTCAGGTAATATCTAACATGTTCCAGAACCATGAGAGGATAATATGAATGGAACACCAACAGAGAAGTGATCGGGTTGCAATGTTACATCCCTACTGTTCATCCTGTACATCGAAGAACCAATGGTGGAAATAAAGTAAAGGTTCAGCACTGGGATTAAAATTCAGCGTGAAAGGTTAAGAACGACAAGATTCATTGATGACACTGCTAACGCTAATCAGGAATTACAGGAACCAATGAAAAGAATCAACGGTCTAATGAGCACAGAACAAAGGATGAGGAAACAAAAGCAGAACGTAAGCAATGATGAGTAGCAGAAATGAGACTAAGGACATCGACTAGAAGAAGGGACATGTATTATGACATCAGTGAATAACTTCCATGGGGCTAGAGGACGCCAATAAGGGAAAAAACTGTAACGTAAGACAGAAGTATCGAACAAATAAGCGAAAACGTTGGGTGTAGTTGCTGGTTTGAGGCTGACAAAAGAAAGGATGTCTTGGTGGGCTGCATCGAACCAGTCTCATGACTAATGACTAAAAAAAAATCATTTCAAAGCGTGGCCCCTCCTTCACTCTTCGCTGACAACGAACATCTTCTAACCACTGGTTTCGGTATGGCATGTCTTAGGCATAAATTGGTCGTTCAACCACTTTGGAACTCACGTTCTGACGTTCTGATATTACGTGTTTCATGTTGATGAAACATTTTGTTCGTCGGACGTTCACTGACTGAACGTATCAGTGACTTTAACAATCACACTAAAGGAGGTGCTACTAGTCCCAATTTTTTGTGGTAAAGCAGTACATCAGAACACCTATAGCGCAGAATGTTTTGTTAACTCGAGGTCACTGAGCTTACATACTCGTATCACAAAGTATTGAATATCTCCTCGGACTGTGTCTGTGTTCCGTAATGACTGCTAGTTGTGAAATATTCAGCACTGGACTGAGTTAGGGATGTTGGGAGTATCTCCAAGCAT
This sequence comes from Schistocerca americana, assembly GCF_021461395.2. Classification (NCBI taxonomy): domain Eukaryota; kingdom Metazoa; phylum Arthropoda; class Insecta; order Orthoptera; family Acrididae; genus Schistocerca; species Schistocerca americana. The sequence continues at coordinate 738,941,568 of NC_060121.1, read as the reverse complement.
CTGCGCCGTCTCAAATCTCCGACAAGTCTCAGTTTAGACGTATATACTGTCGAACGACCAGGTAACCCACCTTGATGCCTGCTCAAATGAAACACGTGCACTCTCAGAGTAAGTCTCGTACATAGTCTTGTACGCACATCCAACCAGTTGTTTTAACACTAACAAACACCTAGCCGAGCCAATTCTCAAAATCATTTTAATCAGACGCAGAACGATTTACTTTTATCAGAGACATGTTTGTTTGAATTGGTAATATCACAAATGTAACACAAAATCAAAAGCATAAAAATCATATAGTTAGGTAGAGTCCAGAATAAACTGCGGCTTAACTCGAAATTTAACCATACACGTTGTAACGACAGAGTAAATCTGCTGCAATTAATTTAAACTGCTATGCTAATAAACTACTTGAATTCAATTACACCAGAACTGTGTGACATCGCTGCGTTTGTACACATTATTTCTTTGATATTTACAGTTCCCCTTTTAATTATTTTGTTATATTTCGCGTAATTTTTTCGTGTGCTACCATATGTGATTATACTGCTTTCATCGTATAACATTTGATGTACCCTAAACGTTTAAGTTTTAATCTTTATTACTGTCTGCCACTCTTACTGAAAACACAAAATTCATTATTCGTTGATATTCTGTTCATATTTTTCATCACGCTATGCCCTAGGACACTCATTTCTTTCCTTTATCTTACTGTCATGTAATAACCCTTTCGGAATGGTCATGTCACAGTAGTACCCTTCTCCTCTTCCATCCCACTTTCCCTTTATCGAACAATGGTTCAAAGTCTCTACTTAACTTTGTTGTGGAACGCTGTTAAACAGGATGAGACGCTAAAGTGAAAATGAATGTTACAATTTACACTAGTGTGCTATCGGTAATAGATTTTACTTTTTTATTTTTTCAGGTTCTTTACTCGAGCACCAACATAATGTATGAATATCGTCCGTCTGCTACAATCTTCTCTATATAAAAAAGACAATGTCCTGACTGACTGACTGACTGAATGAATGAATGAATGAATGAATCATCATCGCCCAGCCCAATTTGCTAAGAATAAAAACTTGAAATTTGGTGAGGATGTGTATCTTATACAAAGGCATCATTGAAGAAGGGATTGTCTGAAGTTCCACTCCTAAGGGGGTGAAAGGCGGGATGGAAGGTTTTTTGAAAGTATGTCGCTATAAAGGGAATTTTTAAGTTAAAACTACGAAAACTGATATTTGATTTCTCAGTCAGAAAATAAATAGTACGTGTTTCTGCATTTTTGGAAATTCAGCCGCTAGGGGGACAACTTAGTGGGTGAAAGTTTTTTGAAAATAAATAATTAGTAAAGAACTACTAAAGGACTTTTAAATCTACATCTATAACAACTGATATTTGGCTTTTCAGTTAGAAAAAAAAAAGAAAAAAACGTGTTTCAGTGTTTCTGGAAATTCAACCCCTGAGGGAGTGAAATAAAGGACGAAAATTTTTAAGAAAATATTTCCTTACATTAAAAAAAATTTTTAGGCTAAATGTATGAAACTTAGTATATCTCTTCTCGGTTAAGTACAAAGAAATATTTGTTAGGGGATGAAAGGCACAATAAAAATGCCTCCACAAGAACGCAAAAAACATGTTCAACAAAAACTTTGAACTCCAGCTACCAGAATCACTATTTGATCGTAAGTACAGTCGGAAAAGACCATGCTTACATGGTCTTAACTAGAGTGTAAAGCTTATAAGGTGTTGTAATTTGTGAACAACATAAAAATTTGATTAAATAAAAACATTAACAAAATCTCTGTAGCGCACACAGTCTACGCGAGCGAAGCAGGGGGCACTAAGCTAGTTTCCAATAACACAATTCACGCTCAAAGTTGTCCAAATTTCTCAAATAGTAGTGATCCATCTAACAGTGAACATCTCAGCTGTATGATGGGCTTCGATGCACATTTCAATCGATTTGCAAAGTCGCTACTCGTGATTCCAACTCAACAAACTGCCGAGCAGCTAGGGCTGCTGACTCATGCGCACTGTTCTAGCAACGATGCAGTCCAAACACTGTCACAAATGAAGGTAACCTATTACCACTGGGCACAGCTCAACCAGGGGTGCTGCACGGTTACCGATACATCATGGAACGTGCAGTGACAGGGAAGAATTAACGTGATAAAAATTTCAAAATATAACCAGTACCTGTGGTGTGTGAGGGATGATGTGGGATCCTCATTGTCTCATAATCGTACTTACTAAGTGGAAATTTCCCCAAATATTTCACGAAGTGTTTTGTTATTCTACAGGTTTAGCCTAAGATCTTTGTAGTAGTATCAGTGTTTATTTTACGAAAATTATAAGACTTACCAATTTGTGGTTTGTGACAAATGAAAGAAGAAACCACCAAGTTTTGCTACGATATCAAATTTCAACATGAGCGGTCTTTGTTGCTAGCAGCAGCAGCAGCATCTGTTATTCTTCTTCTGAATGTATCCAGATGAGGTACTTTTGTAGCGTAGCCCTTGTCCACTACGCAGACCGGAAAAAGGAAATCTACAGCCCTTACGTCTCGTGATCATGGAGGCCAGCCATTTGGACGATCACCCCCAATGAATGTGTCAGGAAGTATTTCATTAAGAAAATCGCCAGTGCAGTGGTGCACCATCTTGTTTGAGAATCACATCAGGCTGCAAATCTCTCACTTGCGATTCCGCAAACTGGTCTACAATATCCAACTGTTACTGATATTTCGACAAAAAAGAAAGAGCCAACAACTCCGTTGTGCATTAAATCACCCCACACATTCATTTTAGGGGCACTCCTAACACGATCTAAGCCAACAATGGACTTTCCAAACCGTTTATAGTCACGTTGAACTTGTTAACTTTACTTGATGTGTGAAAAATAGCCTCATCTGAAAAACAAATTCGCTGGAGATACTCATTTTTGGTATTGATTCATGCCAAAATCTCAGTGGCAACAATTGCTCTACAAGTTCCATCAGCTGGCTGTAAAGCGTGTCTTATTTGTACCACATAAGCATTCAGATGCAATCTGTTGTGTACAATTCTTCGCGCTGCACGAGATTGCATGTTGAGTAGGTCTCGATGCGCCTCGTAAGGGCACCTGTTGCACAACTATGACACTTTGTTCACTGGCCGACGGCTGTCCTGTTCGCGTAAGATCCAACGCACTGCCCGTCTGTTTAAACTTCTTGTACAACGCAACAATACTCCTTCTGTCAGGTGCTTCTCTTTCATATTGTCTGCGAAAATTTCGCTGTACAGTAATTGGAGATTTTGTCTCGAGATAACATGGAACACACGGCATCTTCTCCTCGCGTGGCGCCATTTTAAAACAGCCATTGTAGTGATCACTATTCCGCTTCACCTGCAACAAAGATACGCAGACAGATACGGTAATTTATTATTTCATGGTCACAAACCACAAATCTGTAAGTTCTGTACTTTTGTATAGTAAATTTTGGTTATTGTACATGGACTTTAGGCCAACCCTGTGTTACTTGTGCCGAGGCTTCACATAGGGCAGTGCCTGTCAACAGATAAATCTCTACACACCTCTGATAAGCAGCGTAGTATTCTTTTACCATCCAGGCCGTCCTGCGCCTCCTGAAACCTATCTACAATCGTGTACAAATTTTCTGACAACAAAGCTATGCACCCAGTTTACCTCCTTTGTAGGCCCCAACTACCAATCAGTCAAGACATACTCTTCCCACATTCATCACAGCGCCACTCATCTATTTCTTTCAGTCCCACCACCCAACCGAATTTTCAACGAACTGACAGTGATGTTATCGAACAACGGCTTTTAAATACAGGAAAGGGGATCTTTCCTGCTTCAGAACACGTGACATTGCTTTTTTTCATTTTTCTTCGCTGGATTTAATGTGATGGTAATTCAGATACCATTAGAGAGAGGTCGCAATTGACGTGTTGGTTACCATTCGACGGAAACGTTTAGCGCATGTCTCAAACGCATGCTTGCGACAGTTAAATTGATGAAGATTTAAATGTAGTTTAAACCTATTGGCCGCACCTTCAGTCAACACTAGGATTTTCTAATTGTGCGTCTCATCTGAGCAGCTTATGGACGCATTGTTAGCATATATCTGTCTCTCTCTCTTAATAGCACTTTATATGACGGTCGGTCTTCTTCTTGGTGCTACCATCCATCACCCACACACTTGCTAGTCAAAGGCTTGCGATCACGTACGAGCAAAGAGAGAATTAGTCATTCGCTTCCGCCTGGTAGTCTGTAAGATGTTAAAAACGCTAGTCTACGGACAAAATCTTAATCTAAGTGTTTATCTCGTAGACACAGTAACTGAACAGTACCTCAATTTAGTAAGTCTCGATCAATGGTCATCACAAATAAACGGAGTGGTACGTGCCATACACAGGTGTTGTCACCGCTATTAATCCTTAAACATCAACGATAGATTCCTCAAGTTATAGGTTTGAGAGAGATCGTGAGGTGAAGGAAACCACTGCAGGAGCTTTAATGTTCTGAACTTTTGATTTTAGCGACGATGCCACGGTAATCCTGTCCTAACCACAATAATAATCCAGTTGAAAAAAAATCAGACGGTCTGTGCTTAAACAAAGAGTTTCTCCTCCTTGTTCTTGTACTATGTTCATCTAAGCGACGAAATGATGCCCTACGTTGTGCGCTCTTTCAATAGATTCGACGTAAAAAATGTAATACTTTATTGCTTATTTCGACTGCCAACGAACAGCTGAATAGTAATTACTTACCAACTAGGCTAAGGAGAGGGGTATGTGGCAAAAAGTGTGTTACTGAGCGCTTTTTTTACAAGTGAACATAGTGTGTATTGCCCTTTTCGAAGCTAGACGTGGTTTTGAGACACATCCATTTAACTGTGCCCTTGTAGCTCACTTTACTCCTCTCGTGAATTGATCTGTCACTTACTGTTCTATAAGTGTTAGTTACTTATCGATCTGATGCCAGATTTACAAGTGAACGGTGGAAACAGACGTACCAAATATCTTGTGAGTAAACAAATAAAAATTCTCCTTCCATAAGAGGCGACTCATTGTCAACAGAGACTTTTTGTTCATTTTTATTAAAAGTTCGTACTTTCTGTGATTTTTGTGCCCTTAGTGGAAAGAAGTAGCTTGGATACTACAGACTTTCAATAAATGAGTAAAATTTTGTGAACTGGAGGAACTGCACAACAGGTACTGAATCAACAATATTGTTGTTACTTACACGACCGGCTTTGTAATACTAAAATTCCATCATCTGGTGAAGTGGAAGGATTAAAAGAATTTGATCCAATATTAGAGCAAGCAACCCTCAAAAAAATTAAAAATGTAACGGATAAGCAATTATACACAATTAAGGACTTCCAAACGAATCAATAAAAAAGGATACGGGACGTCACTCACATAAAGAGCACTTAACCGACTGAGGTCGTCTTCCACCCCAATGTTGTCATAGAACAAATGTTCTGTGTCTGAAGTATAAATGGGGAACCTAGGATTTAGCAAAACGACGTTACAACGAGAAAACAAGAGGATCTATGAGCGATAAAAAACGAAAAGGAACGCAATATATAGAAAAAAAATCACATAGATTCCGTGAACGTTTCCCGTACTGCCCGATCGGCCACAAAACAGGAATACCGTGAAAAGTAGCTAGTTCCTGGGTGTGAGTAATGAGGACGCGCCGGTCATGGCACAGACACAGTATAAACTAAAGCTATGATAAGGAACTTCCTGACGGATTAAAACTGTGTGCCGTTTAATATCATTCTATAGCTGTGATTGGTGGAACGGTTCAAACCGCAAAGAGCGGTAAAAGCACCATGAAAAAAGGCGGCTGGAAAGTGGTAGGGGGACAAGGAGAAAAGTCACAACATTAGGAGGGATGAGAACTTGCACATCGAAAACAAAGGACTATACTGAATAAATTAAATACAACCTAACGCAGGTAACTCTTAACTGACCTGAATTACGTCATAATTAACTAAAATATATTTGTGACATCAAGAGGATGAGAACGGAGATTTCTTAAAATTTAAACTTCTTCCAGCACTTTAAGTATACGACTTTTCTCCATACTATGTAATACAGCTAAATTTTCGCGAATCTTTTGCTCGTTGTCGGTCGAATGCATGGTCAAAGCTGACCTGGAATAGGTAATATCTTCGTGTTCTTTGAATCTCGAATGAATATTCCTTCCTATTTAACCAATGTATTTACTGTTACACATCTCACCTTTATTGCAATCAATACGAAGTACACAAGAATAATAAAAGATACTTTTTGATGCTTCTTTCAATCCATACACTTTACATCAGATGATGGAATTTAGTATTGCAGAACCCGTGGCGTAGGCAATAAAAATATTGTTGATTCAGCAACTGTTATGAACTTCCTACAGTTTACAAAATGGATCGTACAGCTGCAGCTGCCCCACAATGAAGAGCACTTTCTAAACGAGTAAAACGCGAGCATACTTATTTACAGTATGTACAAGACTGGTGTATTTACACTTAACACTGACATCCTTGGTTGTAGCTCTTCCGCACCGTCTTTGTTACGATAGTCAGTGAATTGCGTGTGTGATTTATTACCGGCTAACTGTTCTACCTCTGAGTACCAAAAGCATCATGTTACTTTGTTGATGTTGTACCTGCAACTCTTACGAGATACGGGGGCGGAGCCTGATGCGCAGAATCTTAAAAATATACATTTAATGCAGTGAGTAGAGGAACAAAGCTCGTCCACGCAGAATACCCCGTGGCCGGTAGACGCACAGTCGTCAGGGCATGCTTTGGAGGAATGGTAGCGGTAGGGCTGGTGGGCAGTTGCTGTAGGCGCTTCAGTCCGCTACCGCGCTGCTCCTATGGTCGCAGGTTTGAATCCTGCCTCTGGCATGGATGCGTGTGATGTCCTTAGTTTAGTTAGGTTTAAGTAGTTCTAAGTTCTAGGGGACTGAATACCTCAGATGTTAAGTCCCATAGTACTTAGAGCCATTTGAACCATTTTTGAGCAGTTTCTGTAGGGGAAATGCCAAGCGCTGGAGGGGAAGTGCCAAGCATACACCCACATTTTTTTTGTAAATATTAATTGGGGCCCATCCACTGTCACTCTTCCATGGTGACCATTCAAATATGTCTGTCACCTCTGCTTTAGTTAGCATGTAGAAGGAATTCCACCGAAAATGCAGCGATTCACTTTCGCATGGCTTGTTAACCGTTGGTAACTTCCAGAGAAGCGTCATGAGTGGCCAATTTTGAGCAAAACCTACACATTTCTCTCGATGCCACGTTAAAATTTGCTTTTGTTGCCAAAACACACAGGAGTTTACACAGTCTTACCTCACTAACATATTGTGCAGACACAGCTGTGAGAGAATTCTGAAACAGAGAATTATTACGGGGAGTTAGGACAGAAAAAAAATTTATTTTTCACATTTTCGGTTTTTTATCTCATTATAAAATTTGAAATTATACGATTAAAATGATATATGTATCACTTATAAACTCACATGGGAAGTATTTTATTTCGTTTTTTAAATATAATATACACCGGTTGAAAACGTTAAAATTTTTACAAGTATTACTTGAACATTTAATAAAATCGGTAATTTTTTATACAGAAGGCTGTGGATTGCTGTGTTATAAAGGATAAATTACGTGTTTGTATGGTCATGTCCAGAAGAGGATGGGCACCAGGTTGAGGAAATTGAAACAAAGTTTGAGAGACAAGAAACTTTCTGATGGTAAAACCATAAGAGGCAGGCTGACAGACAGAATGATTAATGAACTACAGAAGTATTATCGGATGGCCATTAGAAATAATACGGAAGATTTGTTGATAATTAAGCAGGCAGTATGGGCTATCTTCTTCCACAGCCTGTCAACTAATGAAAAACCAGTACACCACCTTTGCCCTCCTGGACCTGATTCATGGTGCAGTTTCCGCAATGCCCAGAACTCAAACAGTTCATACAGCCATAAACATTCCATCCCAGCAGCAGTCATGGATATCATAAAACCTATTTACAGAGACCTGGAAAATCCTGAATTACTGCGGGTCAGATTCAAAATCTCAATGAGTCGTTCAATAATCTTATATGGAATCGCTTACCAAAAAATGTTTTTGTTCGAATGAAGACACTAAAGTGGGGGGTCAGTGATGCTGTTATTGCTTTTAATGATGGCAACATTGGTAGGCTGAAAGTGCTGCAGCATATGAGAATTATCCCTTGAGGAAACTGTATCAGAGAACTTGAACGGATGGACAGGGTTGGCATTGATAAATCAGAGTATGCAGCAAAGTTGGCCACTAAGGAGCCCAGAAAGAAGAAAAAACTGGAAAAAGGTAAGTAGAATGATATACAGTATGGTGCAGGGAGCTTATAAGTGACTAAAAATAAAAAAAATTAAGCATATATTAAGTGAGTTACAGTCTTTTGAAACTTTAGAAGCCACTCCTGAAAATTTACGTTTTCTGTTGCATTTTTCCCTAAAATTTCAGAAACCACTTCGAGTAGAGTATTTGTATTTTCAGGGAGTAATAACGTACATATCCTGAGTCTACTGAACTAAAAGAAGAACATAATGTTATGTATAACTAAAATTATCTAGGATAACGTATAAAAAAGTACACAATATTTTAACCGTGTAATTAAAAAAGTGTGTTTCCGAAAGCAGTGGCTGAAATGCAATTATTGTAGTTCAGTAGACTCAGAACATACAGTTTAGTGTCCTGTAAAAGTTTCATGTCAGTGGCTACACTGGTTCCTGAAATACAGGGAAGCCAAGTCACTAAATTTAACACTGTCGGGATAGGGCGTTCCAATTCCCCTTAACTCTATTAACAAACTGAGGAAAAATAAGCACCCTAACTTACGAAAATGCACATCCTGCCCACGAAACTAATATGTAATGTCTTCACTTACGTTGTTCCAAAACCCTTACCATTTCTCGTTTCACCAGCTATCGATGGCCCTTAAAATTACATTATTTCACCGAAAAAGTTTGTAGTTGATGTAATAATGTAGTAGATAATGAAGTTTTGCATAATAGCCATACAACAAAATACTCTTTGCATGCCATAATTTGCCAAAATCTAATGTCGACATCGCAAGTCCTGTATGAAGTACGAGAAACGTTATAGGTACTTCACTCGGGCTTTATCACTGGCACGGTGCGATTGCAAAAGAGTGTCCTATGTCAGACCAGTTTTCTCGAGATTGGTGACAGATGGTCATCTCCTTCCAAATCTAAAGAAAAATTCAGCATGTTAGCTAAATTCCATATGTGACAACGTATAGTGTAATATGCACCAAACGAAAAATCACATTTTTCATTGCAAACTTTTTCGAATTTCGCCCAATGTCTTTAGCATAAGTTAGTTTAAGTAGTGCGTAAGTCTAGGGACCGATGATCTCAGCAGGCCGGCCAGAGTGGCCGTGCGGTTCTGGGCGCTACAGTTTGGAGCCGAGCGACCGCTACGGTCGCAGGTTCGTATCCTGCCTCGAGCATGGATGTGTGTGATGTCCTTAGGTTAGTTAGGTTTAATTAGTTCTAAGTTCTAGGCGAATGATGACCACAGAAAAACCACGAATTCCACTCCTGTGCTAACCTCTTCATCTCAGAGTAGCACTTCCAACCTACGTCCTAAATTATTTGCTGGATTTATTCAAATCTCTGTTTTCCTCTACAGTTTTTGCCAACTACAGCTCCTTCAAGTGCCATGGAAGTCATTCCCTCACGTCTTAACAGATGTCCTATCATCGTGTCCCTTCTCCTTAAAAGTGTTTTCCACATATTCCTTTCCTATCCGGTGCTGCACAGAACCTCCTCATTCCTTACCTTATCAGTCCACCTAATTTTCAACATTCGTCAGTAGCACCACATCTCAAATTATTGGATTCTCTTCTCTTCTGGTTCTCCCACAGTCCATGTTTCACTGCCATACAATGCTTACTCCAGACGTACATTCTCAGAAATTTCTTCCTCAAATTAAGACAGGTATTTGATGTTAGTAGACTTCTCTTGGCCAGGAATGCCCTTTTTGCCATTGCTAGTCTGCTTTTGATGACCTCCTTGCTCCGTCCGTCATTGGTTATTTTTCCGCCTAGGTATAAGAATTCCTTAACTTCATCTACTTCGTGACCATCAGTCCTGATGTGTAGTTCCTCCCTGTTCTCATTTCTACTACTACTCATTACCTTCGTCATTCTTCGATTTACTCTCAATCCGTACTGTGTACGCCTTAGACTGTTCATTCCGCTCAGCAGATCATGTAATTCTTCTTCAGTTTCTTAGGATAGCTATATCATCAGCGAATCGTATCACTGATATACTTTCACTTGAATTTTAATTCCACTACCTAACCTTACTTTTATTTCCGTCATTGCTTCCTCGATGTACATATTGAACAGTAGGGACGAAAGGCTACATCCTTCTCTTACACCGTTATTAATCCGAGCACTTCTTTCTTGGTCGTCCACTCTTATTATTCCCTCTTGGCTGTAGTACATATTGTATATGACCCATCTCTCCCTATAGCTTACCCCTACGTTTTTCAGAATTTCGAACATCTTGCACCATTTTACATTGTCGAACGCTTCTTACAGGTCGACAAATGATATGAAAGAGTCTTGATTTTTTTTTTAGTCTTGCTTTAATTATTAAGTGCAACGTGAGAATTGCCTCTCTCGTGCCTTTACTTTCCTAAAGCCAAATTGCTCGTCATCTAGCGCATCCTCAATTTTCTTTTCAATTCTTCTGTATATTATACTTGTAAGTAACTTGGATGCATGAGCTGTTAAGATGATTGTGCGATAATTTTCGCAGTTGTCAGCTCTTGCGTCTTGTGTGGATGATGCTTTTCCGAAAGTCAGATAGTATGTCACCGGACTCATACATTCTACACACCAACGTGAATGGTCGTTTTGCTGCCACTTCCCCAGTGATTTTAGGAATTCTGATGGAATGTTATATATCCCTTTTGCCTTATTTGATCTTAAGTCCTCCAAAGCTTATACACTGTATCCCCTATCTCTTCTAAATCGATTCCTGTTTCTTCTTCTATCACATCAGACACATCTTCCGCCTCATAGAGCCTTTCAATGTATTCTTTGCACATATCTGCTCTCTCCTCTACATCTAACAATGGAATACCCGTTGCACTCTTATTGTTACCAACTTTGCTTTTAACATCACCGACGGCTGTTCTGACTTTCCTGTATGCTGAGCCTGTTCTTCCGACAATCATTTCTTTTTCGATGTCTTCAGATTTTTCCTGCACCCAATTCGTCTTAGTTTCCCTGCACTTCCTATTGATTTCATTCCTCGCCGACTTGTATTTCTGTATTCCTGATTTTCCCGGAACATGTTTGTACTTCCTCCTTTCATCAATCAACTGAAGTATTTCTTCTGTTACCCATGGTTTCTTCGCAGCCACCATCTTAGTACCTATGTTTTCCTTCCCAACTTCTGTGATGGCCCTTTTTAGAGATGTCCATTCCTCTTCAACTGTACTGCCTACTGCGCTATTCCTTATTGCTGTATCTATAGCGTTAGAGAACTTCAAACGTATCTCGTCATTCCTTAGTACTTCCGTATCCCACTTCTTTGCGTATTGATTCTTCCTGACTGATGTCTTAAGCTACAGCCTCTTGAATACCAATATATTGTGATCTGAGTCTATATCTGCTCCTGGGTACGCCTTACAATCCAGTATCTAATTTCCGAATCTCAGTCAGACCATGATGTAATCTAACTGATATCTCCACGTATTACCCGGCCTTCTCCAAGTATACCTTCTCGTCTTGTGATTCTTGAACAGAGTATTCGCTATTACTAGTTGAAACTCGTTACAGATTTCAAATAGTCTTTCTCCTCTCTCATTCCTTGCCCCAAGCCCATATTTTACTGTAACCTTTTCTTCTACTCTTTCCTCTACAACTGCATTACAGTGCCGCATGACTATTAGATTTTCATCTCCCCTTACATATTGCATTACCTTTTCAATATCCTCATACACTTTCTCTATCTCTTCATTCTGAGCTTGCGATGTCGGCATGTATACCTGAACTATCGTTGTCGGTCTTGTTTTGCTGTCGATTCTGATAAGAACAATCTTGTCACAGAACTGTTCACAGTAACATACTCTCTGCCTTACCTTCCTATTCATAACGAATCCTACTCTACGTATACCATTTTCTGCTGCTGTTGATACCCTATACTCATCTGCCCAGAAATCCTTGTCTTCTTTCCACTTCACTTCACTGATCCCTACTATGTCTAGATTGAGCCTTTGTATTTCCCTTTTCAGATTTTCTAGTTTCCCTACCACATTCAAGCTTCTGACATTCCACTCCCCGACTGGTAGAACGTTATCCTTTCGTTGATTATTCAATCTTTTTCTCATGGTAACTTCCCCCTTGGCAGTCCCATCCCGGATATCCGAATCGGGGAATATTCCGGAATCTTTTGCCAGTGGAGAGATCATCATGACACGTCTTCAATTTCAGGCCACATGTCCTGTGGATACACGTTACGTGTCTTTAATGCAGTGTTTTCCGTTGCCCTTTGCATCCTCAAGCTGTTGATCATTGCTGATTCTTCTGCCTTTAGTGGCAATTTCCCTCCCCTTGGACAAGGGAGTTACCTGAACCTCTGTCCGCTCCTCCGCCCTCTTTGACAAGGCCGTTGGCAGAATGAGGCTGACTTCTTATGTCGGAAGTCTCCGACAGCCAATGCGTATTATTAATCAAAATTTGATTATGAATTAAGAACACTACCCCTAGACTGCGGGTGGAGCCCAAGGTCTTTCTTTTGCATAAATATCACAAGAAGAGTGACTGTTATCGAAATGGTTGGTTGGTTGATTTGGGGGAGGGGATCAAACAGCAAGGTCATCAGCCCCATTAGATTAGAAAAGGACAAGGAAGGAAGCCAGCCATGCCCTTCCAAAGCAAGCATCGCAGCACTTGCATGAAGCAGTTTAGGGAAAGTACAGAAAACCTAAATCAGGATGGGCGGACTCGGGTTTGAACCGTCGTCCTCCCGAATGTGAGTTCATTAACGAAATGAATGGTGTATTATAATTAACCTGACATGAAAGGCTAAAACTAAAACAAAAATGGTTTTTTTTTTCGCTGAATAGCTTCTGCAAAACCGCATGAGAAACATTTCATGGCTGACCGGCCGAAAGGTGGCAGACGGTGGCGGTCTCCCCTTCCGAACAAACGGATGAACTCGCCCAGCGCTTTGGACGAAAATTGGTCGCTGCGCATCGGCTACCGTAGCCTACCCCGACTACGTTCTCTGGCGGCGTCTGTGGCGCCACCCACAGAACACGGTGAACGCCGTAGCGAGCGGACTCGCGATGGAGAAGTGGCGGGAGGTTTAAAATGCCGCCTCCCGCGGATACGTGAGCGGCGTGCGGTACGCCTTGTGTGGTCGACGAAGGCATCGTCGATAGATACCAGGGTGACAGTGTCTCTACCAGTTACATTACATTTTGTTCAACTTTTCGATCAAGTATCTCATTAAGACGGTAAAGTTGTGTAGACAATTATATCACCGAAGAAATCATCACAGGTTTTTGGGCGAGTTACAGCACAGACTTGAAGTAACGTTCAGGGAAGTTATAACAGTTACATTGAGTCAAAGTTGTCTTCCTCGAGACGCTAAACCCCTAGTTTTCCTTCTTTCTTCTCCAGAAGGCACCGATTAAGGGACATGTCATCCGCATCTCTCCAGATATGTCCAGAAACTGCTCTTGCGCACGATGCACAGAAGTGCAACTTAACTGCCGCTATGTTTGCGGTCCCGTTCTTTCACACAAAGCGTGACTATCGCCGCCAACACGTACAATAAGAAATGCAGCCAACAGATGCAGTAGCAAAGTCAGTACAGACTATAGCGTAATCAACTAAACAGATAGCTTAAGAGATAGAAGCGTAGTAACTGGCTGTGGCTGAAGTGACGCTTAATTAGGAGCAGCCACGGCTAGTCTCACAAGCACCTGCCTTCGTCGTGCAGCGATCTCGGCGGCTGCAGCAAACACCGCTGTCGGCGAGAGTCGACCCGCTGCAACTACTAGTAAGGTGGTTAGCGTAATCACTTCCCCGTTCCTCGTCTCGCGTGATATTAATTTGTCAGAAAATTGCTCCAAGACGAAGCTATTACTCGCCTAAGAAGAAGATTTCATGAGTAACATTCGCCAAAAACACTGTAATTCTAATTAAGGTGTGATGTTTTTTTTGCCGGCCGCTGTGGCCGAGCGGTTGTGGTGCTTCAGTGTGGAACCGCCCTGCTGCTACGGTCGCGGATTCGAATCCTGTCTTGGGCATGGATGTGTATGATGTCCTTAGGTTAGTTAGGTTTAAGTAGTTCTAAGTCTAGGGGACTGATGACCTCAAATGCTAAGTCCCATAGTGCTTAGAGCCATTTGAACCATTTGCGATGTTTATTTTTTTCCTTTTAGAAGAGCTATGGGGACAAAGAACTGTATGTGTATGCTTCTGATAACAATTACCTGTTAATGATGAACAATAAATAATGTTTCAAAGTGACTCTTAACTAATTTTAGCACTAACTACGTTTATCTGATGTGTGGTATACAAGGGGTGGCATGATCAGTATTGCGCCACTACAGAACACGACTTAGAATATTTGTGAATGAACAGTTTCCCAGCGTAACTTAACTATGTACTGGCCCTGCACTTTTAATTAACGTGTATCTGTATGCAGATACCCAATGAAGAGTGTAAAGTATCATTTGTTACACAAGGATTTTTGTTGTTGTTGTTGTGGTCTTCAGTCCTGAGACTGGTTTTATGCAGCTCTCCATGCTACTCTATCCTGTGCAAGCTTCTTCATCTCCCAGTACCTACTGCAACCTACATCCTTCTGAATCTACTTGGTGTATTCATCTCTTGGTCTCCCTCTACGATTTTTACCCTCCACGCTGCCCTCCAATACTAAATTGGTGATCCCTTGATGCCTCAAAACATGTCCTACCAACCGATCCCTTCTTCTAGTCAAGTTGTGCCACAAACTTCCCTTCTCCCCAATCCTATTCAACACCTCCTAATCAGTTATGTGATCTACCCATCTAATCTTCAGCATTCTTCTGTAGCACCACATTTCGAAAGCTTCTATTCTCTTCCTGTCTAAACTGTTTATCGTCCATGTTTCACTTCCATACATGGCTACACTCCATACAAATACTTTCAGAAACGACTTCCTAACACTTAAATCAATACTCGATGTTAAAAAATTTCTCTTCTTCGGAAACGCTTTCCTTCCCATTGTCAGTCTACTTCTTATATGCTCTCTACTTCGACTATCATCATTTTGCTCCCCAAATAGCAAAACTCCTTTACTACTTTAAGTGTCTCATTTCCTAATCTAATACCCTCAACATCACCCGACTTAATTCGACTACATTCCACTATCCTCTTTTTGCTTTTGTTGATGTTCATCTTATATCCTCCCTTCAAGACAGCATCCATTCCGTTCAACTTCCAAGTCCTTTGCTGTCTCTGACAGAATTACAATGTCATCAGCGAACCTCAAAGTTTTTATTTCTTCTCCATGGATTTTAATACCTACTCCGAATTTTTCTTTTGTTTTCTTCACTGCTTGCTCAATATACAGATTCAATAACATCGGGGAGAGGCTACAATCATGTCTCACTCCCTTCCCAACCACTGCTTCCCTTTCATGCCCCTCGACTCTTATAACTCCCATTTGATTTCTATACAAATTGTAAATAGCCTTTCGCTCCCTAATTTTACCCCTGCCACCTTCAGAATTTGGAAGAGAGTATTCGAGTCAACATTGTCAAAAGCTTTCTCTAAGTCTACAAATGCTAGAAACGTAGGTTTGCCTTTCCTTAGTCTAGCTTCTAAGATAAGTCGTAGGGTCAGTATTGCCTCACGTGTTCCAATATATCTACGGAATCCAAACTGATCTTCCCCAAGGTCGGCTTCTACTAGTTTTTCCATTCGTCTGCAAAGAATTCGCGTTAGTATTTTGCAGCTGTGACTTATTAAACTGATAGTTCGGTAATTTTCACATCTGTCAACACCTGCTTTCTTTGGGATTGGGATTATTATATTCTTCTTGAAGTCTGAAGGTATTTCGCCAGTCTCATACATCTTGCTCACCAGATGGTAGAGTTTTGTCAGGACTGGCTCTCCCAAGGCCGTCAGTAGTTCTAATGGAATGTTGTCTACTCCCGGGGCCTTGTTCCGACTCAGGTCTTTCAGTGCTCTGTCGAACTCTTCATGCAGTATCATATCTCCCATTCCATCTTCATCTACACCCTCTTCCATTTCCATAATATTGTCCTCAAGTACATCGCCCTTTTATAGACCGTCTATATACTCATTCCATCTTTCTGCATTCCCTTCTTTGCTTAGAACTGGGTTAAGGATTTTTTATTAACTCTAAAGTAACTTCAGAAGGGTGGTGGAACAGTAACCCTGTAATTTAATTGTGTGACCAAGTAAGATAGGTATCTAATGAAAGTCAAATTTATTATAAGTCCTATTACTTATTATAAATCCTCACTCGAAACAGGTGCAGAACTGGCACTGAGGTATAACACAAAAATATTTAATAATATCCTGTTCACAGAAAAAAAAATTATCAGAGTAGCATGAAACAGTTACAAGGAACCAAGTTTGGAGGAGATTCAGGACAAGGAACCGAAAGGTAGGTTACTATATTATTAGCACACTGATCCGTTTCCGCGATCTGACGACAGTGATTGTAAAATTTGAGTTCGTAAAATTATGCATGCCAGAAGAGCGTCTTCCTCCTACCCATTAGCACTCTAACGTTTACTAAGAATGTAGTGACCTATACACTCCGAAGTCGATTGTAGATGTTACCAATCTTTTTAACAGCGTCGTTGCGTTTTCCGCGATTGCTGCCGTCGGCGGCTACTGTGAACGATGCCTGTGAATACGGAAAAGCTATCTAACGCAAATTTTGCACATGCTCCAGCTGGAGATGCAATGTAGAATGAATACTTCTCACACCAAATTCTGCGAGCAGTCTTCTAAGTGATTCTCTCACTAGCAGCGGACGAAGTGCCACATTAGTTCCTCCTGTCTTCCTTCGTAACATTTGCCCCTCCTTCGTGAGCCAATCCTAGCATCACAATGACAAGTGTCAATTCCCTGGAGCGTCCTCCCGCTTCTCAAAAATTTTCTAAAACTGCATCAGACCAGGCTGACCAATGATGTTCCCGGATTTTTGCGCCCAGAAGCCCACAGCTGAAGAAAGGAATGTTCATTTTATGGACGTCTATCCCATTGTATGGACAGGGGACTTCAGCTGATGACATATATAAGAAAAAGTACTTTTTCCCGTAGAACGGCGTGTGTTTTAACTCTGGCCTTTTGGTGCCTCAAAGGACCGCGTTAGCATCTTGGTTCCCACGATTCTCCTTAGCTTCCTGTCCGCTTTATATAATGGGGGGCCAGCTACACGTATTTTTGGGACGAGAAAGTTGCATTCTCGCACTTGTAGTGTCCTCACACCTCACATACCATGTCCTGCCGAGAACATAGTAACGAGTACCTGTGCGCCTAGAACCGCACGGCCACTCCAGCCGGCTACGAATGTCGGAGCGGCGGTCATCTCCAGCAGAATTCCAACGACTTTGTGGACGTTCGTACGGCGGTGAGTTACCTGCTGCCCGGACTGTGTCAGCTAGCGAGGGGCGATCTCTTGTCCTGTCAGGTAAACACAACATGTAAGTAGGCTGTTTAGGTTTTCTTATTGGTAACGCCACGTAGCGCTCTGTATGAAAATCACTGGCTGTGCTGTGTGCAGTCTGTGGATAGTTTGCATTGTTGTCTGCCATTGTAGTGTTGGGCAGTTGGCTGTTAACAGCGCATAGCGTTGCGCAGTTGGAGGTGAGCCGCCAGCAGTGGTGGATGTGGGGAGAGAGATGGCGGAGTTTTGAAATTTGTAATGCTGGATGTCATGAACTGCTATATACATGATGACCTTTGAACACTATTGAGGTAAATACATTGTTTGTTCTCTATCAATATCTTTCATTTGCTAACTATGCCTATCAGTAGTTAATGCCTTCCGTAGTTTGAATCTTTCATTTAGCTGGCAGTAGTGGCGCTCGCTGTATTGCAGTAGTTCGAGTAACGAAGATTTTTGTGAGGTAAGTGATTTGTGAAAGGTATAGGTTAATGTTAGTCAGGGCCATTCTTTTTTAGGGATTATTGAAAGTCAGATTGCGTTGCGCTAAAAATATTGTGTTTCAGTTTAAGCACAGTCTAGTATAATTTTTCAAAGGGGCCGTTTCATATGTCGACCCATAGCCGAGGATACCTCACTGGAATCTTCTGATTTTTTTTCTTTTAGTTTGTGCAATTAGTGCAGCCTTTGTTTATTGCTAGCGCGTAATTGTAGAGAGAATTTCCTTTGTAGTTGTAGTTTTTCATTCTTGTACAGTAAAACAGTTGTGGCATGCATGTAGATTTGCACCAAGTATTTCGCAGCTGCGCTTGCAATTAACGAGATATTATTTTCAATGCTATGTTAATGTGTTTTCTTATTTTGTTCTTCAAATTGTGCTTTTCTGTGTTATCGTGTGAAATATTGTGACAATAATGGCATGTGAAAAACATAACACTAGACTCCAAAGTAAACTGAGAAATAATAGTGACGACGAGCGTAGCTTATCAGCACCACTGTGTAGTGAATTAACAGACATTCGAAGTAGTAATTTGGTAATTGTGCGTAGGGAAATGGAGCGGGCGGCAAATAATGGTTGGTTGGTTGTTTGGGGAAGGAGACCAGACAGCGTGGTCATCGGTCTCATCGAATGAGGGAAGGATGGGGAAGGAAGTCGGCCGTGCCCTTTCAGAGGACCCATCCTGGCATTTGCCTGGAGTGATTTAGGGAAATCACGGAAAACCTAAATCAGGATGGCCGGACGCGGGATTGAACCGTCGTCCTCCAGAATGCGAGTCCAGTGTCTAACCACTGCGCCACCTCGCTCGGTGGCAAATAATGGTGTAGACAACGAAACAAGTAGTGAACAGGGAACCATTATCGATCGATCAGTCGGCATCAGCTCGCCTCAGGAATCCGAAATGACAGAACACAATATTGCAAATACTGCAGACTTAGGTTTTGGGTCCTCACCGTTTTCTGAAATGAGTCAATACACATTTTCTACTTGTCAAAATGTGAATGTTGCCGGTGAAAATGCACTGCCAAAAGGCATAGAGAAACAGATTCCAGACACTAATACATTATTATTGCAATTAATGCAACAAATGGAACATAATCAGAGGCAAACACAGCAAAAGCTTCAAAAGTTAGACACAATGGAACAGAATCAGAGACAAACACAGCAAAAGCTTCAGAAGTTAGACACCACATTTGAACAAACACGTGAAGATTTAACTACTGAGTTACATAACATTGAATCGAAATGTCAAAAAGTCTGCAATGACGTAAAAACACAGATTTGTGAGCATTTTCAACCTATTTTTTCGCGGCATGAAAATGCATTACAGAATCACGAAGCAGCCATAAAAGAACTGCAAACTATTGTTCATGAAAATTATGAGACCTTTGAGGCTATAATTGACTCAGTTGCATCTACCGATTCGGTTACGCAACTTGCATAAAACTCAAGAAAACCTAAAGGACACAGTAAATACTCTGAAAATTGGTTCAGAAAGACACATGGAGGAAATTAATTCATTATCAGAGAAAGTAGTTGAACTTTCGGATCAGCTAAATAATTCATTTACGAAGGTAGATGATAATCTGAATGACACAAAACCGGTAGTGTTTAATGACGCAGGAGAGTTCGAACAAATTAGGAAATTCAAACAAAATCAGAATCAAATTAATACGCAACAACAAAGAGAAATCCGGGAAGTGCAAGATCAGCTGACACAGGTAATACAAGAATTACGTATTTCAGAGGTCACTCGCGCTCCAATGCGGGAAGAGGGACATAGAAATACGGAACAGCCACAAAATAATAACACAGGGCACTTCGGAAATTATGCAAAAAATTGGCAAGGTACACCCAATTTTGAGATGGAACCGCCGAAACGACGTAACAATGACCGACATGCGACTCGCCGACATGATGATTTTGACTATAAGCTGTTCATTACTACACGTAAATTCAAAACATTTAAGAATTCTGGCAACAACATTCATCCACAAGCGTGGCTTCATCAATTCTCTCATTGTTTTCCTCCCAACTGGTCATTAGAACACAGATTAGAATTTATGTGTGGCTACTTAGAGAATGAACCAGCTGTAAGAATGCGATCGGTCATTCACGATTGCCACAGTGAAGGAGAATTTTACCATGCCTTCCTCTCAGCATAATGGTCTCAAGCCACACAAGACCGAGTAAAACATGGCATCATAATGATGAAACATTTCGAACAATCTGAATTTTCCAGTCTTGTGAAATATTTTGAAGACATGTTGCACAAGAATCAGTACCTGTCAAACCCACACAGCCCCTCAGAACTCATCCGCATTTGCTTAATCAAATTGCCTGAACATTTACGACGTATTATTTTGGCAGGACGTTGCAAAGACGACATTGAAGCTTTTCAGGGACTGTTACAAGAATTGGAAATTGCCACTGACAATCGCGGAACGCGAAAACCGGAGCACAACAATTACAGGTCACATCCGTCACAATTCCGCGATCAAAGAAATAATACATGACAAGGCTATTCTTACAACGTAAATCGTGACCAAAACAGACACCACCCGTATGACAACCGTTGGCAGAGTAAAAATAATTACAGAGAAAGATCACATTTCCATAGTATTGACTATCACAGAGAAAGCCATAGAAACAGACAATATGGGAACCAAAATAATTATTATCAAGGGAGACAGAATAACTTTAGACGCAACAGACCAGCGAGCAGTTACGATTCAGGGAGAAATTCTCCACCACGTGACCGACAGGAAAGAAACTATGGAATCTACCGACATGACGAGGACAGACGATATGATCGTAACGACAGAGCTGAATTGCATCAGAACTGGCGAGATTCAAACAGAGCAGGTCACTCTCGACAAGGTGAATTTGTAGAAGTTAGGTCTCCTAATCCCAGTAACGACGCGCGCCAACAAAGAGATAGGCAATGACTCATATCGCTGGCAGCCACAAAACGCACTTCTGAAACAGACGACGCAGCTGCCGTAGCTAGTAATTACGTAAAAATGGAAGACATTATGGACATCTTACTCCAGGAGCACGACGTAAAACATAACAACATTGCATATCATGTGATTCACATTACTGTAAATGACGTAAAATTTACGACAGTACTTGACTCTGTCAGTCCCATTTCAGTAATTAGTGAAACAGCTTTTAGCAAATGCAATAAATCGAACGATTGTCCCACACTTCCGCTACGTAAGATTAAATTACAAGGTGCAATCTTTGGAAAAAGTGTAGATGTACGCCAACAAACTTAGAATTCTTTTGTCACAGCCACAGCTTCTCTATGAATTTTCTTATTGTTCCATTATTGCCGACGGAAATTATACCGGGAGTACACTTTTTGAATGAATACAAAGCAATCTTAAACTTTCACGATGCTGAAATAAGTTTAGAGACAGAAGGTAAGTCAATAGCTTTGAAATTTGAAGATTGGCTCTCAAACCATGACGAGGAAATTAATCGCCTTTACCTTCTGTTAGACAACAGTTCGGAATTTTCTACGGAACTAGACACTAACAATCACTCTGGAAGTACTGACAGGAATGATATCGACGACATATTTGATACTAATGAGTTAATTCAGAATAAAATTCAAACAGTTGAGAATTGTAATGAGACTGATAGGCAAGACCTTTTTGAGATTTTACAAGCACATTCCACAGTTTTTACTCACGAAACAGGAACAATCAAGGGATTTCAATACCAATTTCGTGTTCGTGAGCATACTAAATTTTGTGTTAGACTATACGTAATTCCGGCGCATTATAGGGACTGTGTTAGAACAGAAATACAGTCTATGCTTAACGAGGGCATTATTGAGCCTACAGTAAGCTCATACAACAATCCATTACATGTTGTTGAGAAGAAAAATGCATCGATCAGGCTTGTCTTAGATTCGAGACAAATCAATACTATCATCATTCCTGAAACAGACAGGCCACAAACGATGGAAGAACTTCTTCAAAATTTTAATGGTGTAGAAGTGTTGTCTTCTATTGATCTCAGATCCAGCTTTTATCAGATCGAACTTCATCCAGAATGTAGAAAATACACAGCTTTCCTTTGTTTCGGCGTTTGTTATCAGTTTCGGAAACTTCCTTTTGGTTTGAACATTTCTTCGGCAACGTTCATTCGCGGGCTAAATTCCATATTACCTGAGTTCTTAAAACGTCACATCACCTTATATGTGGACGATATTCTGATAGCAGAAGCCTCATGGGAACAACATAATCCCATCCTCAACAGCGTGTTACATATTTTTGCAGAATCTGGAATTACAGTTAACTTGGAAAAGTCTGAGTTCGGTAGGGCAAAGGTGAAGTTTTTGGGACATATTATTTCTTCCGAAGGCATTCAGCCGGATCCTGAAAAGTTAGAAGCAATCAGAGCCATTCCAGTTCCATCCACAAAAAAACAAGTCCAAAGTTTTCTAGGTCTCGTAAATTTTTACCGTCGTTTTCTGAATATGCAAATTCTAGTTACACCAAAACTTTGTTCTCTCACTGGAAAAAATACTATTTCGAACTGGGACGAACAAGCACAGTTGGAATTCAATTCTTTGAAAGAAGCGTTACTTAACGCGCCAATACTAGCTCATCCAGATCTGTCACAAGATATCTGCCTTAGCACGGATTCTTCTAAAGTCGGTCTTGGTGCCCATTTATTTCAAGAAGCCATAGAAAATGACACTACATTTCAGAAAACCATTGCTTTTGCTAGCCGAGTGCTAACAAAATCTGAAAAAAATTATTCCGTTACTGAATTAGAAGCTTTAGCTATCGTTTGGGCATTTAACAAATTCCGTTTCTTTCTTTCTGGTAAGCACGTAAAAGTATACAGTGATCATCGTGCATTACAATTTCTTATGTCTTCAAAATTAAATCATGACAAGTTAAAACGTTGGGCATTGTTTCTGCAAGAATTCCACTTCACAATAGTCTACATTCCCGGCAAGGAGAACATTGTTGCGGACGCACTGTCACGCGCACCGGCTGGGCTTGAGAAAAGTAACACAGAAGGCAACCTCGAGAAAAATTTCAGTATTCTTTACATTCAGAAAGTCGCCTTTGAAAACTTCATCACCACATCTTTAAAGGACATTGCTCATGAACAAGATAAAGATCCGATTTGGAAAGACATCAAAAGTAAATGGCATGAAAAGCCACACACTCAGATTCGGCATTATTATCTGGTTAGAAACAACGTACTCTTCAAACACTGCACTGTTGATTACAAGCTATGGGTACTTTGCATTCCAGACGATTTTGTTAATAAGCTCATTTGGTTCATTCATTTCAGCTACGCACATTTTGGTCCACGAAAATGTTATCATATTCTTCGAACGACTTGTTATTTTAACAATATGGAAAAGAAAATTCGAAGAGTCTTATCTATTTGTAAACTTTGTCAAAAGGCGAAACCATCTACTGTCTCACATCATGCTCCGTTGTTTCCTATCATTCCTTCTAAGTTAAAAGAATTTGCTGCTGTTGATCTCTTGGGACCCCTTGTCAGAACATCAAATGGATTTTCGTACGTTCTAGTCGCTGTTGAACTTACTTCCAAATTTGTTTCTTTCACTCCGTTACGCAAAGCCACTGGACGATCTGTATCCAACGCCTTTGTTAAAAATTTCTTACGTGAAGTTGGACACGTTAGTAAAGTCATTTCAGATAACGGACCGCAATTCAGATCTGCTGTTTGGTCACGCATGCTTCAGAATCATAAAATCAAACCTGTTTTTATTTCATTGTACTCACCACATTGTAACCCATCTGAACGGATTATGAAAGAAATCAATAAACTTTGCAGACTTTATTGTCACAGAAAGCATCAGCATTGGGACAGATATTTACACTTATTTCAAAACGTGCTGAATGAAATGCCTCACGACTCCACTGCTTTACCACCTACTCTTGTACTAAAGAATGAAGAATCACCGAACAGAATCAGAGAGCTTGTACCTTTTCCGAATACACGTAAACTTCGACACAAAGACATAATTGATTTAGCTACTAAAAATATAAAATCTGCAGCAGACAAAAGAAGAAAACTACATGATAAAGCAAATGCAAAGAAATTATATATTGGTCAGAAAGTTCTCATTAAAGCTCATTCATTGTCACATAAGAAGAAACGCTTGAGTCACAAATTCTTTCAAGTTTACAATGGACCTTACAGAATCCGACATATACCACATGATAATTGCGTTGAAGTTGAAACTCTGCGTACTAGGAAGAGTAAAGGTTTACACCACATTTCACATGTAAAACCGTTTATTGAAAGATAATCTGCTTTTTAACTTTGTGTTTGCCATAAAACGTTTCACTTCACATTTCTAGTATGCATTGTCAGACTTAGAAACTGTTACCATGCAGCAATGTTTTAAGTTCAATATCCAACCAAGAACCAAGAGAACTTATTTAAACAGTAATTACAAATGCATTGTTATAGTGAACAGACGACACAGTGTTATTGTGTGTGTACATTCTTGCTTGTTAGTTGCACGATTACGTAACGACTATAAGGCTCACATACTTGGAACATATACTGGTACTGCTAATGAGATTTTAATGCAACATTTTGGTTTACTTGAAAATACATTCTGGAATTAAAGTACTTTCTGTGAGATACCAGATGAGACAATGGTTAGTTTATGTGACAGCTACACGATTTTATCACGACGCTACTAATGAGTGACAATTTACAATGTTGCTTTTGCAGTGTTTCTGTTTTATATCTGCACAGTTTTTCTGTATTATTCTGGAAAGTAAAACATGTTTTAGTAGGAACATTTGTGGTATAGCTACAGTGAGACAGCCTTTTCCGTAGCACAACAAAACGTTACAGCACAGTACTTTCTTCATCACGGCAATAAGTGTAATAACTAAAATATCTATACGCAGAGCATTTCACTTTTGTTTATCATGAGGAAAGTACATTGACTTCTGCAGAACTTAGCTTTTGGAGGACTATAACTACGACACTTCCACGGAGATTATCTTACAACAAGACGCACAGTTTAGCGCTACAGTACACGTATTTGAGTGATTAATTTTGTACTTAGAACACTTATTTTTAAAGGTTTTGGAATTACAATGATACAAAGGTCTTCCGTGATACATTTCATTCCATTGCTGTAATCTGTAACACCTGAGGGTATAATTACATTAATCCTCAGGGGGGTACACGTTTACTTTGTGTACCATGTGTGTAGCAAACACAAGGAGCCCTAGCTAATATGGTATTTGCTTATACAACTTTACTCATCGGTACCATGTTTCTCTAACACAGAATTACACATCTATCTCATTATCTAACAGAGAAACAAACATGTCTTTTTCACTACATCAGTGACAGATGTTTACGCAATTACACAGTTGGATAATTTCACACTTATGAAATTGTATTTTGTCTGTACTTTGTGAACTGTTCATATTTTTTTGGAACCATTGTGATACTATGAGAGCTTTGAATGTCGCATTTGGTATGGGGTCATGATTTTTAAAGTGCAATTGAGGTAGATGACACTATTGAAATGAGCAGAGAATTTTTTTTAGGTTTTGAAATTATTGCAGAAAGCTACGACGTTTTTGAGATTTGACTGAGGTGTTATGATGTTATTTTTACGACAACGATGTGTATTATGCTGTTGAGGTATGTTTATGATCAATAAGCTGATGTTATATGAGGAATTTGATTATGCTACATATTTATTAAGATGAAATATTGAAGAAGTGTCGACGAATATGTGTATGTGTAATAAGGTAAGGAATAATGAGTAGTGGGTAGGGACTCTGATTTGTGAAAAAGGTTGTTGCAAACCAAGAATCGTGCTTTAAGAGTTATGAAATGTATGTAAATGTATAAATGTATTACAATGCCGATGAAAATTTTTTGGACACTGTTATATCAATAGGATTTTGTTTCTACAGCTTTGTAACGCAAATTCTTGACCTGTGAAATATTTTTATATGAGACTGTCACTGTAGCGGAAACTGCTGTCGTAAATAATTCGGTAAGAAAGTTAAGTGACCACCTTCACGTAATGCGTCGTGGGCACCCAGCTGCGCAACAGACGCCTGCAAAAAAGCCATTAGTGTGTGCCTTTCAGAGGCACAGGTGGAGAAAAAAAAAAAGGAGGCCATTATCCTCGCTATTGACATTCCTTTGTAGAAAGCATCGTAAATACGACACCCTCAAACTTGAAAACATGATTACACTGTAGAGTTCTTAATTTATGGTATTTACTGAAATGAAATGATGAGAAACATTTCATGTCTATTGTCTTGCTAGTTGAAAGATTGTTTACTGTATTATGAAATGCCATATGGCTAGTGAATGACGTTTCACGCCTTGCTTAACCAATTTTGTTTAATATCTAGTCCCTAGCTGCACTGCAGTATTGGTTAAAATAAAATTTTATAGATGTACTAATATAAATATTTTATGCCTACAGATCCAGTAAAAACTAACTTTATGATGGATGTACTCCAAAAAAATGAGGGAGCACAATAAGACATTTCCACTTCACAGGAATTGCATACATAATTTTTGTCAGTGACTTGGTAACTTGTCTGCTAGAGCAAGTTGCAGTGATGCATCACTCTAGTGTTAAGATGTGACATAGGTACTAAACATGGCCATTTTTACTGTAATATTTTTTCTGCTTGAGCTTTGTTATGTTTAGGTATAAGTTATTGCATTTGCTGCTGCTGTTTGCCAGGCATAATGTTACTGAATTTGACTTTGTATTACGCTGTTAAGCCAGTTTTACTACGGATTTATTTTTCTTGTTTGCTGCACAGTGGCTTATATTAGTTGTAATATTGCAATTGCTTTGCCAATTTCCATTTTTTTGTCATTACTGTGTTGTGTTAACTGTTTTGCACTGCTGCATTCCCTTGTCCCTTAGTTTAGCATCTGAGCTCAGTAGATTTAAGTTAGCATAAGAGGGGGTAGCCTATAAGAGAATGAGCTGCGATGAATTTGAAGAAATGCACCTAGAGGTTATACGAGAAAAGTACAGAAAGCAGGTATAGATAGAACTTTTTGGAAATAATGAAGAATGAAGGGAGATCTCTGAGAAGTAAAGAAAGTTTTGTTTGCAAAATACTGCAGTAAAGCAAACCCTGTCCTTTCCTTGTGTTATCCCACTATGTATTGGTGTACCCTTGTATATTTATGTTCTTCCTGTCTTTATATGTTTATCTGATAAGACTTACGTTGTATAATTTTTCTAATACTCAGCTACATGACTATGATGAGGAATACCATTATCTCCAAATATAATTTGCATTAATAATATGTTATTTACTTTGTAAAGATGTTAGACATAATTAATTCTGTTCTGTTTCAATGCTCATGTGTGAAGTTGATGTTTCAATAATTATTCTGATCTTTTATGTATTTACTTACGTCATAATTCGTGTAACACTGATGTATATGTTTATTTCTATTCTTTTGTAAAGCTCCTATTACTACAAATGTTACCTGTATTATTATGTTTTAATGATGTATTTTATACCTTTGTTATTGTATTTTTAATTATAAAATTGTAATTAACACCAGGTCATCAAATTAAGTAACTTGCAAGTTACATTTCACTGCACACGTTTCTGTTGGTCATAGTATATGCACAATATGTGAGAAGTTAGAACTGTTAGTGCTTGCACGTGTGTTGATAATTCAGCAAGGGACTGGATAACAGCATTGCTGGTTCTAAGGCCATTTCAAAAAAAAAATTTTGTGAGTGCACAAGTGGTGGTTTATGGACTTGCTATATTGTCCACAAGACTCTTTAATGGTGATTGTGCACCCGCACAGTCGCAACAGATGGTTGCTGGCCGTCTCTACAAGGACTACAGTGGGTCTGCATCTTTGATGATCCACCAATACCATTATTTCTACAAGGACTGCAGTGGGTCTGCACCTCTGGTAGCCCACCAATACCATAATCTCTACCAGGACTACAGTGGGTCTGCTCTGTGATGACCTACCTACCAATACTCTTCAAAATTTGGACTGACTCTGCTGTGGGTTTGCTCTGTTGTGGACCAATACCTGTCTGCATGTCAAGAGTCAGCACTGTCTTTCCGTTGGAAGGACAACACTACTTCTTCAAGACTCCATGGAAATCCAATACTTCTGTGTGCATTTTCTTTTACTGCTCAGACTTTGAGAAAAGCACTGCTATTTTACTGTGATGAACGATCAGGACTGTCTTCATGGACTGTGAGAAAATTTTAGTTTTTGATCAACATTGTATCAATAAGTGTGTGCATTTGATTTCTTTGTTATTGTAATTGTGAAAAAATTTTAACAAATATGTATTGGCCAGTGCCCAAAACAATTTGTAAAATTTTTTGTGGGGAGCATGGGGGCTATGTAAGTAGGCTGTTTAGGTTTTCTTATTGGTAACGCCACGTAGCGCTCTGTATGAAAATCACTGGCTGTGCTGTGTGCAGTCTGGGGGTAGTTTGCATTGTTATCTGCCATTGTAGTGTTGGGCAGTTGGCTGTTAACAGCGCATAGCGTTGCACAGTTGGAGGTGAGCCGCCAGCAGTGGTGGATGTGGGGAGAGAGATGGCGGAATTTTTAAATTTGTAAGACTGGATGTCATGAACTGCTATATATATTATGACCTTTGAACACTATTGAGGTAAATACATTGTTTGGTCTCTATCAAAATCTTTCATTTGCTAACTATGCCTATCAGTAGTTAATGCCTTCCGTAGTTTGAATCTTTCATTTAGCTGGCAGTAGTGGCGCTCGCTGTATTGCAGTAGTTCGAGTAACGAAGATTTTTGTGAGGTAAGTGATTTGTGAAAGGCATAGGTTAATGTTAGTCAGGGCCATTCTTTTGTAGGGATTATTGAAAGTCAAATTGCGTTGCGCTAAAAAATATTGTGTGTCAGTTTAAGCACAATATAGTATAAGTTTTCAAAGGGGACGTTTCAAACAGCCTTCGGCGAACGCTGTCCTACCCAGCGTCAGCGTCACCTTTTACAACCTGCGTTAAGTTAACAGTGCCCTTCGAGGAGCTTTGACCTGCTGCCTGTCTGTGATATTGTCAGTCCATCCAACCGTAATTCTCAAGAAATAAAACGCCTATAAACACTTCATGTATGCGCAATCACAATCGGATAATCTTTAATAAAATCAATAAATACGCTATTTTCAGATCACATAAATTCAACCTACATCTCACTCTATATAATTTGCATCTCAAATAACAATAATGTGAAAGTCGACGAAACCGTACGTTTCACTGTCTTTCAACTACTGATGAGAAGCTTCCAGGTTTAGAGCTGGGTAATGGCGTTAAAATACCGTGACATTTCGAAATCGCACTCATCTTCTGCCGAAGTCTCTGCAAAAAGCTGACGATTATGACATTCCTAGGTTCGTCCATGTATTTTGAACACAGCCACCCGGTTGTAAACTTCAAAAGACTTCTAGCTACTAAAAAATGAACTTTTAAGAGACATTTCATTATTACAATTGTAACTCTGTAACAATGGTACATTTGCAGTTATGGACAGCAATGTACAAGACTATGTTTCCTATAATATTAAAAGCTTATGAAGGTTCGTTGTTCGCCTCCCATATTCGTCTATACCAATTAATTTAAAGTCAGAGTATTACCTCAATACTAAGTTCCTTTGGTGAAGTGAATACTAAAGAACTCTCATATGGTGTCACATCGCATCGTTTTTTAAAATAAGTGGACTGAATGAATCCTCATATAATTCTATGTGGTTTTAGGTATTACACTACAAAAAATTCCCACTCAGAATGTGCTTCTCATCTTCGGGTTACACTTCGAACATAACGCAGAATCGTCAGGGCAGGCGTCGTGGGTTTATATAGTCATGCAGTGTAAACTTTTAAGCAGGCAGTGAGTTGGTTTGCTTGCAGTTGTATACAATCGTGTCAGAAGCTTCAAACACTGTATTTAACAACAAATAATGGATGAAATTTCTAAAGATAAAATTTTTAAAACCAAAAATTGGAAAAAACATGCTCGTATCGTTAAATATAAGGGGCAGTTAAATCGAAACGAGACAGATGTCAAAAAAGTAAGTAAACTGTTTATTTCAAAAATGAATGGGTGAATATCATAATGGTATACGTAGTACAGAGTTCATTGTGAGAAAAACGACCTTAAACATTTCAGTGTTTATATAAGTCATGGGTTATACAAAATGAAACAAAAGATTTATACAAAGTTTTACACTTACACTACTATATGTGATAATTATCTGAAAGTCCTTGGTGTAAGATGTCATAGTTTAAAATATCCATAAAATTCACTTGGAGCATTATCGTTTCAAAATGTCTTCATAAAATGTCACTTGTATAAATATTCCTTTAAAGAATAAATTCTTTCCTGTTATTCGCTTTCATTCACTTCATCACTATCACATTTGTCAGTGTAGCATTCTTCACCACCTTGCTGTGCTTTGTAATGTGGAAAGTGTGAAAGATGATGCTGACCTCTGACACGATCACAAGGGCGATCACGACGTCCTGGTTGAGTTCTGAATTGGTGGTAGAGTCTTATAGAAGTTGTGGTACACTGGAGGAATAAACTGTAATAACGACACTAAATCATCAATTTTCGCCTGCTTTAAACATACTGGCCCACGTCGAAGCAGTGGAAGTTGTTCAGGTATTGTTCCAGACCTACATGGACGTGCAAGATTTACTTTTCGAAATTGTATGTCTTCATTCAATGTCTTCTTGATGAAGAAAGCCTTTGTTTCAGATGTTCTGTATTACATCCATCTCAGTGCCAGCTAGTTAACCTTTTGCTTCTCAGTGTAAATTTTTCTGTTGGTGAGAAGTTTTGCAATTGGTTTTGCAGATAGGAAATCATCTTGCTTCATTTCTTTCACTTGAAATTTCACCCTGGCGTTTTCTACAAGCTTCATCCAATCCAATGGCACAAATATAAACTGGGTTTGTTTTTTCCTCCTCTCAATGTGAGAAAAATCATCATTTTCAAGGTAACTATGTCCAGACACGAGGAACTTACGATCAACAATATCAATAGAAGTATGAGCAACAATATAGAGCCAAAATCGGGCGATTATTTGATTTCTGTTTTGCCCACTGCAACTATCACTATAGGTAATAACAAATTTAATATCAGATGGCAATGACTTTACTTCCTTCAGTGAGCAAAACCCAATTTCTGAAGGTCCACGTGAGGCAGTAATTTCAGACCACATATACATGAAAGCACGATCAGTTCTGCAGTCATGTATTCCAAGATTAAATGTCCAAAGCTGTCTCTTGTAGTAAATAACATTGGCTGTTAGCATTGGAGTTGGTAATGTTTTATCAAGGTCGAAAGTAAGCACATGCGTTGAGCCTTCTTTTGACTTCTGTATATTTCCTTTCTTAGCGGCTCTTGCTTGCTCAACTGCCCTTAGGTGAAGCTCTTTCTCTAGTTTTAGATTGTTAATTTCACTGGTATCTACCTCTGCTCTGATAAATTTTCCTATCGGTCACAAGTATTGCAGGTGTCACTCCTTAACTTATAAAATGATAGATTAAATTCTGAATAGAACATTTTACGGTAAATGCAGGCCTTCACTGATCCTCACACTTCCTAGTATAAAGCATATACCTTTTTGAGACAGATAACGCTGGCGACAGGTATTTCCTGTGAGGATTATGCTTACGTTATTTCCAGGAGAATGTTTACTATGTTGATCAACCGCAGATAGGCATTCCACTCTTGTTTTGTATAATGCAGCTGTGGTAAACCGGCGATTGCTTATAGTTAAAGTCTTCAGGAAGAACTACTTACACACTCGATTATCATCCAAGATAATGACGGTACTTTGTGTTTTTGACTTCTTACAGTTTTGCTTTTGAAGTCTTGGTTCGGCAGTTGAAAGGAAATATACAACTGAAGCATCGATGTAAAGCAAATATCTGATTAAAAATCAGTTTAATTCATAAAATTCCCAAAATAATCTCGTCGTTTTGGTGAATGTAATTGTGTCAAAGGAATGCTAACGTACCTCAAACATGTTAAGCATTTCAATGACATAACCGGTACAAGTGACGATATTTTCGTGACAGTATTTTTCACGTGGAACATAATTTTTATTGACAGTAAGGAGAAGTTGTTATGCTAGTTTGATGTGTGCTTATATACTAAAAATAGTTTAATAAATTTCTAATGGCCCCAAAAGTCACTGAAAATTTCAAAACTAAACCTTACGTAGTGACTAAAATGTTACAACATTAGTTACCTTGAACAGGAACATAATCTTTGTCTGCGACTGAATCATCATCCGATAAATCTTCATCACTCGTTTCTCAATGTCACTGAATACCTTGAAAGGTAGAACTACCCATTTCTGAT
Source organism: Schistocerca americana (assembly GCF_021461395.2). NCBI lineage: Eukaryota > Metazoa > Arthropoda > Insecta > Orthoptera > Acrididae > Schistocerca > Schistocerca americana. The sequence goes on along the minus strand of NC_060121.1, from coordinate 738,908,916 downwards.
CGAGATTTCGTCAGTATTTGAGAGCCTAAATCGCTACTCTTTGGAGCGTCGGCCATGTTGTAGCTTGTACTGTCCTGACACCTACCGGCTGTTATTCGATAAATGTAGTTATACCACATGCCGGTAGAGGGCAGACGTTAACAGTAGGCTCCTGGATCTTTGTGCCACTGACAAGTATCCCTTGTTTCGTGGTCGAAAGCGCACTTCCCAGATTTGCAAAAAAAGTCACTTATACCATTCAAATAATCGCCACAACTATTAACACATTTATCACGCACATTGCCAGTTTTGTTCCGGTAACGCTCCAGAAGCTTCACTGAGAACCTGTCACACATTCGCCAAGAAGTCTCAACCTGTCTTCATGCGATTTCCAAATTTTTGGAGCCCTGGAGGAAGATATTAGTGGCCGTCGATTTCTTCGGATGAGGAGGTGCATGCCATGGCATTATCATGGTTTCATAGGCAACCGCATACATTTCTCCATGAGGGCATTGGCTACCTTGACTCCCAGTGGGATAAATGTATTACCAGTTATTGCGATAATTGTTCACGTAGTTTCTTCCATCTGTCTCAAGTTTTGCCCCCTTATATTATGAAGCTAAAAAATTCTGAACCAAACCCTGGCCACGTGCAGCATATTTATGGAATCCTTCATGAGCTCCTCAACAAGGCACTTGCTTGGGCACGGCTCGCACTCCATAAGGTCTATAGTGGTCTCCTCTTGTCCACAATCGCACAGCACAGATTCATCTGATAATACACATCTATTCGTGTTGCTTTTCGTTCTTGCAATTCCAGCACGTAATCTGTTCAAAGATCGCCATACATCCCACTCCTCTTTACGTCCTGCGGGAAGTTCGGATAAACTACTTCGGAGGAAGACCTTTTTTGTTGACACATTTCTACTTTCGCTTTAGTGAGATTTCTTGCGTACAGGAAGCTCCTCGATTCAAATCGGTGGTGAGCTAGTTGGTATCCAAAAGGGCGGTGGTCTGCAGATGTAAGCGATTTAGCTTTCTTCTTCTTAGGTGCAATTTTGTTTCTGATGTTAGAGGTAGCGATACCAATTAGACAGTACTGCTTGTCAGTCGGTGTTGATCTCAGATACCCTGAGATGATGCTGCATCATTCATTGAGTGGTATGTATTCTTGTTTAGCATGCCTGGAGTTATACATTACAGGGCTTGGGGTATTCTGCAGCAGAGTAGTACAAGACTAAAGCAGTAGGCCTTAGTGTCCTGAGTTGTGTACCCATGTAGTGTCTGCTAGTTGCGCACAATGTTGTTTATGTCAACTATTTGTGCTTCGCGTTCATGTAATGTTTGCTGTCAGTGACTGCTATTTCTAACGTGACAACCAAGTATTTTGGTGCTACGCAATACTCTGGCGGCATTTCTCTCCATGCTGCTTCCAGTATTTTGAATGCCTGTCTCTTCGTCAGGTAAAAAACATAGATCTGGGCCTTCGAGATGCCAGATTTGAGTTGATTTTTCTTGCGGTAGAAAGCCAGCTGTTAAAGGACTTCTGATAGCTTCTTTTCAAAGGTCCCAAAGTTATTTGCCCGGGCTCTAATGGTACAGTCATCTGCATGTATGAAACTGTTGAGTGGCTTCTGGGAGTGACTATTCACTGGTATACACACTAAAAGGCAAAGAAGCCAAAAACGCTCACCTGCTATAAGACACTTTTCTGTGTTCTCCACCGCGTTCCTGGTTACTGAAAATCGACGAAGAATCTTCTGTTTTGCTGAATGCTTACAATCATTTGTGCCATGTTATAATCTTTAATTAGAGTGTACACCTTCCATAATAGCAATCGGTCATTGACTGTGTAGTAAGCAGCCGATAAATCTATGAACAGAGCCAGAGTGATTCATCTTTGTTCGCGGTAGTTTTACTATCTGCGATGTGAACATTTTCCTGTTCTGAAGGAGCCTTATTGTGCGATCTGAAGCGGCTCCACTGTTTCTGAAAGCCTGTTATGATCCTTCGTAGGATTTTGTAACGAATTTGGCCTATAGCTCTTAGAGTAATCTAGTATTTGGCAGGTTTTAGAATGGTTATGATCCAAGATATCCACCAGGCCTTCGGTATTTTGCAGTGCGTCATGCAATTATTATTCAGAGAGAGTAAATATATTATGCCCACCGGTCCAGCATTTTTAACTGTTCCACACATACACATATCAGCCAGAACGTTATTACCACCGAGCTTTATCGATATAAACCCGTCCAGGCGATAACAGTGTCGCCTGGCGAGGAATGACTGCTAGTCAGACACAAGCACGGTGCAAATATTATCGATGAGTGAGCTGTCAGTGTGTATAATTGGTAAGGGAACGCGATTTGTGATTGGTTGGTTGGTTGATTCGGGGGAGGTTGTAACAACGACTCTGTACTATTGTACATATAAGTATTTCTTTTCATCTGATTTTTATATAAACTTGTGTAATGGATGTTCTGATTTCATTTCTTTTTGTTTCATGCCAATATGTTAAGAAAACTGTAAATAATTTTCAATGTGAATACTAATGTTTATGTCAAATGTCAAGTAATATTATACTAGAATTGAAATGTAACAAATGTTGAAACTGTTGTAAGATGTTTAAAATTGTAACTGTGCGTCTGGTCCATACGTAGGCAATGTGTTAGGATATGTAGAATGCAAAACCTCGGGTGAATACCCGGCCTGTAAGGGAGCGGTAAAAGGTGGATGGCAGGCGAGCACGAGAAAATGCGCGCGGGCACTGCACGGCACAACGGGCACAGTAGTAGATGGAGTTTGGCACTGGTTTGAGCAACACCTTCTGGAGCGAGGAGGCTCCCCTGGAAGACATAGCTTTACTGAGCCTCGGGTATGCCGTTCCAACGTCCACACAGCATGGCAAAATTCCATAGGCACCAAATGGAAAGTATTGCGACGCTAAGAAAAATTAAAGTGCCGATACGTCAGGAGCTATAGCTGTTGTTGTATATGTGCTCTGTGCCTCGCCATCTTGCCGCCCGCCAACCGTCGCATCGATACTAGCAGGTTGAAACTTTTAGTACTGTATTCGTATGGATCAGAGAGTGAACTGTGTTTGTTTGGTGCAATAATAATCTAAATTTTACGAGAATTTTTCGATCATTTAATTATTCTCACAACTAAGCGAGACAGGGTCCTTTCCAAACGTTGTGCAATCCGAGTGTCCCGAAATGAAAATTAAAAATTGTGCTAATAATAATTATTTGCAGACCTAGCTATATTAGAATGGTGTTTAAAGAAATGTTTTGTTAATGAACCAGTAAATCAATAGCGAAGGTCTAACGAAGTCTAAAGATAACTTTAGTATTGATTTAGTAATGAAGTTTATTGTTTAGAGACAGATTTAAAGGCATTTAAAAGAGCAGTAAATAAAATGAAAAGAGTAGTAACTTTTATACTGGTTATCTTGAACGAATAATAAATTCAGTAATCATTTTTTTTAATACAGCGGTCTTAAGAGTTTCAGGGTCTCCCCTCATTCATTTGAATTCTGAAGTGTTCTGAAGTGGTTTGACCAACAAAAGTTAAAGTCAATATAAAAGTCAAAATTTATCAGTATTTTATCTTTATCAAAATTGACATTTTGTGTGTGGCACGAAAGTGCAATTTCTAGGGTAACCTATGTCCGATTTTAATCAGATTAATAGACAGTATAAAGTTTTGTAGTATACATTATAGTGTGGTGTTATGTATTCATGGTTTTCCATATCAGTACAGAACATGAAACTATCAGTTCAATAGATTTTCTGGTTCTAAAATTCTACTATATTATGCAGTGTTACAACTTGTTGTTTTGCATGAATATATACCAACTTGCACAGGGGAGAAACTCAGTTAATGCCTAAGTAGGCTGGCGACCGCATCATTATCAAATTGGTAGCATCTTCTGGGTTGCTTTTTATCCATCCTGAGGTGTAATTGCATTTCGAACTTACTTGACGGATCATTGTTATTACAGAATGGAGGTAAGTCTGATTTGCCACCATTCAGGTACACGCGGTCGATATCTATACGAAAATCCTTTCTCATAAGGTGAATCCCGCTCACTTACCATAGCACAGGCTTTAACGAGTGCTGTGTCAGGGATTACAAGGGACCAAACAGCGAAGTCATCGGTCCCATCGGATTAGGGAAGGATGGGGAAGGATGACGACCCTGTTCTTTCAAATGAACCATCCCGGCATTTGCCTGAAGTGATTAGGGTACATCACGGAAAATCTAAATCAGGATGGCCGGGTTTCAACCGTCGTCCTCCCGAATGCGAATCCAGTTTGCTAACCACTGAGCTACCTCGCTCGTTGCGCGAGCTATTTGAGTTTGACCGAGACCATTCCCACACGCATCATTACAACAGCTCGATTGTTTGGGATCCCCACCAGGACGGATTAAAAGAAGGCATCGAAACAATTCAGAGGCGTGTTGCTAAATTTGTTACCGGTACTGTCGAGCAGCACGAAGTATCACTGAGATGCTTCGTAAACTCAAATGGGAATCCCTGGTGGGAAGAAAATGCTTTTTCCGAAAGGCACTACTGCGCAAATTTAGAGAAGCGGATTTTGGGGCCGATTGCACAGCGGCATTTCGCGTGAGTATCTCAAAAAGAAGATGGGAGAAATTAGTGTTCGTAGAGAGGCTTAAGAATCTGATTTTGTCCTCGCTCTGTTTGCTAGCTGAACAGGAGAAGTAACGACTAGTAGTGGTACAAGGTACCCTCCGTCACTCACCGTTCGGTGGTCTTCCGAGTTAGTTCGCAGATGTAGAAGAGTTTCTTTTTCAATGGCCCTTTCGTAAAGATGTAATATACTGGTCCAGGAGCGCGGTTGTCTCATGGGCAAAGCCTTGTATTTAGTCAGGTCTGCATCCTCTGGTAACAGACGCTCTACAGGAAGGTCTAACTGTGCCCATCAAGCAATCGTATTTTTCTGGGACTAGTTTAATAGCCTGATTTTCTTATGTAATAGCCTGCCGTACCTGTCGCACTTAAACTTCCTAAAATTGTATCACCTGGTAGCATCACCTTTTGTGGTCGGATTTCTGGTAACATCTGGTACGTTATTGGTCAGTGCTGCTGTTCATAATGGGAAGAGATGTGAAACAACGTTGCGCTGCATTCTCACTCCCGAAAAGGAGGTCGGGGTTGTACACACGGTGCCATCTTTGGCGGCTGAAAGACTGTGGTAGTTTGTATTTGTGGATCACAATTGACCAGTTCTGCCCACGTCAGGACATGTTCAACGTTTCTGTCCTCCTTTGCACAGTTCCAGATGTGGCTGTGACTGTAAAAGTCACCGATGGTGAAGGACTCTTTATGTTAATCGATGTTTGTAATGTAGTGTGGTAACTTGTGAAAGAGCGCCGCGCCACGGAAGAACTACCCATGGAAGAACGACCCCACGATCTGTGACATTACGAACATCACCCATCTCCTTAAGTAAATTACGTGCCACTACTGTCAATAAAGTGAAACAGCAGTGCACATTAACGCAGCTTGCTTTATCAGATTTCAAAGTTGAAAGGTCGAGCAGCGTCATCATTTATAAATTGAATGATAAGAGGTACCACAAATAAATAATATATTTATTTGTACCACATTTTCTTTTGATCAGCTTAGCATACGGTCAGATAGCGTGTATTCTTTATCATACCACCGAAAATTCGTCTCGTAGGATTGCGATAAAATACTTCTGTACACATTCACCATCTATTATTCTCGGGATGTAAACTCGCCACAGAATCATTCAGCATTCAAAATTCATTAAAAAACATAATTGAAATATCAGAGTGGGAATACTTTACTTACTTGTGTGAGGCACTTTCTTCCCATTGCGCACCACAAAATCAACATCTATGGTAATTACATCACACGACAAGCATGTTATTTTTATGAAAATTTAGTTGCTGTCCCATGTTTGACTGACGTCAAGCAACATGCGTGATATTTCACTTAAATAAAAGAAAAGTTTTATAAACTATATTTTTATTATCCATCTTTATAAAATTACAACAGTTTACATGTGACTTGGAATGTACAAGTCTTTGTGAACAGTGTACATTCTCATCTAATATTTGACAATACTTACACATGCTTACATGGGTTTCGTATTTCTTTTCATACATTCAATCCAAAGTTTTGCCAGTTATTCGTGTTATTAAATAGAACTCAGTGCTATTAGTATGATTTTAATACAATGGAGAAAAACATTTGTTGATGAGCTCAAATTATCATTAAGAGTGTAATGTGTAGCATTATTCTTATGAATAAAGACTTATATTTTTATTAGTGTATTCAGCTCCTTCCCTTTGCCTCTAAAGTGTATGATTTACTAATTATGTGTAAATTATGTGTCATAAAATGAGTAATGTGTACTGAAATTATTTTCCTGATTCTTCAGATTAAATTATGATGCCCTATAGCTTATCACTTCAGCTCCAGATGAAGACGGCTCAAATTTTGCGCTGAGCTTCGTCATTTGAAACTGATAATGACATGAATGAGAGTTATACAATATGACTAATTTCTGCACTTACTAATCAAACATTTTATTTATTACAGTCAAAGAATTGCTTATGACACCTAAGTTGCTGGGCAGTGGCGACTTAGGACTCAAAATGACACTGAACTGCCACTTGCCTATATGCAAGGGCAGGAGCAATCATGTGATTTCATTGCGCTCTAACCCTCCCCCCCCCCTTTCCTCCTTCATAACCCTCCCCTCCAGTCTGCTAATCCACACCACTTTCTTGAAAATAGGTCTATCACAGTGTTTCTCAGTCAACACATACATACATTTTACCCTCCCAGGCACAGCTCAATGCTTTATCGTCCATTAAAACGAAACAGTCAATCAATATGTAGCTCAGAGTTGTCCATCCTCTTATCTGTACGCCTCTCGGCCGACTAGAGTTTGATCTTTGCACCCAAATGGCTCCTCAAATTAAATATCATAGTCTTATTTCCATATTATAACTGTTACTGTTTTGTAATGGATGAAACACATGTAGCTCACACATTGGTTCAAAAAATGGTTCAAATGGCTCTGAGCACTATGGGACTTAACATCTGTGGTCATCAGTCGTCTAGAACTTAGAACTACTTAAACCTAACTAACCTACGGACATTACACACATCCATGCCCAAGGAAGGATTCGAACCTGCGACCGTAGCGGTTCCAGACTGAAGCGCCTAGAACCGCACGGCCACACCGGCCGGCTCACACATTGGTACTGCTGATCTAACTTATAGGTTAAGGTGCACTTGACCGCTAAAACACATATGTGGTCTTTCAAATTAATTGACACAACATTATTCCCTGATTTAAATTGTCTGTACCATGTATCAAAGCACGTAAAGATATTCGGATTTCGGACATAGGTCTACTTGAGGCTATGTTACTGGTAGTAGAAAGATCGAACTTTAATCACCTAACATTTTTAGAAGTTTTTCACTAATGCTTCATGCCACCAAGCGCCATTTTAGGGAGGGAGAGGAAAATTTATCGTATTCCTCACAAAAAAATAATTGATGCTATTAACGGAATTTTTTTATTATTTTACTAATGTACTATTCTACTGGTGGTACAAGAACGAACTTTCAGAGACGCCCCAACATTTACTGATAGTAATTATGGTGTCAGGGCTGTCTAAAATGTTTTCAGACTTTATCTCCTTTCCTTATTGTAATTAATTGCTACATAATACAAAGAACTAATTCGAAGATAAGATATAATAGCATGTTTAGCTTCAGAAGTTACGTTTTCCTTCAACTAACACAACGAAAAACACTAAAAATGGTGCTTTTTGTTGATCTTTAATGTGGTGTAGCACTTACACTGGATATTTTCGTAAAACGCTATTGTTACTATGAAAATCACCAAATATGACGTGTTAGCTTTGTATACACTTAAATCAACGTGGCAGATGAGTAGGAGACCAGTCTACTTTGGGGACCAAATCCGTACACAAGTTAGGTGGAGGCCATGTGCCCTTCTTATGTAACATACTTTTATATTACATCATCATACTCATCTCCTCCAGTCATACCCAAGTATTTTAACCTATCAATACAACAAAACAGCCAATCGTAGCCTAGTACTTTACCAGCGATTAAAATAAAACAGCATACTTCGACATTTATGCTGCACTTGGTGCTAGCCACAGTGGGCGCTAAAATTAAACATTTCCACTTCTAAATCTTTGTTTGTGTACCAAAATAAACTTGACACTCTTGCTGATCAGTCTTACAGATGTGCTGAACTTGCAAACGAGCATTGTTGCGTCACTGCGCCAGACACTGAACAAGGCACAATGGATACTAAATTTAAATATCTCCACATCAAATAAACATACACAATGTTCACGTCAGTGCTATGTCCACACCAAAATTGCTTGTATTATTACTCTACAAAGTAAATATTAGCTAAAATAATGAGTCAGATATAAGAGGAGAGCAGTTATTGTGTAACTTAAAAGATTCACACGAAAAACGTAATTGTGAGGTTTCAAATTAAGTGCCTCACACCTCTTAAAATGTCTATAACCCTTGTCTTCCGCTAAACTAACATGCTGCACTAATAGCTGACCATCTTAGACCTAAATCAGTCTATTTTACAAAAATTAACTGACAAAGTATCATTTTAAGGGGGAAGATGGTACTGTACTGAGGAAAAAAAAGAACAGTTAACATTACTGTATGGGTAATGCAGCTTCTCGTTATTAATTACGATCTGGGATCTACTTTTGATAGTATGTTTATCCAACATCATATTTCTTAAAACTGAAGCACAACAAACTGTACAACAATGGTGGATTTTGACGAGATCTTTATTGCGTTGTATCACTTAAACTGCATATTTTCTTCATACGCGAGTACAACTTCGTAATACACCAAATGAGATATGCAGACAGTACGTGTCAGCTACGCAATACTACAGAGAAGAAAGTTCGATCTCTCGAAAATTCGACGTTTGCACTAAAATAAAATTGTCTGTATTATTTACAGAAATGCGTGAAGAGATCTTCTATAACAGAACAAACCACATGTGGCACTACAGTCTTAACTTATTTGTTCTATAACACTTAAAAGACCTACACTGTCAGAAGGAGTAAAGTCACATTACGTTAAATTATAAGCATACATTATGAAAGTTCAATGACCACTCTTGTAATAAGCTGTGGCTGTAGAACAAATGTTGCTGTTTTTCATGGAGGACTTAATCTATGATCCTAATTTCTGACTTGACGATTTAAGCTTATAATATATGATTGTGACATCTGAAGAAAATACATTAAGCGGTACTAAAACCTGTTCAAGGCTTATCATTATAAACTTTATGCAGCTGACTGGCTGTATACATAATTTATTGAAACATAACTGACTTTGACTCTCCTGTACTAACACACAGTGCTTTAACTAGTACACTTGCTGGAACTGACAGTAAACAAATGGACACACAAAGAAAATGCCGACATTGAACAGTCTTCAGTTGAAGGTATGTGTGTTTGCTTTGTATACAATTGCGATTGAAGCAGACGTACTGCTGTTCACATCTCTATAACGAAAAAGGTTACAAGATTTCAGGAAACGCAATCATTCTGGCTAATGTTCCTCTTACAGCTGAACAACATTTGCTTGGTTTTTATTTTGTTTTTGGTTAAAAAGTTATTATAGTGGTATCAAGAAAAAATGGGAGACGTTTATATATCATTCCGTTCACACCAATTCATTAAAAATGTTGCAGTGGTACAGAATATGAACACAACTTAGAATAGTACCCTCACTTATAGGATCTTGTAATCACTAAGTTCAAACTATCAAGGATCTATCATACTGATATCGCAACTACAGAATAATCTCTCAGTGACAGACGCTGACCCAACAAAAGTGTAGGCTGTATTGTTTGTAGACAATCTCCACCTTAAAATAGTATGAAGGAGAATTACCCACCTACACGACAGGAACGTACTGAATGACACAATAGCGAAGTATGTAGCCAAATCATATTTTATATGGGTTTTAAGATTAACTCAGATATTGTCATACCAGAATGAAAACAGCTCCTATCATAAAACATAAACCGGCGAATACGTCCTGGAGAGATTTATGGATGTCATACCAAGGAACTAACTTTCTTACTTAACTGGCAACTTCAAAGACATTTGAATCAAGCACCGTGACATATTCTCCCTTTTTTATTTCTAAGTATTAGTACCTCTATCATGTAATATAACACTTTGTGTCATGTAAAGTAACGTGATATATGACATCACGTGGTGTAACGTGGCACATCCCATCATATCATCCAGCTTAATGCTGCTCAAATCGTGCGGTATGACACAACGTGTCATTAAAGTTTAGGATACATGCATCCCCACTCTGGGATACTTCTGATTATAGGTGAACCCCACTCTCTGATACTTGCTATTATTTTAGATGCACCTCACTCACTAGAAGCACATAAATTTGTGTCTGTTTGTTCTTATACGCCTCACCATACACATATTTGTCTACCTTCTTACAAATATTTGCACAAGTCTGAAACATAGAAGTGGTGCGGCTAAAAAAGTACATTTTGCACGTAAAAGTCGAATGAAGCTACATTTCTGAAAGCGAGTTTGAGGTTTTATCCTAAGAATGCATTTGTATTTACGTGATTCACTTTACACCGTTTTCGCGAATTCACTTCAGTCAACTTTGAACCTTTGTATCTGGACAAGAATAAAGATTGCTGGATAAAAAATTTCATTTAGACTTTATCCAGTTATCTAACTTTGTGCAAAGTTTGAACCGATTCGCACAAGTTTATAGTATAGAAGTGGCGCGCTTCAAAAACGTCACAGAAAAACGTACTTTTTGCACGTAAAACTCTTTCGAAAGAGATTTCAGTTTTATCATAAGAATGCATTTTTTTATTTGATTCACTTTAAACTGTCCCCGCACACTCAATTCATGCAAGAACGAAATTTACGTGCTACATTTAGCCAGACTTCAAACCAGCACATCTCAGCAACGGATAGTGATTACTGGATAAAAAATATTATTTTGACTTTACCCATTTATCTACCTTCGTACCAAGTTTGAACGAATTCGTATAACTTTAAGGTATAGATGTCGCGCACTTCAATAGCCTTCCAGAAAGATGTGTTGTTTGCACGTAAAATCTGGCGTGCATAACAAACCTCACAAACAAAACGGTTTCTTGCCCGTAAAACCAGAATGAAGCTTAATTTTTTAAAGTGAGTTTTCAGTTTAATCATAGAAATGCTTATTTAGCTCGACTTTAAACGATCGTATTACAACAAAGAATGAAGATTGTTTGATAAAAAGTTCGTTATGACTTTACCCATTTATCTAACATTGTGCAATGTATGAGCCGATTCGTACTAAATTATAGAAGTGGCACCCATCAAGAACCCACCATCTTTTCTTGAATGATTTTTTTAATGTAAAATCCGATTAGTGCACATATAAATGGTGCTATTAGCAGAGCATTAATTTCAGCCCAATTGAAATAATTTACAAGAGGAATTTATCGATTCACATAGTTCATTAACTGCTGATTTATGTATCTTGTATGTAGTGTGTACACTAAAAATGTATTTTTTTGACGGTATCGTGTCGAACGAGAAACTTACTTGCAAGGTGATGCAATGATGCAGTGTTCAACAGTGTGGAAACTGAACGAATGGCGCCGAAGGTATATAACGGAGGGAATAGCTGATGACCATTGTTAAGAGATGGCTATCAATAAAAAAATGTTCAAGTTCTATGAATTATGTATCAATCTTATATCTGTCTTGGTAAAACTTTTCATATGTAATGGTCCATGTTACACCTATCAGTATGTGCTAAAAGTGTGACTTCGTTAATTTGTGTAGGGCACATCTTTTGAGTAGTGCAGTACCTCTACAACGACAAGAAAAGAAGTATTTGTTCAGTTTACTTGAAACTGATTGACATGGCACAAGTCTATTAGTGACTGATCTTAAAAGGAATTTCTTTATTTTTGAGTGTATTCTGAACATGTAGTCAACATTCAAACGCCATTAGTGAGAAAATACCAATTTTTCAAGCCATTACGAACTTTAACTAATATTGTTGGGTGTACTGATCTTTGGAAAGTGACTCTTGTTGTATTGAAAGAAGTACTTCACTTGGAATGATGACATTTCAACACTGGTAATTAATATCTTCAAAACTGATATCCAGGGATCAAGCCTTTAAGAATAATTCACTTAATGATTCAAATTAGAATCTGAAACTAGGTTTATACAAACCAACTGATCTTAGAACATTAGGTCTGCAGTAATTTTGCAACGAATTCTAAAATCTATGGATTGCTAATGATAATTGATCTAATATTTAAAAGTGTCCCGAAGCCTATTAACTAGGAAGCAAGAGGATGAATATCAAACGTTAGATTCTGCAATGAAACTTAGAAGAAGATCTAGCGGAAAAACTCTACGAAATAATCTGGAATTATTACAGAGCAGTTCAGTAGGACCTGTGCATTATCGATTGAGGATGCGACAGGTCATTGTTTTTAAAGGGAACGCTAACAATTTACGCTTTAACGGCGGCATTCATTAATTTCTGACACAGCACATTCTCTTCAATGCAGATTACGGCCCTGCTTGATATCCAAACAATCATTTAATCCATTCTCAGTTAATAGGAACACTAGAATATAACAGAATACTCGTAGCATGCTGTAAACGTAGGATATTTAGCACAGTCAACCTAGTACTTCAAGAGAGCCTTTCTACGTGTTAATTAGCAAGAAGCTGATATCAAATTAGGGAACACTTCGTACAATATTGTGTATATAGCAGTCTTTCTCATAAATAAGCAACGGTAGAGATATGCAGAGTGGGTTGGGAAAGCATCACGAGAGATGTAAGTGCACATTTTATTGAAGACTATATAGATGAGTATTGCAAGTGGCATGGTCCGTAATATAAAGCAGAAGGCTTTTGCAAACCAATAACGTACACATCAACGCAATCTTCGCTGTGGCAAAAATATTTAGAGGAGGGAAACATAATATGTAGAACGTATGCTTCAATATAGGGTTCGGTTGTACATAAATACAGAGATCAAGGTACGCGTATAGAGAGACACCTCAAAAGAGGAAGTATATATTAAAGAAATGGTTGGTGAAACTTAAAACAGTAACACACTAAAATTACCAAACTTCTGTCTGTTCTTAAGTGCCCCACCCTGAATAAGAAGAATCAGAAGCGTATTTGGTATCCTAATCATAAACCGCGAAATCTTAGCTAACTGAGAGAGAGTGTTTGTCCTACTTTGGATTTCACTGTAGGCCAACTCCTGAACATTACAGACTGAAGTATAGATGGCAACTTGTTTACGCCTTACAATTTATCGATACGCTGGATGAAGATATCTACTTGCGTTGACAGATTAGACTGGTCTCGAAACTAATCGTGAAGTTCACTACACGACACCTGGAGAATGTACCTATTGTATAAATGCTACCCTACACAAGAGCCGCACAACTCCAGTCACCTCCCACAGCTGAAGGTGTCATAAGATTCCTCACCATCGCTATTCAACATATTATACAATCCCAAAGTCCATTTACCCTCCAACAATACGCCAGTTTCTGTGTCCAAGTCAGCTATTTCTGAAACTTCATTTTCAATCTCTGTTTCCTCTAACGTCTTACTGTGGCACAACAGCTTTAAAACAATCTTTTCCAGTATGTTCGCTCCTTACTAATGCTAAACAAACGCTTCTCATAACCTTCAAATATGTAGCACTGAACAAGTCGCCAGAACAAACAGTAAAAAAATGGCTCTGAGCACTATGGGACTTAACAGCTGAGGTCATCTGTCCCCTAGACTCAGAACTACTTAAACCTAGCAAACCTAAGGACATCACACACATCCATGGCCGAGGCAGGATTCGAGCCTGCGACCGTAGCGGTCGTGCGGTTCCAGACTGAAGGTCATAGAACCGCTCGGCCACAGCGTCCGGTACAAAACAGTAACCTCAAATCAAAACTGAAGGTTGATAAATACACTCGTAGCAACCTGCATGACAACATGCCACATAAAGTCGGCCGCTACCGCCGAGCGGTTCTAAGGTCTTCAGTCCGGAACCGCGCTGCTGCTACGGCCGCAGGTTCGAATCCTGCCTCGGGCATGGATGCGTCTGATGTCCTTAGGTTAGTTAGGTTTAAGTAGTTCTAAGTCTGGGGGACTGATGACCTCATATGTGAAGTCCCATAGTCCTTAGAGCCATTTGAACCATTTTGCTAAATAAAATAGGCATGAACTTATGCACCAAGCAACATTTTTATGTAGCTTTTGCTTGAAATGGTAAACCGCATACTTAAACATCGTGCCGTGTACGGCAGTAGCTGCCTAGGTTGGCCATACTTCCTGCCGTCTGTTTTTGCCACCTCTCTCCCCAGGAGTGGCTTATCTCAACGAGCTTCCGGGCTCGGAAAGTGGAACGAGCCAGCAAACGAGCGTGGGGAGCATAGTGGCTGCGTGTGCTAGGAAGCAGAAGCTACAGCTGGCCGTCGGGGTGTTGTTGGGTGCGGCGAATTGGCAATCAGTTTTCCTGTAGCGCCCTGCGAAGAGAAGGCTAGCTACCGCTCGCCGCATGATGATGGATGGTTGGAGCACGAGCAGACTGTGGCTAAAAATATATTGCACATGAAATATCACAAAGGACAGGAAATGCGGCGTCGTTGTTGCATCTGGACTGTGTTGTGCTATTCATGTATTGCGAACTGGTGGCCATGCTACCACGATTTCTTCTATTTCTGTCCGTAAT